>NW_006922065.1:781560-784464 GCF_000298275.1 Orycteropus afer afer
AAAACACTCACTGCCATCAAGTTGATTCTGACCCATATCAACCCCAATTGGGTTTCCAAGGCTGTAAATTTCATGGAAGCAGACAGCCCAATCTTTTTTGGGTTGAATGGCTGGTGGGTTCAAACCATTGACTCTATGGTTAGCAGCCTAATGCCTTAACCATTACACCACCAGAGCTCTTTTTTGCTTCCATAACACTCAAATTTTTGTATATTAATCATCTATCTGAAGACTAAATATCAAGCTCTTATTCTGTTTCTTGTGGATAAATCCCTGAGCTTGTTTTGTTAACTTCTGTGGAAGACAGAATATTGCCCCACACTCCAATGAAACCAACATCCTAATCCCTTGAATCTGTGAATATGTTACTCCTATAAAGTAATGCCTTAGGCATTATGCCAATAGGACACTAAAATAACTTCCTTTTCAAATCTTTATTTTTCACACTGAAAACTTCCAAAGTCCAAAAATGACTTTTTAATTGTCTTCTAGGTATCTCTACCTGGATACTTCACCACTATCTCAAACTTAATTAATCCAAAATTAAAATTATTGTCTATCTCAAAAAAAATGTATTCCTCCTTTGAACATTTCTGGTTTCATTCATCCATTCATTTATTATATATTGACTACTTCATTAATGTATTCATTCACAAACTAAATGATTCACGAGTGCTTACTACACTAGATACTATTGAGAATCTGAGAATGCAGGAATGAATAAGAGGGACAAAATCTTTGTCATGATAAGGATCACATTCTAAAGAACAAATTGACAAAGCAAGAAACAAACAATAAAATAGGTTGAGTGAGTGGAAATTTTATGAAAACTTTCAATTAAAGCAGAAAATAATAAGAGGTGGGTCAGGGGTAGGGGTGCCTATTTTAGATAGATTGGTCAAGGAAGGCCTAGTTGAGGAGGTGGCATTTGAGCAGAGACCTTTTTGAAGAGAAGGAGCAAGAATGAGAATATATGGGAGAACAGCATTCTAGGCAAATAGCCCTTGTGGTGCAATGGTTAAGTGACTGGCTGCTAAATGAAAGGTCAGTGGTTGAAACACATGAGTCATGCCACAGGATAAAAGATCTGATATTATCCTCTGGTGAAGATTTATAGCCTAAGGAAACTATGACACAGTTCTAGTCTGTCATACAGGGTTGCTATGAGTCTGAATCTTGACAGCAAAAAACAGCAATAGTATGTTAGGTAGAAGGTACAGCAGATAGTACCTACCCTGAGGCAGGGATGAATTTGAATTTTTCATTTTCAAGAGGTAGCAAGAATCCTGAAGTAGAGGAAGCAAAGTGGAGAGTAGAGAAGAGAGTGGGTTAGAAAGGTAAACATTCTAGGATTATTGGTAGGAATTATGATGGTAGATATCATTATATGATATGATGCACTTGTTTTTAAAAAAATCAGACTGCCATATGGGCTGAACGTTTACATCAGGTAGATACACTACTTGGAGAAAACAATAATGGGAGAAGAGAAGGGTGATGTTTGGACAGGGAGACAGCTCAAAGGGCAGGAATGCATGGAAGGGAAGGACACAGGGAAGAGGTAACTACAGGAAAGAAGTGGGAGGAGAGCTGTTACATTCTGGAGAATTGCAGTCAATGTTATGAGACAAAATGTGTATGAACTGCTGTATGGAAAATGAATTTGTTCTGTAAACCTTCACCCAAATCATGATAAAAATTAAAAAAACAGAGAAAAGAAAAAAAAATCACTGTGGATGCTCTATAGAAAACAAAATTGAGGAGTAAAAGAATGGAAACACAGTTAGGAAGATAAGTAAGTAATGGCAGAGGCTTTGACAAAGCTACTAGACGTAACAATGGTTGGAATATATTTGTAGGTAGAGCTGAACACACTTGCTTAAGAATTAATGTGGAGAGCAGTTCCGATAAGATGGCGGAATAGGCAGATAAACTGCATAGACTCTCTTCAACAAAGAAAAGAGGAACCAATTAACACAGATACAGAAGATAATCCTGGAGCCCTGAGCTTTGAAAGGGAGGATACAGATGTGGACTAAACTCCAACTAGTAGAAGAACCTTCATGAAAAGAGCAAAAAAGGAGACATATGGAGCTGTGGACTGTCAGAAATCCTGATGGCACAGACAGCTTGGATATTGCCAAGTGGTGTTCCAGAAAAAAATTCGCGGCCATCAAGTCAATTCTGACTCATAGCAACCCCTCCTTTGTTTTCCAAGGTAGTATCTGTACGGAAATAGATTGCCCAGTCTTCCTTCTGAAGAGTGGCTGGTGGGTTTGAACCATCAGGCTTCTGGTTAGCAGTCAGATGCTTTGGGCACTAGAATTAACCTAAAAATTGGCCTTGCTAGCCATGCTACATGGAGGAGTGCACTGGTGGCTGGTGAATAAAAGGGGAAGCAGCAAAGAGGGAGATGGGCTGAGCTGTAGATTTTCACTGTCCAGAGGGCACAGTGATTTTGTAAAGCAGTTCAACCATATTGGACATTTAAAGCAACAGTGTTCTCTCAGATTCCAGGGACCTAATAATAGGCTCCACTTGCCAGGGACATACCGAATACTCAGGACTGGAAAGGAGATCTAGCAGTGTAGTGCCTAAGGCACTTGATTGATAACCAGAGGCTGGCCTTTCAAACCTACCAGCCACTCCTTGGAAGGAAGATGGGGAAATCTACTTCTGTAGTGACACTGCTTTGGAAACCCAAGGAGGGGTCACTATAAGTTGGGTCCAACTTGATGGCACATAACAACAATAACTCTTATAAGCCACATCTTCTTGGTGAATGGAGGTATGGCCATCCCTCACTCTGACCCATCTTCTGGGCTGGCAGGAATTCCATACCAGACTGTGTGCTCTGAAGGAACCTGGGTGCCCTGTCACACCCAACCCAGATTTTTTTTCTTT
>NW_006922065.1:784904-785912 GCF_000298275.1 Orycteropus afer afer
ATCTCCTGCAGATGCACTTATGGAGTGAGAGCCACCACTTCCTTCTGCACCAACTGGCCAATGATACATGAACACCAATAAGAGCCTGACTCACCCTTAACTTCTCTTCACAAACAGTTAACAGAGATCTGTGCAGCCATTCTCATTCTCTATCACACCCACCAGGAGACAGGTAGTAAATACATAAGTGCTGCCAACTAGTGAATAGAGGAGCACAGTATCCTGCTTACTCAGACACATCCAAAAAAAGAAAGAAAGAAAAGGAAAATCTTGACTCTTGTGAGAATCACTCCAACATACAATCAACAATTAAATATAAATACAACAAAATCACAATGTCTTGGAGACAACAGAAAATCACAGTGCAAACAAAAAGAAAGATAAAGCAGTAGAAATGAGGGAGCAGGCTACAGACCCATAATGCACCTCTGAGGAAGAAGCAGCATTGGAACTCCCTGATAAGAAATTCAAACGAATTATATTTAGGTACCTTCAATGGATTGAGAGACAGATCAAGGAAAACACTGACAAAATTAAGGATAACACAGAGAAAACCCAAGACCCACTTCAGAAGAAAATACAAGAACAAAATGACAAAATAAATGAAAAATAAGAAATGACACAAAACCTACAGATAGAAATCCAGATGATTAACAATAAATTTTCAGAAATAGATAACACAATGAAAGGGCAATAGAGTAGAATTGAATAAATGGAAAACAGAATTAGTGAGATTGAAGACAAATACCTGAATAGTTCTTTGGAAAGGGATTAATCAGAAAAAAGAACAGAACAAAATGAAGAAAGCCTAAGATTCTTGTGGGATATCCTCAAAAAGAATAACCTACATGTAATCAGAATTCCAGAACAGGAAGAGACAAATAAAACTACTGAGAAAATTGTCCACGATTTTTTGGAAGAAAAGTTCCCTGATGTGATGGAAGATGAGAATATGTCCATTCAGGAAGTGCAATAAACCACAAACAGAATAGACCCCAAAAGAAAATC
>NW_006922065.1:786504-788175 GCF_000298275.1 Orycteropus afer afer
AGGACAAGCACAAATATTTAGCAAATACTAAAAAAACAGCAATGAGGGAAATGATAACATGATTCATAAATATAATGAGCTCAACACAGAAAATTATATGGAACAAAGAAACCAGGAACACCATGAAAAAACACATAACAAAATTACAGCAACAAATTCATACTTGTCAATAATCACACTGAGTATCAATGGATTAAATACACCACTAAAGAGATGGAGAGTTGCAGAATGGGTAAGAAAACAGAACCCATCAATATGCTGTCTACAAGAGATACACTTTAGAGACAGAGACAAAAATAGACTAAAAATCAAAGGTTGGAAAAAGATATATCAAGCAAATGGCAGTCAAAAAAGAGCAGGAGTGACAATATTAATTTGTGATAAAATAGACTTTAAGACAAAAACCACCATAAGAGACAAGGAAAGACATTATATAATGATTAAAGGATGTGGTAGTTAAGTTTGTGTGTCAACTTTGCTGGGCCTGGTCGAGTGGTTGGGCAGCTGGATGTAGTTATTCCCCATGGTGAGATTGGTAATTAATTCCATGGTAGAATCTATTGGAGCAGCTGAGTAGCTGATTTTGGGATATGGTCTGCTCCTTCCAATATATAAGAAGCAACTTTGAGAAAGGTCTCCAGCTTATGGCACACTCGAGCCCCGCATGTAGCCAAGACATTGTTCAGCAGCCTATCATGTTCTGCTGATACTGGAACTTTCAATGGACTTGGATCAGTGGCCTGCTATGTTGTTTGGTAACATCAGAACTGTGTCATTTTATTTGTTGACCTTGGGCTTGTTAGCCTCAGAAGCCAGTAGCTGCCTGAGTAAAGAGTTGTCTCTAGCTTCTGTGGGCCAGGAACAAGAGGCAGAGTTGAAGCCCAAGGTCAAGAGGCTTTCACACAGCCCTTAGGGCCTGGCACTTGGAACTTGGACTCCAAGCCTCAAAAAATATTAATAAACTCCTATTTGTTAATGCCATCCCACCTGTGGTATATTCTTGCCAGAGTGGCACTAGGAAACCAGCACAAAGGATCAATTGAACTAGAAGACACAACCATAATAAATATCTATGGACCCAATGAAAGAGCCCCAAAATACGTAAATCAGACTTTAACAGAATTGAAGACATAAATAGATGACTCCACAGTCATAGTAGGAGACTTTAACTCACCACTTTCAATGAAAGATGGAACAACTGGAAAAAAAACTCAACAAAATTGCAGAAGGATGAAACAATGCAATCCATCAATTTGACCTTATAGAAATCTACAGAGCATTTCACCCAACAAGAGCACAATATAAATTCTTTTGCAGTGCACATGGAACATTCTCCAAGATAGAACATATGTTAGGCCACACAGCAAGCAACAATAAAATGTAAAACATTGAAATCCTGCAAAACATCTTCTCAGATCATAATGCTATAAAATTAGAAATCAAGAATAGGAAGATCAACAGAAAAAGGACAAACACACGAAAACTGAACAACACCCTCCTTAAGAGTGACTGGGTAATGGAAGAAATAAAAAAAGGAAATTAAAAAATTCCTTGAGTCGAATAAGAATCAAAGCACAATATACCAAAATCTTTGGGACACAGCAAAAGCAGTGACCAGAGACCAATGTATAACAAAAAATGCACACATCAAAAAAGAAGAAAGAGCCAAAA
>NW_006922065.1:790327-804976 GCF_000298275.1 Orycteropus afer afer
GATGAACTTGGAGGACATTATGCTGAGTGAAATAAGTCAATCACAGAAAGACAAATATTGTTTTAGTCCATTGTTGTAAACAGTCAAGCAAGGTTTATATATGGAAAGAATTTTCTTTGTTCGTTACCAGGAGTGTAAGGGGAGAGAAGGGAACACTGCTAGATAGGTAGAGACAAGTACTGATTTGGGTGAAGGGAAGGGCAATGTACCAAATATGAGTGATCAACACGGTGGCACTGAGGAAAAGGAAGACATAGAGAGGTGTATGGGAGATACAGACAACAAAGATGAACTCTTTTGCACATACAGTACTGGGTTGTCAATGAAAGTGGATAGATGGGTGGGAGGCTGAAGGATTAGGTATGTCTATGCAGGGGGAGTGTGTTCATGATCATGTACAGGGTTTACAGGCAATGTTTCTACAAGTGTATTCGTATGTTCTGTAAGACTTTCCAGTATATAGTGGAGCTGAACAAGGGACAAGATTGTAGTAGTTGGACCTGCGGGCTTGAGACCATGTCCCAGGGGACATCGGGCTCAATTGGCATACCATACTACAAAAACATTGTTCCATATCCTACCTTGGGGAGTAGCGACTGAGATGTTAAAAGTTTGCAAGTGGCCATGTAGATGCAACGATGGGTCTCTTCTGGTCCAGAGCAAAGAAGAATGAAGAAAACTAAAGATTCATGGAAACAATTAGTCCAAGCAACTGGTATACCATGTGATCCTCAGCCTATACAACTATGAGACCAGAAGAACTACATGGTGCCCGGCTCCCACTGTCGACCCCTCAGAGGGGGATCTATGTAGGAGATATTGGATAGAACTGGATAGAGTGGGAGAATATTGTAGACCAAAACTCAAAATCATAAAAAAAAAAAAGGCACCAGGTTTGCTGGTATGGAGCCTGGTGAAACCCCTGAGCCTATGGTCCCTAACTGCCTTTCAGGTCTGGAATTGAACACACTCCTGTGGCTGTGGCTTCCAGCCAAATAAAAGGCGTATGAGCTGATTTGCATTAAGTAGATACACTCCTTGGAGAGATCAATCGTGGAAGAATAGAAGGGCTGTATATGCACAGGGAGACAGCTCAGGGGGCAGAATTACATGAGAGGGAGGGACACAGGGAATAGGTAACTATGAAGAGGAAGTGGAAGGGGAACTGTTCCACTGTGGGAAATTGTAGTCAATGTTATGAGACAAAGTGTATGTGAGCTGCTGTATGGGAAGTGAATTTGCTCTGTAAACTTTCACTCAAATCACAATAAAAACAATTTTTAAGTGCATTTTATTGAAATATAACTAATGTACAGTGAAATACACAAAACTAAAGTGACATGGGTCAATGAATGTTTTGTTTTTTGTTTTTTTTGCAGTGTCCCCTCCCCATCCCTCCCACCCCTGGCATCCAACAAAGTTTCTCTCCATATATAAACCTTTCCTTGACCCTCCACAACAACAAACTAATACTATATTTGTCCTTCTGTGACTGACTTATTTCACTCAACATAATGTCCTCCAAGTTCATCCATGTTATGCGGTGTTTTGCAGACTCTACATTATTCTTTAGTGCTGCATAGCATTCCATTATGTGTATGTACCATAGTTTGGTCATCCACTCTTCTGTTGATGGGCACCTAGGTTGTTTCCATCTTTTTGCTATTGTAAATAGTGCTGTGATGAACATGGGTGTGCATATATCTGTTCCTGTCCTGGCTCTCACTTCTCTAGGATGTATACCTAATAATGGGATTGCTGGGTCAAATGGTCTGTCCAATTCCAGCTTTCTAAGGAATCACCATACTGCTTTCCACAGTGATTGTATCACTTCACAGTCCCACCAGCAGTGTATGAGAGTCCCAATCTCTCCACATCCCCTATAGCATTTTTATTTTCTTTCTCATTGAACCTTGCCATCAGTGCTGGGGTGAGATCGTATCTCATTGTTGTTTTGATTAGCATCTCTCTGATGACCAATGATCATGTGCATCTTTTCATGTATTTTCTGGCCACCCTGAATATCTTTCTTGGTGAAGTGTCTATTCATGTCTTCTGTCCATTTTTCAATTTGATTGTTAATTCCTTTGCTGTTGAGGCTTTGGACTTTCCTATAAATCTTAGAGATAAGTACTTTGCCAGATACATAATTATCAACAAGTACAAATTTGTTGCTGTCATTTTTGTTATATTCTTTTTCATGGTGTTCATTTCTTTGTTCCATATAACTTTCTGTGCTGAGCTCATTTTGTTTATGAATCATGTTATCACTTCCTTTGTTGATATTGTTTTAATATTTGCTAAATATTTGTGCTGGTCCTCTTTCTTATTTTGATGTGAATGTTTATCATTTTTCTTTGAGGTTACCCTGTGATTTATAGTTTTCTTCTCAAATTTAGAACAGTCCATTCTATCTTGTAGTTGTCTCAACTTCCCTACCATTTAGAAGTTCTGTAACTACACAATTTTTTCCCTCTTTTTGGTTTGTAGCTGTCGTCATCTATGACAATTGATGTCCCTGGTTCCCTGTTTACAATCTTCTAGGCTTATTTACTTTGGATACTTCTGTAACTGGGTTGGTTTCTGGGTTATGTCACCATGTGTGTTAATGGTCAGTTGTTGTTTACTGTTGTTAGTTCTCTGTCCACAGGACTCCTTTAGTATCTCTTGTAAGGTTGGTCTTGTTTTAACAAATTCCCTTAATTTCTGCTTACATGGAAATGTCTTAATTTCACTATCATATTTGAGGGACAGTTTTGTTGGGTACATAATCATTGGTTTGGAATTTTTCTCTTTCAGGGTTTTATATATACCATCCCACTGTCTTCTCACCTGCAAGTTTTCTGTTGAGAAATCTGAGCTTAGTCTTATTGGTTGCCCCTTGTAGGTAACTTTTCATTTTTCCCTTGCTTCTTTCAGGATTCCTTCTTTATCTTTGGTTTTGGTGAGTATGATGATGATAATCATCTTGGTGATTTTCTTTTGGGGTCTATCCTGTTTAAGGTTCATCGGAATTCTTGAATAGATATATTCTCATTTTTTCATCATACCAGGAAAATTCTCTTCCAACAAATATTCCACCATTTTTTTGTGGTTTTATTTGTCTCTTCCTGTTCTGGAATTCTGATTACATGTAGGTTATTGATTGTATCCTACATGAACCTTAGGCTTTCTTCATTTTCTTTTGATCTTTTTTTCTGATTTATCATTTTCTAAAGAAGTATTGAGATAATTGCCTTCACTCTCACTAATTCTGTCTTCCATTGATTCAATTCTACTCCTTTGCCCATTCAATGCCTTATCTATTTCTGAAAATTAAGTCTTAGTCTTCTGGATTTCTATGTGTTGATTTTGTATCATTTCTAATTTTTCATTTATTTTGTCATTTTGTTCTTGTATTTTCTTTCAAAATTATTCTAGGGTTTCCTCTGTTTTTTTCCTCAATTTAATCAGTGTTTTCCTTGAATCTGTCCCTCAATTTCTTGAAGATACTTAAATACAATTTTTTTGAATTCCTTATCAGAGAGTTCCAGTGCTGTGTCTTCCTCAGTGATGTGTTTTGGGTCTGTATCCTGGTCCCTTGTTTCTCCTGCTTTATCTTGCTTCTTTGTGTGCACTGTGATGCTGTTGTCTCTGAGGCATGATGACATTTTTGTGAAGTGACTTGCCAACAATTTTTGTTTTCTTTGGATTTCATCTAAGTAAGCAGGGTACTGTATTGTACTCCTCTATACAGTAGCTGGCAGCACTTAGACACTCACCACCTGTCTCCTTTCCCATTGTCAGCCTCCTATATGTCCCTGCTGTCCTTGGCAAATGGACCTTACTCTTAGGTCCCCGGAATATGAATGAGAATGCTGTCACTTTAAATATCCAAAATGTCCACCTCCACTTGTAAACATTCAAAATGGCTGCACCTTCAGTCACTTTAAATATCCAAAATGGCTGTCCCTTGTAAACCATCAAAACAGCTGCACTCTCTGGACAGCAGAAAGTCCATAGCTCAGGTTGTCTCCCTCCTAACTATTTCCCTTTCCTAGTCAAAGGCCACCAGTGCAGTCGTCCTTGCAGCCCTTGGCGACCAGTGCTGATCTTTAGGTGAATTCTCAGGTCCCAACACCACTTGGAAATATTCAGGCTGTTGGTCCCATCAGAGTAGCTGACAGTCCACTGCTCAGACCATCTCCGTATTCACTGTTTTCATTCAGGTTTTTCCACTAGTTGGTGCCTAATCCACTTCTGTATACTTCCTTTCAAAGCTCAGGGCTCCAGGATTATCTTCTACATCTCTGTTAATTGGTTTCTCTTTTCTTTGTTGAAGAGGCTCTGTGTAGCTTGTCTGCCTATTCCTCCATCTTACCAGAAGTCAATAAAATTTTTTTTAAAAAAAGAATTAATGTGCATGATAGGACAGAAAAGGTATTTCTGGTGGCATAGTGCCTAAGGCATTTGACTGCTAACCAGAAGGCTGGCAGTTCAAACCCACCAGCCACTCTGTGGATGGAAGGTTGAGCAATCTACTTCCATAGTGATACTACCTCAGAAACTCTGCTTGGGTTTCTGAAGGGTTGCTAGGAGTCAGATATGACTCGATGGCAGTGAGTTTAGATTTGTTTTATCAGGGCAGAAAAGAAAGGATAAATACTTAAGTTTTGAATAATTGAAAAACTGTGATTGCCATTAACTAAAATGAGGAACCACCATTTTCCTATCATTTTGTTGTACTGTGGTGGCTTGCATGTTGCTGTGATGCTGGAAGCTATGTCACTGGTATTTCAAATACCAACAGGGTTATCCATGGTGAACAAGTTTCAATGGAGCCTCCAGACTAAGACATACTAAGAAGAAGGGCATGGTGGTCTAGTTATGGAAAATATTGGTCACTGACAACATTAAGAATAACCGTGGGTCAAGGTCTGATGTAGTGCCAGAATATAAGCCTCTCAGGTTGAAAGCACTCAAAATAGGACTGGGGAAGAGATGCCTCTTCAAAGTGGAGTCAATTTTAATGACTTGGATGGAGTAAAGCTTTTAAAACCTTCATTTACTGATGTGACACAACTCAAAATGAGAAGAAAAGCTGAAAATACCCATTAATAATCAGAACACGATATGCATGAAGCATAAATCTAGGAAATTTTTAAATTGTAAATATGAAATGGACCACAGAAAAATCAATATTATAGGCCTTAGTGAGCTGAAATGGACTGGAACAGGCCATTTAAAATCAGACAACCATGTGTTCTACTATGCCTGGAATGACAAATTGAAGGGGAATGACATTGTATTCATCATCAAAAAAGAACATTTTAAGATCTATCCTGAAGTACAGTGCTGTTGGTTATAGGATAATACCCATATGCTTACAAGAAAGACCAGTTAATATGACTATTATTCAAATTTATGCACCAACTATTAAGCCAAAGATGAAAAAAATGAAGATTTTTATAAATTTCTGCAGTCTGAAATTGACCAAACACACAATCAAGATGCATTGACAATTACTTGTGATTGGAATTATAATTGGAAACAAAGATGAAGAATTGGTAGTTGGAAAATCTGGCCTTGGTGATAGAAATGGCATCAGAGATCACATGACAGAAATTTACAAGACCAACAACTTATTCATGGAAAATACCTTTTTTAAACAACATAAGTGACAGCTATACATATGGCTCTCACAAGATGAAATACACTAGAATCAGATTGACTACTGTATGGAAAGTGGTGATGGAGAAGTTAAATATCATCAGTCAGAACAAGGCCAGGAGCTGGCTGTGGAACAGACCATCAATTACTCATATGCATTTCAAGATGAAGCTGAAGAAAATTAAAACAACTACATGACAGCCTTGATTATATCACACCTGAACTTAAAGACTATCTCAAGAATAGATTTGACATATTGAACACTAATGACTGAAGACCAGAAGAGTTATGGGATGACATCAAAGACATCATACATGAAGAAAGCAAAAGGTAATTGAAGACAAGGAAGAAAAAATAGACCAAAATGAATGTCATAAGAGACTCTGAAACTTGCTCTTGAATGTAGAGTAGCTAAAGTGAGTGGAAAAAATGATGAAGTAAAAGAGCTAAACAGAAAATTTTAAAAGGCTACTTGAAAAGACTAAGTAAAGTAATGTAATGGAATGTACAAAGACCTGGAGTTAGAAAACCAAAAAAGAAAAAAACATCAACCATTACCAAGATTACCAGATAGATGTTTACCTTTGTTTTATTGACTATGAAAATGCATTCAACTGTGTGGATCATAACAAATTATGGATAATATTGTGAAGAATTGAGTTTCCCAGAACATTTACTTGTGCTCCCAAGCAACCTGTACATAGGCCAAGAGGTAGAAGTTTGAACAGAAAAAGGGGATACCGCATGGTTTAAAATCAGTAAAAGTGTGAGTAAGGGTTCTATTCTTTCACCATACTTATTGATGACATACTGCATAAATAATCTCAGAAGCTGTGTGGAAAAGAATGTGGCATCAGGATTGGAAGAAGACTCATTAACAACCTGAGATATGCAGATAACACAACTTTGCTTGCTGAGAATAAAGAGGCCTTGAAGCATTTACCAATGAAGACCAAAGACTACAGTATACAACATGGATTACATCTCGACATAAAGAAAACAAAAATCCTCACAACTCGACCAATAAACCACATCTTGATAAGTGGGGAAAATATCAAGAATTTCATTTTACTTGGATCCACAATCAACACTTGTGGAAGCAGCAGATAATAAATCAAATGGCGTATTACATTGAGCGAATCTGCTGCAAAAGACTTTAAATTGCAGAGACGTCACTTTGAAGATTAAAGTGCGCCTGACTTAAGCCATGATATTTTCAATAGTCCCATATGCGTGCAAAAGGTGGACAATGAATAATAAGGGTAATGAAGAACTGATGTATTTGAATTACAATGTTGTTGTTGTTGTTGTTGTTGTTGTTAAGTGCCATCGAGTCGTTTCCAACTCATAACGACCTCATGCACAGCAGAACAAAACACTGCCCGATCCCGCGCCAGCCCCACAATCCCTGCTATACTTGAGCCCACCATCGCAGCCACCATGTCAATCCATCTTGTTGAAGGCCTCCCCCTCTTTCGTCGACCCTCCACCCTACCAAGCATGACATCCTTCTCCAGGGAATGGTCCCTTCTTACAACATTACGATGTTAGCAAAGAATATTGAATATTCCATGGACTGTCTGAAGAACAAAGAGCAAACAAATCTGTCTTGGATGAAGTACAGCTGGAATGCCCCTTAGAAGCAAGGATGGCAAGAGTTCCCATCTTCTACTTTGGTCATATAGTCAGGAGGGAACAGTCCCTGAAAAAATGTTTGGTTAAAGTAGAGGGTTAGTGAAAAAGAGGAAGACCCTCAACAAAATGGATTGACACAGTAGCTGCAACAATGGACTCAAGTGAAGCAACAATTGTGAGGATGGCACAGGACTGGGCAATGTTTTATTCTGCTGTACATAAAGTCACTATGAATCACAACCAACTCAGCAGCACCTAAAAGCAACAAAGTGAGGGAGACTAGGAAAAGCAGATTTGGAAATAAATATCAAAAGTTTATTTTCTGTCATATCACTAACATCGAACACCAGGATACAGATAAATGCATAGACAAGTGAGAAGACCAGGTGAGGGTCAGCAAGCAGGAATATACCCTAAACCAAGGATAGATTTAGCTGAAGATATTCTTACATATGCACTTGTGCTACAAAACAAGTCACACACATTACAGAAGCAACAGAAGACAGAGTTGGAGTAACCTCTCAGAGACAACCATACACCTAGAGAGAGAATCACTGGGCCTGCCAACTTGGGACCATAGTCTCAGGAGACACAAAGCTCAATTGGCCCAACATAGTACACAAAAATCTTGTTCTACAACCTACATGGGAGCTCTGGTAGCATAGTGGCTAAGGCACTTGACTGCTCACCAGATGGCTGGCGGTTCAAACCCATCAGCCACTCCTTGGAAGGAAGGTTGGGCAATCCTACTTCCATAGTGATACTGCCTCGGAAACCCAAGGAGGGGTCGCTATGAGTCGGGGCTGACTTGACGGCACATAACAACAACAACAACAACCTACATTGGTGAGTAGCAACTGGGGTTTTAAAAACTTTCAAGCAGCCATCTAAGATGCAACTATTGGTCTCTTCTCACCTGAAACAAGAAGAGTGAAGAAAATCAAGGCATCTGGAAACAATTAGTCCAAGGATATGATGGACCCCGAGACCAGAAGAACTAGATGGTGCCTGGCTACCAATGCCAACCACTCGCAAAAGGACCAAACCTGGAGATCCTGGATAGAGGGGAGGAAAAATGTGGAACAAAATCTAAAAATACAAAAATGACCAGAATTACTGGTTGGATAGAGTCTGGTGGAACCCCCAAGACTATGGCCCTGAGTTACCCTTCAGGCCTAGAATTGGACTCACTCCTGTGGATTGGTTCTCAGCTCAACAGTAAGTAGAAAGATCTACATGCAGAATGCCTATCCCAAGGCAATGCACCCGCCTACTCTAGGGAAATACACCCCTTAGAGGAATCGGTCATGTGGCACCAGAGGGACAGCATTCACATAGAGGGAAAGTTGGACAGACAAGAGTGCATACTTAAGAAGGGCACAGAGAGGGGGTAGTCAGGGATGGGAGGGGAGGAGAGTTTTGTTAAGGTCTGGAATGGTAATTGGGGCATGAAAGCAAATGCACAAAAAAGAAAAATTGTTTTCTGATATGTTAAGATTAACATACCTTTAAACATCAAAGTGTAAATGTGGTTGAATACTGGTAGATATATGTTTGCTGCTCAAACAGAGATTCTGGACTTGAGAAAACTTTGGAAATGATCACCATATAGATGATACTCAAAACCATAGTACTGGATGAGTTAATTTAAGGAATAATTGAAGATAAAGTAGAGAAGAAGAGAGAAAATGAACCCTGAGGATGTCTGATGTAAAGAGATGGGAAAAGGAG
The DNA here is from genome assembly GCF_000298275.1 of Orycteropus afer afer. Taxonomy (NCBI): domain Eukaryota; kingdom Metazoa; phylum Chordata; class Mammalia; order Tubulidentata; family Orycteropodidae; genus Orycteropus; species Orycteropus afer. Next base: position 799,343 of record NW_006922065.1, read on the forward strand.
GAAAAGACAAAAAGGGAGACTAAGAAAGATTAGCTAATGATGTAAGAGGAAAGCAAAAGAGTGTAGTTCAAAAGCCAAAAGGATATTATATTTTCAAGAGAGGGTTGATCACCTCTTCTAAATGTTGCTGATAATCCCACAGTTGATTTGGCAATATGGAGTCCTGTTCATGTCAAGAAGGAAAGTTTTTGGTTATTGTGGGCTAATAAGAGAAAAGAGTGAGGACTCTGGTCAGTAACTATACATAAAAAGTAGCGGAATTTGTCTATAAAAGGGAGGAGAAAGGGGAATTGTAGCTGGAGGGAGACATGAGATCATAGTAGGTGTTTTTTTGTTTGTTTTAAAAATTGGAAATATTATATGTAAGGTGGGGGATATTACAGCAAGTTTATACCATCATAGGAATGATCCTGTATGATAATTTTCAGATGATAATCTTCAAGTGGAACAGAGGAAGGAGGATTCAATGTACACATGCAAGGGTTGTTACTCATTTTTACAAGTGAGAGAATAGAGAATATCAGTTCAGATAAATAGGTTGTAGCTTTGATGAGAATAAAGAAAGGTGGGAGATATTGAAGGGTTGGAGAAGAAAAAAAATCTTAAGAAATAGATATCTCAAAGAGTGGCAAACTAATTTTATAAGATGAGATATGATTGTTAGGCATTGTTGAGGGCACTGGTCAATGGTTAAGAGTTCTGACAGGATTTAAGAATAGTTGGGATGAGAGTAATTGATTAGTGAGCTGGAAATACAGAAGACTGTGACTAGGGAGTGCAATATTCTTTGTTAAGATTATTTCCTATAATGAATAAGGCTGAGTGACTAAGAGAACAGCATATGATGACTGCTAAAATAATAAACCAAGGGTTGTGATGTCTGGAGTAATGCAATTCAAAGACCTGTGGTTTTTGATGGAGAACAGAAGTAAAATGATCTGGGAGTGACGTGGACATCTAACCTACCTCAAGGTCCTATAAATGCCACTTAGAATGGCTGCAAAAGAAGAAGTATTCTCAGGAAAAAGCCAGAATACAGTTAGAACAAGAAGGTGAAGTTTCCACTAAGAGATGATGTGGAGGATGCAAGAGATTTTGCTGATGATGCACCGTAAAATTCATAGGATGTGGGACTGAAGGTCAGGGAAGTGTGGGGATTTGATAAGACTTGCATATGTACAGAGCTGAATGGGGAAATAAGTCAGATTATGATGTATGACCTGGGAGGCTTTGATTTCTAATAGTAACTAATGGAAACGGGTTGAGAGAGAGAGGTTGATGGGATTGAATGAAAAATGGATTAATCCTAAAATGTTATCTTAGAGGGTACTGCTAATATTAGCTCTGTTGAGACCTTAGTATCAATGGCCCTAACAATGTCAAGTCAAGCCATAGATAATGTCTTACCAAGGAGTTTGTGGGTAAGGCAAACAGCTAACACTTGACTATTAACCAAGAGCTTGGAGATTCAAACACATTCAGTGGTGTCACAGAAGAAAGGCCTGGTGATCTGCTTAAAGATTACAACCAAGAAAGCCCATGGAGCTAAATTCTACTCTTTAACACCTAGAATCACCTTGAGTTGCATTAGATGTGACAGCAATGTGTTTGATTTGTTGTGGAGCACCCCAAGTCCCATAGACCTACTTTATAGACTGCAGAAAATGATATTAGGTCTTGAGAAGAACTCCATCAGAAGCAAGTGCTCATTAAGCCTCTCTTGAAGCAGTGTTGTGACCAATGCATAAGGGAAGTCTCATCAGTGGTTTTGCTCAGATTTCATCTTTGAATTCCAGGCTCCCATGTCCAACTGTCTACTCAATTTCTCCATTTTTATGTCGCAGATAGAGCTCAAATTCAACAAGCTCAACAAAGCACTCATGATCTTCAAACCCTACTAACTCAGATTTCCTTTTTCAGTGTTTCCTCTCTCATTGAATGGTGTGAACTGGAAATCTAAGAGTCAACCTTGGCATCCTTCTCTCCTTCATTCATCTTATCAAATTTGTCATCAAGTCTTGCTAACTCTATTTGCAATATATTATTGCAAATCATATATGATCTGGGAGTGATGTGGACAAACCTCTCCCAAACCTAGCCACTTTTTAAAATCTCCAGTATAAACACTCTTAACAGATGCTATGATAGAAAAAGCCACCATCATCTCTTCTATGATCTGTTATAACAGCCTCTCAACTGGACTCATTCCTTCCATTCATGCTCCTAATACAGCTGCCAGATAGACTTTTTAAAACATAAGTTAGGTTATATTTCTCCTAAGCTGAACAACATTGCATGAATTTCCTATGCACTTCAAATAAAATTGGGATTCCTTATCAAGGGCAACATGAACTAGTCCCAGGTTACCAAATCCTAACCACATTGACATTTTTACCTTTGGTCACAACTTTCAGGCTTCTGCACTTGTTATTTCTTCCACCAAGAACTCTCAGCCCTAGATTTCTCTTTTTATTGTTATTTGGGTGAAAATTTACAGAGCAAATTCACTTTCCATATAGCAGTTCACACATACATTTTGTCTCATGATATTGACCACAATTTATCACAATACAATATCCCCCCTCCTACTTCTTCTTGATAGTTACCTCTTCCCTGTGTCCATCCCTCCTTGCACTCCTTCCCCCTGAGCTGTCTCCCTGTGCATAAGCAGCCCTTCTTTCTCCCATAGTTGTTCTCTCCAAGGAGTGTATCTACCTCAGGTAAATGTTCAACTCATATGCCTGTCTTTTGTTTGGCCTGGAACCCCAAGTAATGGGTTCAGTTCCAAACCTGAAGGGCAGCTAGGGGCCATAGTCTTCAGGCCTAGATTTTGAAATGGCTGGTCCTTTGTCATCATTCAGTCCACAAAACAAATGTAGTTTTCTTGCTATTCTCTTGTTTTAATATGCACTATAAAATAGCTATCCATCACTCCTTGTCTGCCAGTTTAATGCACTGTGTATAAGTGTGTGTTTCTGTAATGGTAGAAGCTATTCCACAAGTATTTCAAATACTAGCAGGGTCACCAAGAATAGCCAGGTTTCAGTAGAAGACAAAATGTAAGGAGGTCCTAGATAGCTACTTCTGAAAAAAAAAAAATTAGCCAATGAAAGCCTTATAAATGGCAGCAGAACATTGTCTGATATAGTAGTAGAAGATGAGCCCTTTAGGTTGGAAAACACTCAAAACAATCTACTAAGGTAGAGCTGCTTCCTCAGAGTAGATCTTAATGACATGGATTGAGCAAAGTTTAGAAAACCTTCATTTGTTCAAAATTAGAGGAAACAGCTGTAAGCATCCATTAATTGTCAAAATGTAAAATGTATGAAATATGAGTTTAGGAAAATTAGAAGTTGTCAAAAATGAAATGGAACACATACAGGTCAATATCCTAGGCATTAATGAGCTGAAATGGACTGCTATTAGCCATTTTGAACTGGCAAACATACTGTCCTCTATGCCAGAAATGGCAAATTGAAGAGAAATGGTGTCACATAAAGCATTTCAAGCTCTATCTTGAAGTACAACACTGTCTGGCATAGGATGATATCCATACACATACAAGGAAGACCAGTTAATATAACTATTATTGAAATTTACACATCAACCACTAATGCCAAAAATGAAGAAATTGAAGATTTTTACCAACTTCTGCAATTGTCCAAACATGCAATCAAGATGTGTTGATAATTACTAGTGATTGGAATGTGAAAATTTGAAACAAAGAAAGACTGGTAGCTGGAAGTTATGGCCTTGGTGATAGAAACAAGACCAAGATTGCGTGATAAAATTTTGCCAAGAACAACTTATTCATTATAAATACTTTCTCTTCAATAACATAAATGACAACTATACACACGGACACCACTAGATGGAATACACAGGAATCAAACTGACTACACCTGTGGAAAGAGATGATAGAAAAGCTCAATATCATCAGGGGCCAACTGCAGAACATATCATCAATTGCTTATATGCAAGTTCAAGTTGAAGCTGAAGAAAATTAAAACCAGTCTAAGAGAGCCAAATTATGACCTTGAGTATATCCCACCTGAATTTAGAGACCATCTGAAGATAAGATTTCATGTTTTTAACACTGATGATCAAAGACCAGACACAGTCTGGGATGACATCCAGGGCATCATACTTGAATAAAGCAAAAGGTCATTAAAAAGTCAAGAAAGAAATAAAAGATCAAAATGGATGTCAGAAGAGACTGAAACTTGCTCTTGAAGATACAGTAGCTAAAGTTAAGGGAAGAAATGATGAAATAAATACTGAATAGAACATTTCAATGAGTGGCTTAAGAAGATAAAGTAAAGTATTATAATGGAATGTACAAATATCTTGAGTTGGGAAACCAAAGGAGAAAAAGAAGCTCAGCATTTCTCAGGCTGAGAGAACTAAAGAAAAAACACAAGCTTTGATGTGTAATATTGAAGGATTCTATAGGCAAAAACTTGAATGATGCAGAAAGCATCAAAAGAAGTTGGAAGGAATACAGAGTCAGTGTAACAAGAATTGGTAAATGTTCAACTATTTCAGGAGGTAACATGTATCAGGAATAGATGTTAATGAAGTAAGAAGTACAAGATTCACTGAAGGCTAGTGTGAAAAACAAGGTTCCAGGAACTGACAGAGCACCAATTGAGGTGTTTCAACAAATGGAAGCCACGCTGAAAGCACTCACTCCTATACACCAAAAAAGAAACCCTGGAAGACTGTTACCTGGAAGATATCTATATTTGTGCCCATTCCAAAGAAAGGTGATTCAACAGAATGTGGAAATTATTGACGAATATCCTTAACATCACACGTAATTAGAATTTTGCTGAAGATAATTCAAAAAAGATTGCAGCAATACATCAAGAGGGGACTGTTAGAAATTCAAGCTTGATTCAGAAGAGGCAGTAAGTGAAGGATATCATTGCTCATTTCAGATGCATCTTGGCTGAAAGTAGAGGTTACTAGAAAGATGCTTAATTGTATTTTATTGACTATGCATGGCATTCGACTGTGTAGATCATAACAAATTATGGATAACATTGTGAAGAAAGGGAATTCCAGAACACTTGATTGTGCTCATGCAGAACTTGTACATAGACTAAGAGGCAGTTATTCAAGTGCAACAAAGGTATACTGTGTGATTTAAGATCAGGAAAAGTGTGCATCAAGATTGCATCTTTTCACCACACTTACTCAATCTGTATGCTGAGCAAATAATCTGAGAAACTTGTCTGCATGGAAAAGAACATGGTATCAGATTTGGAGGAAGACTCATTAACAACCTGAGATACACAGATGACACAACTTCTTGCTGAAAGCAAAGAGGCCTTGAAGCACTTACGGATGGAGATCAAAGACTACAGCATACATTATGGATTACACATCAATATAAATAAAACAAAAATCCTCGTAACTGGACCTATAATCAGTTGATGATAAATGGAAAAAATATTGAGGTTGTCAAGGATTTCATTTTACTTGGCTCTACAATCAACACCCATGGAAGCAGCAGTCAAGATATCAAATTATATATTGCATTGGGCCAACCTGCTGCAAAAGATCTCTTTAAAATATTTTTTTTAAAAAAGATGTCATTTTGAAGACTAAGGTATACATGATCTAAGCCAT
>NW_006922065.1:805292-806027 GCF_000298275.1 Orycteropus afer afer
CACACATGAGCTTTGGACATTTTATCAAGAGATACCAGGCCCTGGAGAAGAACATCATGCTTGGTAAACTAGAGAGTCAGTGAAATACAGGAATACTCTTAACAAGACGGATTGACATAGTGGCTGTAAGAGAGGGCTCAAGCACAGCAAAGACAGTGGCACATGACTGGGCAGTGTTTTGTTCTGTTGTACATAGGGTCACTATGAGTTGGAACCAAATAGATGGCACCTAACAATAGCAACATCCCTTAATCCTAGCCTTCTTTATTCACTATCCAAAAACAAAAACCCACCAAATCCATTACCATCATGTCAATTCCTACTCATAATGACCCTACAGGACAGTGTAGAACTGCCCCATAGAATTTCCAAGGCTATAAATCTTTATGAGAGCAGATCATCACATTTTTCTCCCAGTGGGTTCAAACCACAAACCTTTCAGTTAGCAGCCAAACACTTAACTACTGCGGCAACAGGGCTCCTAGTAACTATCACGCTACTCACTTATATTGTCTTCATCTCTACTGGAATTGATTTATTTGTTTGCTCACATATTGCCTATTTCTCTATTCTATGTATAAGCTTTATAAAGGCAGAAGCTTAATCATGTCTCCACTACATGCTCCATGCCTAGGATAGTGTTTGGTATATTGTAGTCATTCAGCAGTGTTTATTGAATGAATGGCAAGAGTTTCTACTGTTAAATAATTAGTCTTTTGTAAATTTAATACCTTC
>NW_006922065.1:806424-809715 GCF_000298275.1 Orycteropus afer afer
TTATCTCTCTTTAGAACAGAAAAGGATCTATCAATACAAATGCCGCATTTATAGCTATTCACACAAAGAATACATATTTTTCCAAACTAGCTGCTTTTAAAAGTCAATTTACATTCCAGAAAATAGCTTTGTTTCATAGTAATAACCACTTATTAGACAAAGATCTGCTTTTTTTTTTTTTCCATAAAAGACTGCCCTTTTGTCTTCCAGAAAAATATATCAATAGTCACTGGGGTAAGAGAAATTTTTTCTTTCTTATTTTTTCACTGTGCTACTGGATGCCATTTGCTGGGAAGTTGGGATAATGGTTGGTGAAAGCATACAGTTCTATAAAAGTCCTGCTGAGGCTATGTGGAAAGATTAGTAATGGCCAAGAATTGCAGGCTGCTCAGTTAATTGATTTTTTTCTATCTAGAAGCTAACCATTCCTTTATTTTCACTGCAGTTAGTGTGTAATAGTCTGATCTCAAGGTGTACAATTCACTCTTTCCAATAGGGCGAACATGTGATTTTAAATGGAAAACCTGGTAACAATATAATAATGGAAAATAAGTGGGCAGATATTAACCCTTCTTGTTTGTTCCATGCATGTATGTTATCATCAGTCACATAGCTTACAGCTGAAGACAAATCACCATAGAGCAATAAATAAGTGTATTTATAGCAAGTACCACATGCCTCTTTTCTCATTACATATAGATTCTTTGTTTTTCTTATAACTGGGAATAAAAGTTCTTCTTGATCATATTTCTAAGGAAAGTATATAACCTTTTTCTTTCAAAATAATAATAATAATCATATCTGCCATGTAATTTTCATTCCTTTATCTATAAATCTGTATGGTTGTTAAGTTGTAAAATACCAATAAGTGAGTTCTGACTCAGAGTAACCCTATATACAACAGAATGAAACACTCTTTGGTCCTGTACCATCCTCACAGTTGTTACTATGTTTGAGCCCTTTATTCCAGCCACTGTGTCAATTCATCTTGATGAGGGCCTTCCTCTTATTCTCTGACTCTCTACTTTACAAAGCATAATGTCTTTCTCCAGGGACTGATTGCTTCTGACAACATGTCCAAAGTACATGAGATGAAGTCTCCCCATCCTCTCTTCTAAGTAGTGTTCTGGCTGTACTTCTTCCAAGACAGATTTGATCATTCTTCTGTTAATCCATGGTATATTCTGTATTTTTTTCCAACACCATAATTCAAATGCATCAATTCTTCTTCGGTCTTCCTCATTCATTGTCCAGGTTTTGTACCCATATGGGGTGACTGAAAATAACATGCCTTGAATCAGGCACACCTTAGTCTTCAAAGTGACATCTTCACTTTTTAACACTTTAAAGAGATCTTTTGCAACAGATTTGCCAAACACAATATGTCATTTGATTTCCTAGCTGCTATTTCCATAAAGGGAGCTCTGGTAGCATAGTGGCTAAGACACTTGCCTGCTAACCAGACAGCTGGCGGTTCAAACCCACCAGCCACTCCTCAGAAGGAAGGTTGGGCAATCCTACTTCCGTAGTGATACTGCCTCGGAAACCCAAGGAGGGGTCGCTATGAATCGGGTTTGACTCGACGGCACATAACAACAACAACAACATTTCCATAGGTGTTGATTGTAGAGCCAATAAAATTAAATCCATGATAAAATCCATCTTTTCTTCATTTATCATGATGTTGCTTACTGGTCCACTTGTGAGGATTTTTGTTTTCTTTATGTTGAGGTGTAAGCCATACTGAAGGCTGTAGTCTTTGTCTTCATCAATAAGTACTTCAAGTTCTCTTTTATTTCAGCAAGCAAGGTTGTGTTATCTGCATATTGTAAGTTATTAATGAGTCCTCCTTTAATCCTGATGCCACATGCCTCTTCATATAATCCAGCTTCTCATATTATTTGCTCAGCATACAGATTGAATAACTGTGGTGAAAGGAAACAACCATGATACACACCTTTCCTGATTTTAAACCACACAGTATCCCCTTGTTCGGTTCCAGTGACTGCCTCTTGGTTTATCTATAGGCTCCACATGAGCACAATTAAGTGTTCTGGAATTCTCATTCTTCTCAATGATGTCTATAATTTTTATGATCCACATAGTTGAATCCCAATGCATAATAAATAAAACACAGGTAAATGTCTTTCTAGTATTTTTTATTTTCAGCCAAGATCCATTTGACATCATGAATGATATCCCTCATTCTACATCCTCCTCTGAATCCAGCTTGAATTTCTAAATCTTTACAAACATTAATTCTCATAGCTCCACTGTACAACAAGATAGACTGATCCCACAATCATATAAGATATTCTTTCTACTTCCTATGAAGACTTTTCAGAGTTAGAGTTTAAAAGAACTGCTCTTACCCTATCTCCCCTGGCAGTTTATATATGTATATAAAAACATTCTATTTATCTCTGAGGTCATTCAATCCTGTTGACAGTTCTGATCAAAGATTCCATTGAAACAAGGTGATGTATTAGTTGTAATAAATGTATTAACTTAAATAAAGCAAATTTGGTTTAGCTATTTCCTCTTTGGGGCTCCGAGTTCAATTGGACTTCCCAGATCACTTACAACTTGAATAAGAATAAAGATTCTCCAAGTCTCCTGGCTCTGAGTATGATCAGAAGATTAGGCTTAATGGTTGGCATTTGACTATATAAAACATGTAAAAAAAAATTGTTGTATCCCTTCAAAACACTTGTGTAGTTATTGGAGGAAATGAAGGGGATTGCATGTTTTACAGAAGTTACAATATTTTAGTAGTCCCAAAAAACAGAAAAAATTTCTGTGTATTAAACAACTTTTCACTGCTATAAAGTAAAAGGAATGGGGGATATCATTGTTGATGTCAGGTGGATTTTAGCTGAAAGCAAAGAATACCAAAAAGATGTCTACTTGTGTTTTATTGACTTTGCAAATGCATTTGACTGTGTGGATCATAACAAATCATGGATAACATTGTGAAGAATGGGAATTCCAGAATACTTAATTGTGCTCATGAGGAACCTGTTCATAGATGAAGAGGCTGTTGTTCTAACAGAACAAGGGACTATTGCATGGTTTTAAATCAGGAATGATGTATGTCAGGGTTGTATCTTTTCATTATTCTTATTCAATCTGTATGCTAAGCAAATAATTCAAGAGGCTGGACTACATGAAGAAGAACATGGCATCAGAATTGGAGGAGGAACCATTAACAACCAGGGATATGCATGTGTTAGATTGGGTTCTCTAGAGAAACACAAAAACCAGCAAAGTGTGTGTGTGTGTGTGTGTATA
>NW_006922065.1:810065-820236 GCF_000298275.1 Orycteropus afer afer
TCCCATCATGGGAGCAACCACACAGAACTGGGGTCCAGCCAAGTTGACACACAGCTCCAACTATCACAATGCAGATGACACAAACTTGCTTGCTGAAAGGGAACATAACTTGAAACACTGATGAAAGTCAAATACTACAGTCTTTGGTATAGATTACACCTCAACATAAATAAAACAAAAATCCTCAAAACTGGACCAATAAGCAACACCATGATAAACAGAGAAAATATTGAAGTTGTCAGGGATTTATTTGGATCCATAATCAACACCCATGGAAATTGCATTCAGGAAGCCAGATGTCATATTGCACTAGGAAAATCTGCTGCAACAAATCTCCTTAAAGTGTTAAGAAGCAAAGATGTTACTTTGAAAACTAAGGTGTACCTGACCCAAGCCATGGTATTTTTAATTGCCTCATATGCATGTGAAAGCTGGACAGTGAATAAAGAAGACCAAGGAAGAGTTGATGCCTTTGAAATGTGGTGTTGGTAAAGAATATTGAAAATACCATGCATTGCCAGAAAAATGAACAAGTGTGCCCTGGAGGAAGTGTGGCCAGAATGCTCCTTGGAAGTGAGAATGGCCAGACTTTGTCTCCCCTACTTTGATCTTGTTGTCAGAAGGGACCGTTTGCTGGAGAAAGAGATCATGCTTGGTAAAGTAGTGGGTCAGCAAAGAAGGGGAAGTCCCTTAATGAGATGCACTGACACAATGGCTACAATGCTGGGCTCAAGCATAACAAGGATATGAAGATGGCAAAGGCTGGGGAGTATTTCATTCTGCCAACAGCATCTAACAACAACAAAGGAAAAGAAGAATTAGTGAAGGAAAATTTTAATCTGTAGTCAAGGAACATTTTAATACTAAAATGTCAATTAAAATTTCTCTTGCTGATCTTTCCTTCAAAAATACTTCAATTTATTTTGTATTTATTTTAGAGGGAACAACATTTTAATTAATATCATTAACCTGAAAGACAATTGTCAAGTAAAAGAGGGAAAAATAACCTATATTTCAGATAACCAAATATATCAGTTAACTTTTGCAGTGTAACAAACCACCCCAAATCTTGGTAGTTTAAGTCAACAACAATTTGATGAGCAAACAATTCTGAAGGTTGGCAATTTAGGCTATGCTCACCTGAGTAGCTCTTTTGGTATCTGCTGTAGTCATTCATGCATTTCCAGGTAGCTGTTGTGTTGTCTAGGAGCTCTGGTAGCATAGTGCCTAAGGCATTTGACTGCTAACCAGAAGGCTGGTGGTTCAAACCTACCAGCCACTCCTCGGAAGGAAGGTTGGGCAATCTACTTCAGTAGTGATACTGCCTCAGAAACCCAAGGAGGGGTCACTATGAGCTGAGTCCGACTCGATGGCACATAACAACAACAACAGCTGTGTTGTCTTGGCAGTGGCTTTTCTCAGATGGTCTCATGTTGGACAGCTCATCTCTCCTCCATGTGCTTTCTCATACTGCACTAAGCTGCTGGGCAGTGTCCCAGGATGTCAAGCAGAAGAAAGCAAGTTCTCTTGAGATCTAACCTCATAACTGACATAGCATTATTTTAGCTGAATTTGATTTGCCACAGCAAATTACAAGACCAAGAGTTGAGGATTGGTAAGCCAGAGAAAAGACTCAGAGATACTAACATGAACAGTTCCATGGATGGAGATACACTGGCCTAGGAACAGGGCTCAATTATGGTGTCAGAGCCTAATGTCCTTTAGGTTTAAAAATATACTCTCCCTGCTGTGATTTCATATTCAATATGCAATCTTCTGACTTCATTTGATTCTTCATTTGGTATACTGAAAATTTCCTGATCATTATACATTTGCATTTCTTATTACAAATGCATAGATTAGTACTCAGCTCCACTTAATCCTCCTCTCCATCTTTTTCTTCACCTTCTCATTATATAAAGTAGTTTCTTTCTTCTTCTGAACCTTGGGTTCTAAGTTACCTAGTTATTGAAAGTATGACTTCTGTTCCAGCACAGACTCCTTATCTCTTGGCACCATAGATAATCTCCTTTTGCCCTAGGGGAAAGGCTGAGCTTTGACATGGCCACCATTATGCCCACTCCAGAAAAAGCCACTGTGGTTCCAAGACCCAGGTCTGATCATCTGGATCCATGAGGCTCTGCCTTCTCCAGTAACTGTCTACTAGGGCCAGGTGAACTGTTAATTACCGATAGGATAAACTTTGACCAGTGAGACAGGAAACAGAAGAACATTGTTGGTCAGTCCTCTCTCCTCAGCACAACCTGATGGTTCAGAGAAGCAGTGGTTCCATGCAGAGTTTCTGAAGATATCTTTTGTGATCAATCAACCAGCTAAGTTTGCTGTATATCTGTCATCATTTTGTAACATTTGACCTTGTATTGGCTTCTCCTCCTTCTTTAATATAATTCCCATTTTCCCTCATTTTTGCTCTGTGATTGCACCCTCCCCCAAAAAGGTATCATATAAACTGTATTTATCTGAGAAATCAGGTTAATATAAAAATAGGAAATAGTAACTTTCCATGCAGTTGTTTATTTCTACTAAGTCAACAAGGAATCAGGGAATTTGTTCTTTTTGAGCTTTGACCAACATATGAATAATGGTCCTGTTTAAGAATGATCCTGATTGATCATGGCATATTATGGTCTGTTATTTTTAAGTTTTAATGTATCTTAAAGCACATCTCTTTGCTCCCTCCCTTACTCCATCCCTCCCTCACCAGCCACTCCTTGGAAGGAAGACTGAGCAATCTACTTCCATAGAGATACCACCTTGGAAATCCAACGACAGCAGTGAGTTTTTTTTTTTTTTTTCTCCCTAGCCTCCCATAATACCACAAATGAAAACTTTCCAGCATCTACCATTGAGCTAATCTCCATTTATCCAAACAATTATGAGGAAAAAAAAAAACTAGACTTTTGATGTAAAAAAAAAAACCCATCTCCACTGTTGTTGAGTCTATTTGACTCATAACAACCATGAAGGTAGAGTAGAAATGTCCCATAGGGTTTTCAAAGTCTGTAAATCTTTATGGAAGCAGACTGCCACATTTTTCTCTTGCAGAGTGGCTGGTGGATTTGAACCACCAACCTTTTGATTAGCAGCCAAGTGCTTTAACCTTTGTGCCACCAGGGCTCCATAAAAGGTGCTTCAGAAGAAAGGTTTGGTGATCTACTACCAGCTGTCAATGCACATGGGGTTACCGTGACTTGGAATAGACTTTGCAGCAACTAACAACAATCAACATCATTGCATCAACATTTATAAAGCAAAAACTACAAGCAATGTAAGGAGAAATAGAGACAATTACATTAGCATTAGCAAAGTTATATTTACTTACTTCATATAAGATCAACTATAAAAAATTTATACAAAAGTATGGAAGGAAAAATTGCAATACTTCAACAAGGTAGAGGTAACTGCTATATGGTGAATTCATATTAAGTGATAAAACAAGCATAAAATATATACTACGGCTATAGAAGTCTTGAACAACCTTCCCAAACTTGGCTTTTCAGTAACTAAATGAATTAAATTTTCCCACAATGCTTTGAATTTGTCTATTGCTTCATTTTGTCCTGTCAGTTTTTGCTTTGTAGATTTTGAAATTATGTTTTTATATACATATGAATTTAGAATAGTCATATCTTCCTGAAAGATTGCCCCTTACATCATAATAAAAATATCTCTTTATGTTTTATATTGAAAGTATGTATCTTGTAAGCAGACAATAGTTGGGTTTTGAGTTTTATTAAATTTAACAATCTCTGGAATATTTAAGCCATTTACAGTTAAAGATAATTACTGATGTAAACAAACAAACAAACAAAAAACTCACTACCATTGAGTCTATTTGATTCACAGCGACCCCTATTGGGTTTCCAAGGCTTTACATCTTTATACAAGCAGATTGCCTCATCTTTCCTCTGTGGAGCAGCTTGCAGGTTCAAGCCACTGCTATTTGGTTAGCAGCCAAATACTTTAAGCATTACACCACCAAAGCTCTTGTGTTTAAATTTACCATCATAGTTAGTTTTCTAGGTGCCATGTTATCTTAGTTATCCAGTACTGCTATGACAGAAATACTACCAAAGGGTGGCTTTAAAAACCAGAAATGTATTTTCTCACAATTTTTTGTGGTTGTTGTTTGGTGTCCTCAAGTAGGTTCTGAGTCATAGCAACCATGTGTACAACAGAAGGAAACACTGCCTGTTCTTCCACTGTCCTCACAATCATTGCTATTGTTGAGACCATTGTTGCAGCCACAGTGTCAATTCATCTTGTTGAGGGTCTTCCCTTTCTTTGATGACTTTCTGCTTTACCAAGCATGATGTCCTTCTACAGGGACTGGTTCCTCCTGATAACTTGTCCAAAGTAAGTAAGAAAAAGTCTTTCCACTCTTGCTTCTAAGGAGCATTGTGGCTGTACTTCTTCCAAGACAGATTTGTTTGTTCTTCTGGCAATTTATGTTATATTCAATATTCTTTGCCAACATCATAATTCAAATGTATCAATTCTTCCTTGGTCTTCTTTATCCATTGTCCAGTTTTTGCATGCATATGAAGTGATTGAAAATACCGTGGTTTGGGTCAAGTTCACCTTCGCCCTCAAATTGAAATCTTTGCTTTTTGTCACTTTAAAGGATTCTTTTGTAGCAGATTTACCTAATGTGTCATTTGATTTCTTGACTGCTGCTTCAATGGGTGTTCACTGTGGGTGATATCCCTGAAAACATCAATCTTTTCTCTGTGTATCATGGTATTATTTATTGTTCCAGTTTCGAGGTTTTTCCTTTTTTTATGTTGAGGTGTAATCCACAATTTTTGATCTCCATCAATAAGTGCTTCAAGCCTTCTTCACTTTCAGCAAGCAAAGTTGTGTAATCTGCATACCACAGGTTGTTAATGAATCTTCCTCCAAACCTGATGTCATATTCTTCTTCACATAGTCCAGCTTCCCAGATAATTTGCTCAGCATAGAGATTGAATAAGTATGGTGAAAGTATACAACCCTGACACATGCCTTTCCTGATTTTAAACCACATCATATCCACTTGTTGTTTTCAAGTAATTCCCTCTTGATCTATGTACAGGTTCTACATGAACACAATTAAGTGTCATGGAATTCGTATTCTTTATAGTGTTATGCATTATTTGTTATGATCTACACAATTGAATGCCTTTGTATAGTCAATAAAACACAGGTAAACATCTTTCTGATATTCTCTGCTTTCAGCCAAGATCCATCTGACATCAACAATGATATTCCTTGTTCCATGTCCTCTTCTGAATCTGTCTTGAATTTCTGGCAGTTCTTTGTTTATGTACTATTGCAATGGTTTTTTAATTATCTTCAGAAAAATTTTATTTGCATGTAATATTAATATTTTTTTAAATAATTTCTACATTCTGTAGGATGACTTATCTTTGGAATGGGTAAAAATATGGATCTCTTCTAGTCAGTTGGCCAGGTAGCTGTCTCCCAAATTTCTTGTCATAGATGAGTAAGTGCTTCCAGCATTGCTTCCGTTTGTTGAAACATATCAATTATCATTCTGTCAATTCTTGGATCCTTGTTTTTTGCCAATTCCTTCAGTGCAGCTTGGACTTCCTCTTTCACTAACATCAGTTATTGATCATATGCTTCCTCCTGACATAGTTGAATGTTAACCAGTTCCTTTAAAAAAAAAGTTTTTTATTGTGATTTGGGTGAAAGTTTATAGAGAAAATCAGTCTTCTATTCAGCAATTCACTCACATTTTGTTTCAGTCATTGATATCAATACTTTCAATATAACAGCACTTCTCCAACTTCCTCCTTGTGTTTCTCTTTTCCATTCTTCCTTCTTTCCTAACACTTCCTGGCTTCTGAAATTTGTCCTTGGACAAAGGCTGCCCCTTTGATCTTGAATGGTTGATTGTTCTAACAAGTGTATACTTTCCTAGAGTTGTTTTTCAACTTGTAGACCTGTCTATTGTCTGACTGAAAATTGGGTTACGGGGATGAGTTCAATTCCAGTTCTGAAGAGTGGCCAAAGGTCTTGAGACTCTATTTGACCAGTAAGGCTCATCATATTTTATATTTTGAGTTTTATTCCACACTTTTTCTCCCATTCTGTCTAGGTAGGACCTTCTAATGTGATCCCTTTCAAAGCAGTTGATAGTGGTAGCTGGGCAACATTGAGCTCCGGTCTCAGGGTTGTGGAACCTAAGTTTCAAGTACTCCATACTCCTTTGGACTTATTTTTTCCACGTCTTTGATTTTCTTCACTCTTCTTTGCTCTGGACAAAGAGAGACCAATAGTTAACCCTTGGCTAGCTGTTTTCAAGCTTTTAAGACCTCATCAAAGTGGGATATGAAACATTGTCTTTGTGGACTATGTTATGCCAATTGACCTTGATGTCCCTGAAGACTATGGCCCTGAGTCCCCAAGCCCAGTGTCTCATTCCCTCAGGGTTTTTGGTTATGGCTAGATGTTTTCATAATGTTCCCTCCCGTATGTGTTACATTTACATGGACATATTTGCAACATACATGAATACATATGTAGAAATATCCTCTGTCAAACCTACATATATTTGTGAGTATAATCTTATTCTCCTTCCCACACTTGTTCTGCTTGTGTCTATGTTTTCACTCATAGATTATTGTTATTATGTTATTGAAGGATTGTGTATAAATTAGTATTTACCTCTGTTGCTTTCAACTCTTCTACTCCTCCTGACATCTTCCTTTCCTTGATAATTTTCTGCTGACCTCTTCCTTATTGTATATTTTCTTCCCCTTCACCCAAGTTAGTATGTGTCTACCCTCTAATTACTGGATTACCCTCCCTTTCTTTCCCATTCCTAGTAACCATCAACAAATATTTCTTTTTGCATGAAAACTTTTTCTTGACTTTTTATAATAGTGAGGTTGTACAATATTTGTCCTTTTGTGGTTGACTAATTTAACTAAGCATAATGTCCTCTAGGTTCATCCATGTTATGAGATGTTTCACAGATTCATCGGTATTCTTTATCATTGAGTAGTATTTGATTGTGTGTATGTACCATGGTTTATCCATTGATACATTGGTAGGCATTAGATTAATTTCATCTTTTTGTTATTGTGAATGAATGTATGATAAACATGGGTGTGCATATATCTGGTCGTATCACAGTTCTTATT
This sequence comes from Orycteropus afer afer, assembly GCF_000298275.1. Lineage (NCBI taxonomy): Eukaryota > Metazoa > Chordata > Mammalia > Tubulidentata > Orycteropodidae > Orycteropus > Orycteropus afer. The sequence goes on from NW_006922065.1 coordinate 817,238, forward strand.
TCTCTAGGATATATACCTAGTAGTGGGATTGCTGGATCGTATGGTATTTATGTTATCAGCTTTTTAAGGAAGCGCCATACAGTTTTCCACAGTGGTTGCACAATTTTACAGTCCCATCCGCAGTGCACAAGGATTGCAGTCTCTGCACACCTTCACCAGAGCTTGTTGTTTTCTGTTTTGTTGAACTTTGCTGTTAGTGCTGGGGTGAGAGGATATCTCGTTGTTTTGATTTGCATCTCTCTTGTGGCTAATGAGGAGCTCTGGTAGCATAGTGCCTTAGGGACTTGACTGCTAACCAGAAGGCTGGCGGTTCAAACCCACCAGCCACACCTGGGAAGGAAGATGGGGCAAACTACTTCCGTAGTGATACTGCCTCAGAAACCCAAGGAGGGTTCGCTATGAGTCAGATCCGACTCAATAGCAGTGAGTTTGGTTTGGAATGGCTAATAATCACATGCATTTCTTCATGTGTTTATGGCTGCCTGAGTATGTTCTTCTATGAAATGTCTTCTGTTCATTTTTAATTGGATTATTTGTCTTTTTGTTTTTGAAGTGTTAACTATTTTTATAAATTTCAAACACAAGTCCCTTGTCCAATACCATGTTGCCAAAATTTCTCCCTGTCTGTAGATTCTCTTTCAGATGCAAATACGTGTCTCATTTTTAGAAAGTTTCAGTCATCTAGTTTATCTTCTGGTGTTTGTGAGGTTTTAGTTATGTTTGATAGTGTATTTATGCTGTTCAAACCCACTAGCCATTCCTTGGATGAAAGATTGGGCAATCTACTTCTGTAGTGATACTGCTATAGAAACCCAAGGAGGGGTCGCTATGAGTAGGATCCAACTCCAAGGCAGTGTGTTGTGTTGCATGAGTTTCTCCATATTTTTTCTCTGATGGACTTTATAGTTTCAGGTTTTACATTTAGGTCTTTTATCCAAATTGAGTTTTTTGTTTTTTTTTTTTTGTATCTGTGAGATATGTGTCCTATTTCATTTTTCTGCAAATGGATATCCAGTTTTTCCAGTATCATTTGTTAAGGAGACATCCCTTCCCCATTTAATAAGTTTCAGCCCTACGTCAAAGATCAGCTGTCCATGGGTGGATGGATTTATATCTGGGTTCTCAATTCTGTTCCATTGGTCTATTTGCCTGTCATTGTACCAATACCAGGCTATTTTATCTACCATAGTTGTGTAGTAGATTTTGAGACAGGGAAGTGTACAGCCTCCTACTTTATTCTTCTTTAGTAATGTTTTGCTTGTCCAGGATGTCTTTCCTTTCCATATAAATTGGCGATTAGTGGTTTCATCTCTTTACAGAATGATAATGGAATCTGAATTGGGAATGCTTTATATCTGTAGATCATCTTCCTAGGTATGAGAATAGTATATTCTTCCATTTATGTGGGTCTCTTTTGTTTTCTGTAATCTTGTGTTTTCTTTATATACATCTTTACTATGTCTGGTTAGTTTTATTCCTAAGTACTTCATCTTTTCTGTGGTTATTGTAAATGGTATTGTTTTCCATATTTCCTTGTCTGAGTTCTCCTCATTAGTGTAAAGGAATCCAACTGATTTTTGTATGCTGATCTTATCTCTGCCACTTTGATGAATCTTTTGATTAGCTCCAATAATTTTCTTGGTAAGTCTTTGGGATTTTGTATGTATAGAATTATATCATCTGCAAATAGAGATGATTTTACTTTTTCTTTGCCAATTTAGCTACCTTTTATTTTCCTTTCTTGCCTTATTGCTCTGGGTAAGACTTCCAATACAATATTGAATAGAAATGTTAGTAAATGCCATCCTTATCTGGTTCCCATTCACAAGGGGAATATTTTAATTCTCTCTCCATTGAGAATTATCTTGGCCATTGGTTCTGTATATATGCCCTTAATTATGTTGAGGGCTTTCACTTCAATTCCTATTTTGTTCAGCATTTTTATCAGGAATGGGTTTTGGATTTTTTCAAGTGCTTCTTTGGCGTCAAATAATATGATAATACAGTTTCTTTCCTTTGTTTTATTTATGTACTAAATTATATTGACTATTTTCATAATGTTGGACCATCCTTGTATACCTGGCATGAATCCCTCTTGGTTATGCTTAGTATTATTATTATGATTTTGATATATTGTTGGATTCTATTGGCTAGGCCAACTCGACGGCAAATAACAACAACAACAACAACAACAGGATTTTGTTGAGAATTTTTATGTCCGTGTTCATGAGGGATATTGGTCTACAATTTTCATTTTTAGTGGTGTCTTTGCATGGCTTTGGTATCAGGCTTATGCTTTCTTCATAAAATGAATTTAATAGTATTCCCTGTTTTTCTATATTCTGGAATAATTTGAGTAGAATTGGAATCACCTCTTCTCTGAATGTTTGGTAGAATTCACCAATGAAGGCATCTTGGCCAAGGCTTTTTTTTGTTTTTAATGACCTTTTCAATTTTTTCCTTTGTGATGGATCTGATTGAATTTTCTAACTAAGTCTGTGTTGGTCTAGATAAGTTGTGTGTTTCTACAAATTTGTCCATCTCTTCTAGGTTTTCAAATTAATTTGTTGAAGTACAAATATCTAGTATCCTGATATTATCCTTTTTATTTCAGTTGGTTCTGTTGTGACAGCTCCCATCTTTATTTCTTATTCTTGTTATTTGTGTCTTTTTATTCTTTTCTTTTGTTAGATGTGCTAGTACTTTGTCAATTTTATTAATCCTTCCAAAGAACCAACATCTAAGTTTGTTATTTCTATTGTTTTTCTGTTTCATTTATTTCTGCTCAACTCTTAATTATTTCTTTTTTTCTAGTGACTGTAGGCTTATTTTGTGCTTTTTTTCTAATTGTTTTATATGTTGGGTTAAGATGTTGACATTGGCTGTTCTTTTCTGATGCATGCATTTATTGTTATAACTTACCCTCTGAGCACTGATGTTGTTGTGTCCCAAAGGATTTGGTATGGTGTGTTTTCATTCTCATTTGCTTCAAGGAATTT
>NW_006922065.1:820661-824773 GCF_000298275.1 Orycteropus afer afer
TTTTTTTTAACGTAAAGTCAAGTTTGTTAACTGTGTTGTTTAGTTCTTTAGGGGTTTTGTTGAGTTTCTGTCCAGTTGCTCTATCTTTTTCTGAAAGTATTTTATTAAAATCCCCTATTATTATTGTGGAGTTTTCTAATTCTCTTTTTAATTGTGTTTAAGGTTGATTTCTGTAGTTAGGGGCTCTTTCATTGGTTGCATAGATATTTATTATGGTCATATCTTCTTGTTTGACTGGCTCTTTAATTACTATATAGTGTCCCTCCTAATTCTTAATGCTGGTTTTCACCTTAAAGTCTTTTTTTTTTTTTTCAGAAACATCACCACTCCTGCTCTTTTGTGATTACCATTTGCTTAATATAATTTTTTCTAACTTTTGATTTCTCATCTATTTTTGTCTTTGTGTCTAAGAAATGTCTCTTGTAGACAGCATACGGATGGGTCATATTTTCTTACCCATTCCCAAACTCTCTATCTCTTGACTGGTACATTTCATCCATTTACATTAAGTACAATTATCAACAGATATGAATTTATTGCTGTCTTTTTCTTGTGTGTTTTTTGTGGTTCTGCTGATTTCTTTGTTCCATATAATTTTGTGTACTGAGCTCATATTTTAATGGATTTTCTTAGCATTTCTTTCATTGCTATTGTTTTAGTGTTTGCTAAATATTTATGACTTTCCTATTTTTTATTTTGATGAGAAAGTTTATCAATTTTCTTTGAGGTTATTCTGTAACTTACTATTTTCTTCCTAAGTTTAAAACAGTCCATTCTGTCTTGAAATCATCATGAATTCCTCTCCATTTGGAAGTTCTGTAACTACATAATTTATTCCCCCTTTTTGGTTTGTTGTTTTCCTTGTTTACAAATTGATAGCTCTCATTCCCTGTTTTCAGTCTTGTAGGCTAATTTTACGTTGGATATTACTATATATGTGTTGGTTTCAAGGTGATATTTTCATGTGTGCTAATCTAAGATTATTGTCTGTCATTTTTGGTTTTCTATCTAAAGACTCCCTTTATTAGGTCATGTAAAGTTGGTCTGGTTTTTATAAACTTCCTTAATATTTGTTTATCTTGAAATGTCCTAATATCACTATTATATTTGAGGGACAATTTTTCTGAGTATATATTTCCTGGTTGACAAATTTTTTCTTCCAGGGATTTTTATATGGCATCCCATTGTTTTCTTACCTGCATGGTTTTTGCCAAGAAATCAGAGCTTAATCTTATTGATCTCTTTGAAGGCGATTTTTCATTTTTCCTGAGCTGCTTTCAGGATTCTATATTTGTCTTTTGTTTTGGAAAGTTTGATTATGTCTCAGTGACTTTCCTTTGGGGTCTATCCTATTTGGGGTCTATTGCGATTCTTGAATGAATATCTTCTTAACTTTAATCATATTAGGGACTCTCACAAATCTATCACAATTTTTCTGTGTAATATTTTTTTGGTCTCTTCTTGTTCTGGAATTAAGATCACACACAAGATATTCCTCTTGATGGTAATCCACAAATATCTTGGGATCTTTTCATTCTTTTTTTCTGATTGTTCATCTAACAATGTAGTATTGAGAGAGTTGTCTTCAATCGTGCTAATTTTCTCTTCCATTATTTCACTCACTTATCCTTGCAATATGTCATCTATTTCTGGAACCTAAGTATTCATCTTCTGGATTTCTCTTTGCTGTTTTTGCATGGTTTCTAATTTTTCATTTATTTTGTCAGTTTGCTCTTGTATTGTTTTTGTGAACTCTTCTAGAGTTTGCTCTGTGTTTTCCTTGTTTTGTCAGGGTTTCCCTTTATCTTTCTCTCAATTCATTGAAGTTATCTAAATATAATTCTTTATCAGGTACTTCCAATGTCATTTCTTCCTCTGAGAGGTTTTCTGCCACTGTATTTTGAGTCCTTGGCTTTCCTACTTTATCTTGCTTCTTTGTTTGAACTGAGGTTTTCTGTTGTATCCAAGACATCATGATGTTGCTTTATTTGTATTTAATTGGTGATTTTATGTTGGTATGTTTCTCCTAGGTTTTTGTCTGTTTGCTTGTTTGCCTTAATTTGTTTTGATATATCAAAATGAGCATCTAGGTGCTCACTACCTGTCTCCTGGTGGGTGTGAGAGAGGATAAGAATATGTGCATAATTCTGTGCTTGCTGTCCATGTAAAACAGCTGTGAGTGGGATTTTCTGGAGTTGGCAGCTATCTACCATTGATCAATTGGTGCAGGAGCAGATAATGACCCTTACCCTGTGGGGGGAGCAGCAGGAGGTGTGGGTGTGCTTGGGTAGTGTGGGCACAGTTTCTGACTCTCACCACGTGGGACAAAAAACATAAAAACAGCAATAAACAACAATAAAGACAATAAAAACACATATAAAGAGTACATCAAAAGTAAATAATTAAAAAAGAAAAGAGAACAAACAATAACAGGAAAAACAAACATCCACAGAAAATGAGAAAGAATAAATGAAAAGAAAATGAAAAATTACAAGAGATGGAGAAAAAGAAAGAAAAACAAAAACTTTGGTAGGAAGAAGAAAATAGACCAAGAGAAAGGAACAGTCAAGAAAAAAGAAGAAAAACACAAAAAGGAAAACAGACTGGAAAACATGAAAAGAAACCAAGAAACATAAAAGAAAAAAAAAATGAGAAAAAGAAAACAAAAGACCCAAAACCACGGAAGAGGAAAAAAAGAAAAGCAAAAAAAAAAAAAAAAAAAAAGAAAGGAGAAAAATGTGGGGGCAGTGCAGGACACCTACGTTCCTGCTGGCAGAGCACCTGATGTTCTGGAAGGAATTCTGTCATTGCTAGGGGCAGCATGCCTGGTCACAGAAGGAGATCCTGCTGGTACAAAAAGCAGTTTGGAGCAGGGTGTTTGATCCTAGTTACTGCTGGCCCAAAAGGTGGCTGGTTGTAGGGCACCTCCACCCACAGGAAGTATCTGCTGGCTCAATTGGCAGCTGAGGAAAGGGACCAAGTTTCTGCCAGCACAGAAGGTGGCTGGGAACAGAGCATCTGTTGCCAAAATGAGTTTCTGCCTGCCCAGAAGGAGGCTGGGGTCAGGTTGCCATGTCCTGGATGTAATTCCTGCCTGTCCAGAAGGTGAGTGTGGTGGGTGGGGGTGGGGGATGGACAAGCCTGTGTTCACTGTGAGCAAGTGGGGAATAAGAGTTATAGTAGGCACATTGCACCTTTCTTCTCTTCAACTACCAGTGTGGATGCCCATACAGTCCTCAGCAAGTGAAGTCCATTATCAGGTTGCTGCCCTGATTGGAATCATGCTTGCAAAAATTTAAAATGGCCCCTCTATCAGACCGGTTGGGAGCTCTGGTGGCAAAGTGCCTAAGGCATTTGACTGCTAACCAAAAAGCTGGAGGTTCAAACCCACCAGCTACTCCTCAGAAGGAAGGTTGGGCAATCTACTTTCGTAGTGATACTGCCTCGGAAACCCAAGGAGGGGCCATTATGAGTCAGATCTGACTTGATGGCAGCGGGTGTATCACATCAGTTCACAGCTCTGCTTATCTCCTTGTTCACGGTTTTCATTCAGCTTCTTTTTCAAGTCAGTATTTGACCCACTTCTTTATCCTTTTCTTTGAAACTCAGGGTTCTAGCATTATCATCTGTACCTGTTTCATTTGGTTTCTCATTTCTTTTTGTAGAGAGTCAGGGTAGCTTGTCTGCCTATTCCACCACATTGCCAGAAGTCCTCAACCAACTTTTTTTAAATACAATAACTGTGTATTCCTTTCATCTTCCTTTGATGCTTTCTGCAGCATTCAGTATTTTGCCCATAGAATCTTTCAGAATTGCAACTCAAAGCTTGAATTTTTTTCTTCAGTTCTTTCAGCTTGAAAAATAAGAGGATGTTCTTCACTTTTAGTTTTCTAACTCCAGATTTTTGTACATTTCATTATAATACTTTTCTCTGTCTTCTTGAGCTGGACAATGAATAAGGAAGACCGAAGAAGAGTTGATGCTTTTGAGTTGTGGTGCTGGCGAAGAATGCTGAAAGTAACGTGGACTTCTAAAAGAACTAACAGATATGTCCTGGAAGAAATGCAGCCAAAATGCTCCTTGGAAGTGAGAATGGCCAGACTTCATCTCAC
>NW_006922065.1:825348-826129 GCF_000298275.1 Orycteropus afer afer
CACAGATGTAGTCAATTTGATTCCTGTGTATTCCATCTGGAGAGATCCATATGTGTAGTTGTCATTTGTTGAAAAAATGGTATTTGCAGTGAATAAGTTGTTGGTCTTGCAAAAATCTATCATGCAATCTCTGGGGTTGTTTCTATCACAAAGGCTATATTTTCCAGCTACCAATTGTCTTCATTGTTTCCAACTTTAGCTTTCCAATCATCAATAATTATAAATGCATCTTGATTGCATGTTTGATCAATTTCAGACTGCAGAAGTTGGTAAAAATCTTCAATTTCTTCATCTTTGGCTTTACTGGTTGATGTGTAAATTTGAATAATAAGTGTAGTAACTTGTCTTCCTTGTATGTATATAGATATTATCCTATCACTGACAGCACTATTCTTCAGGATAGATCTTGAAATGTTCAAAACTCAAGATGCTCACTGTAGGGGAAGGCTTTCTCTGACAGCTCTGGGGAAGGTCCTTGTCTCTTTTTAGCTTCTGTTCCTTGTTCTCTTGGTGATCTTCATGTGGGCTGATATCTATCCTCCCCCATCTCTGCATACGTACTTCTCTGTGCCTGTTTAGGTTGCTTTCTATTTCAAAGATGATTAGCTTAAGACACCTTTTACTGATATGGCCCTATTAACATAATAAAGAAAACCCTATTCCCATATGAGATTATATCCAGAATTATGGGGTTAGAATTTACCACACATTTTTTTATGGACACAATTCAATACATATCATATTTTTAATGTTCTTTTTTTCTCTTTCTTCTTGTTTTTTT
>NW_006922065.1:826588-839023 GCF_000298275.1 Orycteropus afer afer
CAACCCTACTGAGAGGTACTGAAAACAATGTATCAATGTATCAATGTATACTGGGAAAAAATTAATTTGTTGTGATAAGCCATTGAGATTTTTGTCATTTTTTTTAGTAGAGCAAAACACATAAATGTTCAAAACACTCCTTTCTTCCATTTGTAGTATCTTTGAAATGTATTTTAATCACACACACACACAGACACGTTGTTCTTCATAAGGTTTTCACCTCACATACTTTGGTCATGTTGTCAGAACTGACCAGTCTTCTGACAATGTTGTTGTTGTTAACTGCCGTCAAATCAGCTCTGACTCATAGTGGCTCCATGTGTGACAGAAACAAAGCTCAGTCCTGCGTGATTCTCACAATCTCTCCTATGCTTGAACCCATCGTCTTCATAGCCACTATGTCAATCCATCTTGTCGAGGGTCTTCCTCTTTTTCCTTGATCCTCTTCTTTATCAAACAAGCTCTGGTGGCACTGCGGTTAAAACATTGGGTTGCTAACCAAAAGGTGGACAGTTCAAACCCACCAGCCACTCCATGGAAGAAAGATGAGATAGTCTGCTTCCGTAAAGATTTGCAGCCTTGGAAGCTATATCGGGATTGCTATGAGTCAGAATCAACTCAAAGGCAGTGGGTGGGATTTCTACTTTACCGAGCATGATATCCTTCTCCAGGGACTGGTTACTTCTGATAGGATGATGAAACTATTCTTGCCTCTAAGGAGCATTCTACCTGTACTACTTGCAAGGCAGATTTGTTTATTCTTTTGGTAATCAATGGTATTTTCAGTATTCTTCACCAACACCACAATTCAAATACATTGGTTCTTTTTCAATCTTCCTTATTCATTGTCCAGCGTTCACATGCACTTGAGTCTTCAAAGTGACATCTTTGTCCTTTAACAATTTGAAGAGGTCTTTTACAGCAGATTTATCCAGTACAATATGTTGTCTGATTTCTTGATTGCTATTCCCATGGGCAGGAGCTCTGGTAGCGTAGTGCCTAAGGCACTTGACTGCTAACCAGAGGCTGGAGGTTCAAACCCACCAGCCACTTCTTGGAAGGAAGATGGGCTACTTTCGTAGTGATACTGCCTCAGCAACCCAAGAAGGGGTTGCTATAAGTCAGGTCCGACTCGACGGCACATAACAACAACATTCCCATGGGCATTGATTGTTTATGGATCCAAGTAAAATGACATCCCTGACAACTTCAATTTTTTCTCCATCTATCTTGATGTTGTTTATTGGTTGATTTATGAGAATTTTCATTTTCTTTATGTTGAGATATAGTCCATACTGAAGACTATAGTTTTTGATCTTCATCAGTAAGTGCTTTTAGTTGTCTTCACTTTCACTAAGCAAGGTTGTGTTATGTGCATATCACAAGTAGTTAATGATTCTTCCTCCAATCCTGATGCAATGTTCTTCTTCATATAGTCCACTTCTTAAATTCTTTGCTCAGCATACACATTGAATAAGGATACAACTCTGACACACACATTTCCTGATTTTAAACCATGCACTATTCCCTTCTTCTGTTTGAAAACTATCTCTTGGTCTATGTGCAGGTTGCTCATGAGCACAGTTAAGTGTTCTGGAATTCCCATTCTTTGCAATGTTATCCATAATTTGTTATGATACAGACAGTCTAATGCTTTCTCATAGTCAATAAAACACAAGTAAACATCTTTCTGGTACTTGCTTTCAGCCAAGATCCATCTGACATTAACAATGATATCCCTTGTTCTACATCCTCTTCTGAATCCAGCTTGAATTACTGGCATTTCCCTGTCAGCATACTGGCAGTATAGAGTATACTTCTGTAAGATTTTTCTTGTGTGTGATATTAATGATATTGTTCTATAATTTTCACATTCTGTGAGATCACCTTTCTTTGTAATATGCACAAATATTGATCTCTTCCAGTCAGTTGTCCAGTGAGCTGTCCTCCAAATTTCCTGGCATAAACAAGTGAGTGCCTCCAGCACTGCATCACTTGTTGAAACATCTCAATGGATATTCCATTAATTCCTGGAGACTTTTTTTTTGTTGTTGTTGTTGATTCCTTTAGTGCACCATGGACTTCTTCCTTCAGTACCATTGGTTCTTGATCATATGCTACCTGCTGAAATGGTTGAAAGTCAACCAATTTTTTGTTACAGTGACTCTGTGAATTACTTCCATCTCCTTTTGATTCTGTGGGCAAAAATATTGAATGATGCAGGAAGCATCAAAATAAGATTATATGTATTTACGTATACATGTACACACACAAAAAAATAAACTAACCCCACTGCCATTGAGCAATTCCAACTCATAGAGCCCCTATAGGACAGAGTAGAACTGTCCCATAGAATTTCCAAGGCTGTAAATTTTTGCAGACACATACTGCCTCATCTTTCTCCCACAGAGTGGCTGATGAATTTGAATGACTGATCTTTTTGTTATCAGTATAATATGTCAACCAATGCACCATAAGTGCTCCATATATATAGTCTTGGACATCATGGTTATAGTTTATGCAGTCTATATATTTAGAATTACTTACATGTTCATCTTAAAAAAAAAAAAAAAAAAAAAAAAAAAACTTCATTCCTTCTGATCTCTCTGTGTTTCCATCTGGAATCATGTTTCTTCTGCTTGATTCCCTTTATGTGGGTATGCTGGTGTTTAATTTTCTTAGTTTTTGCTGTCTGAAATACCTTTCAGCTCCTCATCTACCACTACCTGCTTAGCTCCTTTGCTTAGCTTCTTTGCTTCTCAGATCCAATATTTTGCTCAGCTTCTTAGCCTCTTGGAAGGTACTTTTGCATTTTCAAATCACTGGAAGTGTGTATTAGTATTCTATGTGGCGTAAAACAATACACATTTATTATCTCTGGAGTTTAGGAGTCCAAGCACAACTTACCTAGTGACGGGATCTCACAAGGATTCAATAAAAGTTTCAGGCAGGCTGTGTTGTCATTTGAAAGTGTGATTAGAAAATAATCTGTTTCCAAACCCATTCAAGTTGACAGAATTCATTTCCTTGAGGCTATATGATTGAGAGCCCTGGCTTTTCACTGGTCTTAGAGACCACTTGTACTTTCCTGCCATATATCCTTCACCATAGGCAATTTACAGCATAGAAGTTTGCTTCTTCAAGGCCAAGAGGAAAGTGTCTCACTTCAACAGCTAAGGCTGGGTGTTATGTAATATAACCTAATCATTGGAATGACATCCTTTCACCTTTTCCATATTCTACTACCTGGAAGCAAGCAGGGCCCATGTTCACTCAAGAATCTTTGTAATGTTTGCAGGAATATAGTATTGCTTTTGCTTTACTATTTTTAGAGTGAGAGGCAGTTCTAGTGGATTCCACTTGTCTTTCCTACCATAAAAGACTTCCATAGGTCACAGCGCCAATGTGAGATTCTGCCAGTTGTTGAGTATGTCCATTTCGATCATGCATTCTGAAACTGGGGAACTAGCCACAGAATGAGTTTCAGGACCCACTGGATCCACTGTGACATGGACCTGAGTTGAAAATTCATTGATCACCTTTCCTCCAAATGTCCCTCCTCTGACTGGTGGACCACAGTGATGTTTTGGGTCTCTTGGAATTAGTGTGAGTTCAGAACCAATGTCCAGTAAGTAATCCCTGGAGTCTTCGTGTTTCCTTTTTCCCAGTCTGCTGTCCCCTGGTAAAGGTTGAGTTCTCTTCAGGAGAAGTTGAGAGAAAGATTAATAGTAAATATTTTGTGCAATGTAGCAGTGTTCTTCCCAAAGAAGAGTTGGCCTGCTCTTTGTTCAAGTACTCCTGGGTCTGTTAACTGGCTCAAGGTTGGGAAATTTTGCACATCTGTGACTTTCTGCTTTGATGATTTAAGTTAAATTCCTGATCACTAGACCAGGAATTCTTCACTTTTAAATATCTAGAGTTGATTAAGAATCTAGTAAGTTGTCCATATATTTCATCTCTAAGGATACAATGATCTACTAATCAACACTAAAGGATTTTGTGCATCAAATAGTTATGGATTGAATTTTCTTCCCAAAAAAGATATATTGAAGTCCTAATCCCTAGTATCTATGAATATGGCCTTGTTTGTAATTAGGATATCTGAAGTTTTTATCAGTTAAATTAACATAAGATCACACCTGAGTGAGATAAGTCCAAATCCAATATGACTGATGTCCTATGAGAGAGGAGTGATACAGAGAGAAAGAGAAAAGATACAAAGTGATACTGCAGCTGCAAGCCACAGAATTTCTGGAGCTACCAAAAACTGGGAGATAGGCATGGAACAGAGTCTCCCACAAGGCTTCAAAATGAATCAACACAGGTGACACCCTGGTCTTGAACTCCCAGCCTCCAGAACTGTGAGAAAATGAATCTCTCTTCCTATAAGTCAACTAGTTCACGGCACTTTGTTGCAGCAGCCCTAAGAAATGAATACACAGACTATACTGGTTACTGTTTTGACTCTATTGCCCTTTATGGCAACTACACCCATCTTTTCCTTGATGATTTTGTGCCACCACTTGTCCCCTGCCATCTGAGTATCTGATAATTCTCATCGCATTTGTTGTTGTTACGTGCCGTTGAGTCGGCCCTGACTCTTAGCGACCCCTCCTTGGGTTTCTGAGGCAGTATCACTACGGAAATAGGATTGCCCAACCTTCCTTCCGAGGAGTGGTCATCGCATTTAGGGATCCCAATTCTACGGTAGCAGTTGCCACTGTGACTTCTGACATATAGTAGATATGCTATACATATAGCACAGAGCTCATCAGGGATGCAGTAGCTCCCCTAACAGTGATAACACAGCCAGGGTGAAAGGTGTGTCTTAGAACCCTCTCAGAGTAGATCTTACATGATAAAGTTATTCTAACATTCAAGTATCCCTAAGTCTTTAAATACCTTCCTCTGCAGTATACCAAGGCACCTCTGGCATTTTAGTTACTTTCAGTGTAGGTCACCTTTGACCTGTGTTTCAGTCAATGAATCAAATAAACTGTTAGTTCTTTCTAACCCCTTGAGCTACAACACAGAATCCACAATCTGTTTTTGCCCATATTAATAAATTTGATCTGATCCAACTTTATGTTTGTTCCATTATTATTTCACCCTTAATCTACATTCCCATACATATTCCTCAGATTTTTGTCTGTATAAATTGGAAAAAATCATGGAATTCTTTTCCTGTGTAATGCACTTCTCCACGACCAGACTTTATACCTCACTTTTGGAAGCCTGTAGGGACTTGAGTCTAGTTATAAGCCTAAAAGCAAAAGAGGTTGAGGGATAGCTCTTGAAGAAGACCAGAAGTGCCTTGAAAGGCCACTATCTAAGGGAGGCCATTGCAATTTTCTTAGGCAAAGTAAAGTTAGTGTCAGAAAGAGAGGAAAGGGCTGTTTCTACTTGCAAAGAAGTCTCAGCTGAATTTAGTAGCTTGAGGTCTCCACCTTTATTGGAATCTTCCCATAGGTACTCATTGCATTTTTCATGATCCCATTATTTCCCATTCAATATTCTATCTTTATTTATAGAGATGCTACAAGGTTCGGTACTCTGTTAATGTTGTAATTCAGCATTAGTAAAATAAAACTTTGGGTTTGTTTTTAAGAAGTCTCAGTCCTGTAACTACAGGACCTAGGGGTTTCTTTTAAGTCCTTTATGTGAAGCTTGAATTGAAGATTCCAAGTCCTGATATTATCCACTTCTTTTGGCAATTTTCCCAGTGCAGTTCGGAGGAATCAGCTAATCCCATTTAACTTCTTAGTTTGACAGAAATGTTCTATGGTAGCAAATACATGGTCACCCAGAGACTTGCCTTCCACAAAAATTTGATTAAGAACATCCTAAGAGTGGTGTTTTGTGCATCTCTATTGCTACATCATGCCACGTTATTTGTTGTTAGGTGCTGTCTCTTCATTTTGGGTTCATAGAGACCCTATGTGCAAGAGAATGAAACATTGCTTGGCCCAGCTCCATCTAAATAATTGTTGCTATTCCTAAAGCCTTTGTTGCAGCCACTGTGTCAAGCCATCTCATTGAGGGTCATCCCCTTTTATGCTGACCCTCTACTTTACTAAGCATTATATTCTTCTCCAGGGACTGGTCCATTCTGACAACATGACCAAAGTAGGTGAGACAAAGTCTGGCCTAACTCTCACTTTCAAGGAGCATTCCAGCTGCACATCTTCCAGGCAAGATTTGTTCGTTCTTCTGGCAGTTGATGTTAGTTCCAGTATTTTTTGCCAACACCACAGTTTAAAAGAATCAAATCTTTTTCAGTCTTCCTTATTCACTGTCTACCTTTCACATGCATATGAGGTGATTGAAAATACCATGTGTTGGATTTGGTGCACCTTACTCTTCAAAGTGGCATCTTTTCTCTTGAACACTTTAAAGAAGTCCCTTGCAGCAGATTAGCCCTGTGCCATACTATGCCTGATTTCTTGACTGCTGCTGAGAGTTGCTTGTGGATTCAAGTAAAATGAAATCTTTAACACCTTCAGTCTTTTATTCATTTATTGTTATTGTAAGGCCACAGTAAGGAGAAGAGGATGCACACAAGTGAGGTTAAAGAAAAGTTTTTATTCTGAATTTCTGGGTGAGGTTTACGGGCCCCAGAGAGGGGCCCGGGCGAGGTTCACGGGTCCCTGAGAGGGGCCCGAGAAGTCGACCTGCCTGGCTGGGGAGGGGAGGGTTTATAGTCTTGTGGAGGACCTAAGTGGGGACACTAAGGAAATGGTGGGGTCCAATTAGCATGGGTCTGTACTTAATTAGCATGAGGGGGCTTCATAAGAGGAAGTTTGCCACTGCATGGGACTTTGCAGTCTGAGGGGGGGTTCTGTCACTTCAGTTGTCTTATCAGGCTGTCTCATCAGGGCTTGACACCCGGAGGAAGCTGCCAACTGAAATGTTGGTGGCTTGGGTTTGCTTCGGCCTAACAGTTATATTGCTATTGATCCACTTGTGAGGATTTTTGTGTTATGTTGAACGTAATAGCACTGAAGACTGCAGTCTTTGATTGTCATTAGTAAGTGCTTCAAGTCATCTTCACCTTTCAGCAAGTGTATTTGTATCATGTGTATATCTCAAGTTCTTAATGGCCCTTCCTCCAATCCTGATGCTGCATTCTTCTTCGTATAGTCAGATTATTGGCTCAGCATACAGATTGAATAAGTATGGTGAAAGGATACAATCCTTACTCACACCCTTCCTGATTTTAAACCATGCAGTGTCCCCTTGTTCCGTTCAAATGACAGCCTCCTGGTCAAGGTATTGGTTCCTCATGAGCACAATTAATTTTTCTAGAATTCCCCTTCTTCACAATGTTATCCATAATTGGTTATGATCTACACAGTCGAATACTTTTGCATAGTCAATAAAACACAGGGAACATCTCTCTGGCATTCTTTGCTTACATCCAAGAATCACCTGACATCAACAAAGACATCCTTCTTTCCACATCCTCTCCTGAATACAGCTTAAATTTCTGGAAGTTCCCTGTAAATATACTGTTGCAACCATTTTGGAATTATAATCAGCAAGATTTTACTTGTATGTGATATTAATGTTATTGTTCAATAATTCCCACATTTTGTTGGATAATATTTCTTTGGAATGACCACAACTATGGATCTCTTCCAGTCAGTTGGCCAGGTAGGTGTCTCCCAAACATCTTGGCATAAATGACTAAGTGCCACCAGTACTGCATCTGTTTGTTGAAACATATCAATGGCTATTCCATCAATTCCTGGATACTTGTTTTTCACCAATTCCTTCAATGCAGCATGGACTTCTTCCTTCAGTGCAATCCATTCTTGATCATATGCTACCTCCTAAAATGGCTGAATGTCAACCAATTCTTTTTGGTACAATGACTCTGTGTATTCCTTCCTTCCTTCTTCTTTTGATGCTTCCTGAACCATTGAATATTTTATTCATAGAATCCTTCAAAACTGCAATTTGAGGTTTGATTTTTTCTTCTTCAGTTCTTTAAGCTTGAGAAATGCTGAATGTGTTCCTCCCTTTTAATTTTTTAGTTCCAGGTCTTTGCACATTTCATTATAATACTTTACTTTGTCTTCTCAAGTCACCCGTTAGAATCTTTCATTCAGCTCTTTTATTTCATCATTTCTTCCATTTTCTTTAACTACTCTCCATTCAAGAGCAAGTTTCAGAGTATCTTCCAAAATCCATTTTGGTCTACTCTTCCTTTTCTGTCTTTCAATGACCTTTAATTTCTTCATATGATGTTCTTGATGTCATCCCATGAGTTGTCTGGTCTTTGGTCTTGGTATTCAATACATCATATCCATTCTTCGGATCGTCTCTAAATTTAGGTGAGATATACTCAAGGTCATGTTTTCAATCTCATAGACTTGTTTTAATTTTCTTCAGCTTCAACTTGAACTTGCATATGAGCAACTGATGGTCTGTTTCCACATTCAGCTTCCAGCCTTATTTTGACTGAAGATATTGAGCTTCTCCATCACCTCTTTCCAGAGATGTAGTCTGTTTGATTCCTGTGTATTCCATCTGGCAAGGGCAAGGTGTATAGTTATCATTTACATCATTGGAAAAATATATTTGCAATGAACAAATTGTTGGTCTTCAAAAATTCTATCATGTGATCCTTGGTTCATTTCTACCACAAAGGCTATATTTTCAAACTACTGATGCATCTTCTTAGTTTCCAACTTTCACATTACAATCACCACAAATTATCAATACATCTTGATTACATGTGTGATCAATTGGGCGACTCTGCTGGCATTTTAAATATGGCTGGTATAGCATCACAGCAACTTGCAAGCCACCATAGTATGACAAAATGATGGATGAATGGTAGTGCCTTTGACTAGTAGTGCCCTTTTTACCACTGAACTTAGTTCTAAGTGTCTTTAAATTTAATGAAATTAGAGAAACAATTCTAGAAAACCAAAAACAAATTCAGATAACTTGTCCTTAAAGATTCTATTCCTCTGGGAGCATTTTTAGTATTAAAATCTGTATCAGTCAGAGTTTATCCAAAGAAGTAGATCCACTGGTATCCATGTGTTAGGCTGGGTTCTCTAGAGAAGCAAAACCAGTAAAACTTATACATATACAGAGAGAGAGAGAGAGAGAGAGAGAGAAATTTATCTTAGGAAAATGGCTCACACACTTACAGAAGCTGGCAATCCCAAGTTCTTGGATCAAACATCAAGCTGGAGGCTTCTCCCGACTCACGAAGCTGCAGGGGCTGATGAGCTCAAGGGTGGCTGCCAGTATACCAGCTGATGACTCCAACAAATGATGAATCCAAGATCACCAGGCCGAATGGTGGATTGTTTGCTCATAGACAGTTGTAGGCAGCACAACAGGATCCTGATCCACAGAAGAGTGTGTCTTTTCCCAGGATGTCCATAAATATATTGGAAGCAGGCCATACCCCTAGGGAAACTTCCTTTCAACAGAGTGGCTGCTCAAAACATATATATCTGATCTCATCGTGGGAATAACCCACATCACAACAGCTTAAACCACTCAGAATTGTGGTCCAGTCAAGTTTACACACACCTCCAACTATCACACCATATCTATATAAATATCTATATCTTTATCTTCATCTATATATTGGGCAATCTACTTCTGTAATGATACTGCCTCAGAAACCCAAGGAGGGGTCGCTATGTGTCAGGTTTGACTCGATGGCACATAACAACAACAACAACTACAACACGTGTATTGATAGGAGTTCCTGGGTGGTGCAATCAGTTAATGCATGTGGCTGCTAACTGAAAGTTTTAAAGCTCAATCCACCCAGAAACAACTCAGATGAAAGGCCTTGTAATCTACTTCCTAAAACTCAGACATTAAAAACCCTATAGAGGCCAGTTCTACTCTGATGTACTAGGAATTGCCAAGAGTTAGAAACAATTCCATGGCAAATGGAAGACATAGTATGCCTGGTAAAGTAGCAGGTCAGTGAAAAAGAAGAAGACCCTCAATTATATGGGTTGATATAGTGGCTGCAATAATATGCTCAAACATAGCAACAATTGTGAGAATGGTGCAGAATTAAACACTGTTTCATCCTATTGTGCGTAGGATTGCTAAGATTTGAAACTGACTCAGTGGCACCCAATGGCAACAACAACTACTGCACACTGCCATCAAGTCAGATCCAACACATAACGACTCCTCCAAGGTGGTGTGACTACAGAAGAAGATTGCCTAACTTTC
This sequence comes from Orycteropus afer afer, assembly GCF_000298275.1. Classification (NCBI taxonomy): domain Eukaryota; kingdom Metazoa; phylum Chordata; class Mammalia; order Tubulidentata; family Orycteropodidae; genus Orycteropus; species Orycteropus afer. The sequence goes on from NW_006922065.1 coordinate 836,810, forward strand.
CTTCCAAGGGGTAGTTGGTGGGTTTGAACCACCACCCTTCTGGTTAGCAGTCTAATGCCTTAGACATTAGGCCACCAGAGCTACTAATACTTATATCAGAGTTTTCCAACAAGGCTACTACTAACATTCTGGACAGCATGCTTCTTTACTGTGGGGAGCTGTCCTGTGCATTGTAGTTTCTTTAGCAGTATCCTTGGCCTTTACACACTAGACACTAATAGAATTCCAAGTTCCCACCAAGGTGTGACAACCAAAAATTTCTCTATACATTGCCAAATGTCCCCAGAGGGGCAAATTTGTTCTCAGTTGAGAACCACTGGTATCTATATCTAGAATTATGATCTGTGCCTATCTATCTTATGGACAGATTTGTTACATGGAATTGACCTTATGTGATTGTGGTGGCTGGGAAAGTCATGTCCGTAAGGCTATTGTCTCCATATTTAATGCTAAGGTTTCAAGACCAGAGGGAAGGTGCCAGGCTACCAAAGCCAACTACTCAGAAAGGGATCAGAGTTGGAGATCCTGGATAGAGTGGGAAAAAATGTGGAACAAAACTCAAAATCATAAAAAAGTCCAGACTTATTGGTCTGCTAGAGACTAATGAAATCCTCAAGACTGTGGCCTTGAGTCACACTTCGGATCTGGGATTGAACTCACTCCCATGGCTTAACTCTCAGCCAAACAGTAAAGAGGCCTGTGAGCTGACCACCTACACCAGGGAGATACACCTCTTAGACCAATCAACCATGGGATATCAGAAGGGCAGCATTTGCACAGGGAGAAAGGTAGGGAGGCAAGAATGCATAGGCAAGAAGGACACAGGAAAGAGTAACAACAGGGAGAGATTGGGAGATGAGATGTTACAATGCAGGGAAGGTAACCAGTATCGCAAAACAAAATGTGTATGAACTGTTGGATATAAAACGAATCTGCTTTGTAAAATGTCACCCAAGTCACACAAAAAATAAATTAAAAAAAAGAAAAGACCACAGGGAAGGATGTCAGAAAGAGAAGATTACAAGCATCTGGAACTAACAAGTGAGAGCTGGAACTCCATAAGGAAGTACTAAAATTCATGTCAATTCTTGAGGCCTTTGACCTTTGTGACAAGCACATCTTGAAGAGACCAGGGCTGTTTGTCAGAGAGCTAAGTACACACATCTGGCTTAAAAGTCAGAGAAGCAGAAAGAAGATCCAGGGGAAGGTCGCAGTTGCAGGGTCAGCTGCTGCCTAATGCCAACGAGGTGACTGTGCACATCAGCAACAACATTCATGATGTAAAAAGTGAGCACTGCTTCCCTTCCAGCATCCAAATTTCTCAAGAGTCTCCCTTTTGGCTCACTTTAACCAAAAAGCAATAAAGAGAATGGATTCCAGGAAAGAGAGTTCAGCTAGGCAAGTTGATGCATTACAAAGCCATCACAAGATAGTTTTGCTCAACATAAGACTCAAAGTCAAATGAAAATATTTACCAAACTGGGAGAATTTGCAGTTATGAAACTAACAACAAAACAAATATAAGCATAAATGGTTCAAAATCATATTAAATAGCTATACAGCTTCATAATTCTACAAATGAAAAGTATGCACTATATGAATGCAAATTGTTTTCCTTTATTAATGAGGTTGAAAAGGGACTCATCTGGCACAAATTTATGACCCTTTGTATATTCAAAATGATTTCAGCTAAAGAAAAATGTTTAACAGAAAGATCAATTTAATGGTAGCAAGCCAATTTGATACTTTTCCCAGGGAAGATTACAACTAATCAGTTTAAAGTATTTTTCAAATAATGTTTGATAGTCACAATTATAAATGGAGACATATATCAGAGATTTGGCAACAAATCTCAACTGTTCCAGCTTATAAGATATAAGACATATATGTCCTCATAAAACTATTATAAAGGTTTTTTAACTGATGACTGGGGGAGATGCTGAGTATTTGTACTATGAATATCTCAACTTTTTCTGCAAGAGTACCCAGAAACTTCCTGGAGCCTCATGTAATTCATATATTCATTAAATAAATATGCATTGATTTGCTACTAAGTACCAGAAATTCTGCTAAGTGCTCTCTCTCTTTCTCTCTCTCTCTCTCTCTCTATATATATATATATATATAGTTGTTGTTGTTGTTATGTGCCATCGAGTCGGCCCCGACTCATAGCGACCCCTCCTTGGGTTTCCGAGGCAGTATCACTACGGAAGT
>NW_006922065.1:839228-840966 GCF_000298275.1 Orycteropus afer afer
TATATATCATACAACCCATTGCTGTTTCGTCAATTCTGACTCGTAGTGAGCCTAGAGCTCTCACTATAGTAGAGAAGAAAACAAAGAATCTGCTCTCAAGGAACAAGCCTTTTCATGATGGAGTGTACACAGTGAATCACTAAACAAAAATGTTTAGCTGGTTGTTACAAGTGCTATGAGGAAAAAATATAACAGGGACAAAATTTGGAGGGTTATATGGTGAAGTGCTGGTGCTGTTTTCAGTCTAGTGTTCAGGGAAAGTTCAACTAGTAAAGTGACTTTAATAACAGTTGTGAGTCAAGTGAGTGAATGGAGATTTCTTGAAGAATCATATTAGGGGTCCCTGGGTGGCACAAACAGTTAAGCACTCGACTATTAACAAAAAGATTGGTGGTTTGAACGCACTCAAATATGCCTCAGAAAAAGGTCCTGACAATCTGCTTCCAAAAGATTACAACCGTTGAAACTCTGTGGAGCACAGCTCTACTCTCTAACACATAGGGTTGACATGAGTCAGAATCAATTCAATGGCAACTGGTTTGGTATTTTTGTTCTCAGGGAGGATCATTCCAGAAAGAAGGATTCATAAGTGCAAAAGCCCAGAAGTTGAGAGTTGTTGGTAGTTTAGAGTTTCAGCAAGGAAACCAGAGTGCTTGGAGTATAATGAGCTGCTGTTAGTTGTTAGGTGCTGATGAGTCATCTCCAACTCATAGCGACCCAATGCAAAGCAGAACAAAACACTGCCCAGTCCTGCGCCAGCCTCAGGATCCTTGTTATACTTGAGCCCATCATTGCAGACACTGTGTCAATCCATCTCGATAAGGGCCTTCCCCTTCTTTGTTGACCCTCCACTTTACCTAGAATGATATCCTTCTCTAGGGAATGGCTCCTCCTGACAACATGACCAAAGTAGGTGAGATGAAGTCTGGCCATTCTCACTTCCAAGGAGCATTCCAGCTGCACTTCTTCTAGGACAGATCTATTAGTCTTTTAGCTGTCCCTGGTATTTTATGCATTCTTCTCCAACACCACAGCTCAAAAGCATCAACTCTTCTTTGGTCTTCCTCATTCATTGTCCAGCTCTCATATGCATAACAGGTGATTGAAAATACCATGGCTTGGGTTAGGCACATCTCAGTCTTCAAGGAGATATCTTTGCTCTTCAGCACTTGAAAATGTTCTTTTGTAGCAGATTTGTCCAATGCAATACATCATCTGATGTCTTGACTGCTGCTTCCAGTGATGTTGATTGTAGCTCACAGCGTACTGCCTTTTAATTGGATCCTACTCACAGTGACACCTCCTTGGGTTTCTGAGGCAGTATCTCTATGGAAGTAGTTTGCCCCATTTTCCGAGGAGTGGCTGGTGGGTTTGAAATGCCAGCCTTCTGGTTAGCAGTCAAATGCCTTAGGCACTACTCTTGTAGAACCAAGTAATATGAAGTCTTTGACAACTTCAATCTTTTCTCCATCCATCGTGAAGTTGTTTATTGGATTGTTGTTGTTGTTGTTAGGTGCTGTCGACACATAGTGACACCATGCACAGCAGAAAGAAACACTGCCCAATCCCACGCCAGCTCCATGATCCTTGCTATACTTGAGCCCATCATTGCAGCCACCATGTCAATCCATCTCATCGAAGACTTTCCCCTCTTTCATCGACCCTCAACCTTACCAAGCATGACATCCTTCTCCAGGGAATGGTCCCCTCTGACATCATGACCAAAGCAGGTGAGATG
>NW_006922065.1:850800-853674 GCF_000298275.1 Orycteropus afer afer
ACCTAAAGATAATTCTTTTGAGTTCCTTATCAGAGAGTTCGAATGCTGCTTCTGCCTCAAGGATGTGTTCTGGGTCTGTATCCTGCTCCCTTGTTTCTATCACTTTATCCTGCTTCTTTTTGTGGACTGTGATGATCTGTTGTCTCTGAGGCATCGTGTTGTTGTTGTTTTTAAATCTCTGTTAACTGTTTGTGAAGAGCAATCAAGGGTGATTCAGGCTCTTCTTGCTGGTTTTTTATCATTGGCCCCTTGGTGGAGAAGGAGGTAGTGGCTCTCGTTTAGTAAGTGAAGTTGCAGGAAGTTTGGGTGTACTTGTATCTTAAGGGAATATTTCTGTCTTCCACTCAGTTAATCAAAAATTACAATTGAATAACCATAGAAAAAACTAAAAGCACATGGACAAAAAATACACCCTGAAATCACACAGGAATAGTAACCCAAAAAATGAAAAAGTGGAGAAAAGAAGAAGAAAACAGGTAAAAATGTACTATCTGGGGATAGGTCACTAAGAGAAAAAGGTAGAGAAGGAGAATAATGAAGAAAGCAAACAAACAAACAGGAAAAAAAAGAAAAAAACAACAAGGAACAGTGTTAACCATGAAATAAAAATAAAATAAAAGAAAAAGAAAAAGGTGTAAACTAGGACCTTTTCAGTCATGTAGTGCAGGTCTGGAGAATTCTTGGGGTTAGTGGAAAGAAGAACCTCTTATTAAACCCTTGGAATCTGATGGAGCACTGTCTGTTTAGGTTGTGTCTAGCTGCTGGTTACATGTTGAATTGTTTTGTCTTGATTTTATGGTTTAATATTTTGAAAAGGTGAATTTGGTGTGTTTTATTTTATTATTGATTCAGGTGTGTTGGGTTGCTCTGCTGTTTTCTTTGTGATGGTGGAATCACTGTGTGTAGTGTGGATATGTGTTTCGGTTTTTTGTAAGGAGGGTTTAGAGTTTGAAGCGGGAGGTTTTATGGTAATTGGCTGAATATGGTTTCTTCTATTGAATGAGTGAAGTTATTGGCAGAGAAGGTGGGAGCAGAAGAAAGAAAGCTTAGTGTTGCTAGGGTCAGTTTCTAGGGCTTTGAGCAGGCTATTATTGATGACGTATTTATCTGCAAGACCACGGCTCAACCTCAGGAAAGATTCCTATTGCTAGAGCGTCACAAATTTCCACCAATTTCAGGCACACTCAAAGACCCCTCCTCTGCAGCCCCACAGTGCCAAAGCACGGCTCCAAGGCAAATTTCGTGGGACCGCACTCAGCTGTGGTTTCTTTGTTCTCCATGCCCCTTCTGCAGGCAATGCTGACACAATCCTGCCAGAGTGCTAATGGCTGGCTCTGGAGTTTGTCTGTGATACCACCCACCTGTGGCACCAAAGATGTGCACAATTTCAGGTGTGTTGGAGTCAGGGGATTATCTGCTAGTGACCTGTGGTCCTGATGTCCATGGCAAAGAAAATCACTGTGTCTCTCAGTCTGACCTAAGCCCACTCTGTGATCCACTGGGAGGGGAGGGAGCTAGTCTTTCTGGCCCAACAATGAGATCTCCGCCTGAGTCTCAGCAGTAGTACCCGTGCCCGCCTGGACCCAGATGACCCAAAATCAGCTGCTGGAGGCAGGTCTCTGCCACTGCCCACTGGAATATTGTAGTGGTTGCTGGTAAGCTGCTATAAGGTGACTTCCTTCTTGGCTTGGGGATCTCAGGAGGCTGTCCTCGCCCAGCAGACAGTGACTGCCCCAGGAAAGTTTTCAATGGGCTCTCTCAGGAGCCTGTTCATCCTCCGCCAGTAGCTCTTTCCTAAATAATCTCCCTGTGCCTTTCCTCTAATTCTGCTCTTCTGTGTTTGGTGCACTCTGATTCAGTGAGCTGTTCAGAGCACCAAAGTTCCTAATTCAAACTATTGTACATAGTTTTCAAAGTCCTTAGATGTCAGAGGGAAACAAACAAACAAACATTTTGCTCACTGGCGAGTCTCCATTTTGAATTCTGGTTTGGTGATTTTGTTAATCTTTTTGAAAAACCAACTTTTGTTTTGTTGATTTTCCCTATTTTTTTGTTGTTTCTATTTCATCTATTTCTGCTCTGATCTTTATTATTTCCTTACTTCTATGTATTGTAGGATTCTTTTGTTATTCTTTTACTAGTTGTTGGTGTTGTTGAGTTAGCATGTTGATTTTCTTTAATCTTTTTTGATGTATGCATTTATTTCTATAAACTGACCCCTGAGTATTGCTTTTCCTGTGTCCCTTAGGCTTTGGTATGATGTAACTGCATTCTCATTTGTTTCTAGGAATTTTTTTTATTTCACTTTTTGTTTCTTCTATTACAGTAGTTTTTGAGCAGTGAATTCTTCAGCTTTTACATGTTTAATGTTTTTTTCCTTGATTTTCCTATTATTAATTTCTAGTTTTATAACATTGTGGTCCATGAAGATGCTTTGTAGTGTTTCAATGTTTTTGAATTTATTGAGGCTTGTTTTATGTCCTAACATATGATCTATTCTAGAGAAGGATCCATGTGCACTGGAGAAGAGTATGAACTGTGCTTTTGTTGGGTGGAATGCTCTGTTTATTTCTGACGTTGAGTTGGTAGATTGTATTCTTGAGTTCTTCTGTATATTTGTTGATTTTTTTTCTAGTTGATCTGTCCCTCCTTGAAAGTGGTGTGTTAAAGTCTCCTACTATTATTGTAGAGTTTTCTATTGTCCCTTTTAATTCGATTAATATTTGCTTCACATATTTTGGAGCACTTTCATTGGGTGCATGGATATTTATTATTGTAACATCTTGTCAACTGACCCTTTGAGCATCATATAGTATCCTTCTTGGTCTCTTGTGTTGTATTTCACCTTAAAGTCTATTTTATCAGAAATTAATA
>NW_006922065.1:853774-857649 GCF_000298275.1 Orycteropus afer afer
TTTAATTACTATTGGTTTGGTATATATTTTTGCCACCTCTTAACTCTTAATTTGTTTTTATCTTTGTGTCTAAGGTGGGTCTCTTGTAGGCAGCATATCAATGGGCCTTCTTTTCTTATCCAGTCTGCCACTCTCTTTCTCTTGATTGATGCATTTAGTCCATTCACATTGAATGCAATGAGTGATAGGTATGAACTGAGTACTGTCATTCTATTGCGTTTTTTTGTCATGTTGTTGGTGTTTCCTTGGTCCATACACTTTTCTGTGCTGAATTTGATTTTTTGTGAAGTGCTTCTTCTCTTTTATTCTTTATTGTTGGTATTGTGCTTATTAAAACCATATGTTTTCCTTCCTTCTTGATTTGCTTAGGGGAATTGTTAATTTTGTCTGTGGTTACCTTGTAGTGAATTCTTATCTCTACATTTTTAGAACAGTCTGTTCTATGAGGACATTGCTCTGTTTTGCTCTCCATTTGGAAGTTTGTATCTAGAAGTTTTATTCCCTCTGAGGTTAGTTGCTGTTGTTTTGTGCATATTGGCTTGCTTGATTTTTAGTGTACAATGTTTTATGGTCTTATTTGGAGTTTCTATTTCTGATTTGGTTTTAGTGTTGACATCACATATCCTGATTTTGTTGATCTCTGTTGTGGGTTCTCTATTGGAAGGTCTTCCTTAAGCATTTCTTGTAGGGTTGGTCTGTTTTTCACAAAATCCCTTAATTTCTATTTGTCTGAGAATACCTTGATTTTGCCCTCATATTTGATGGACAATTTGGCTGGATATTGGATTCTTGGTTGGAAGTTCTTTTCCTTCAGTGTTTTATATATGCTGTCCCATTGCCTTCTGGCCTGCATGGTTTCTGCTGAGTAATCAGAGCTCAGCCTATCTGTTTGATTATTATAAGTGATATTTCTTTTGTCCCAGGCAGCTCACAAAATTCTTTCTTTTTCTTTGGTTTTGGAGAGTTTGGTTATAATATGCCTTGGTGTTTCTCTCTTGGGATCTATCCTGTGTGGGGTTCTATGAGCTTCTTAGATAAATATCTTTTCTTTCTTCATGATATGGGGGAAGTTTTCTGTTTGTAGGTTTTCCACAATTTTCTCTTTTTTTTTTTTTTTTTTTTTTCACCCCTTCTTGTTCTGGAATTCTAATGAAGTGTATGTGGTTTCTTTTCATGTCATCCCATATAACTCTTAAGTTCTCGTCATTTCTCAAATCTTTGCTCTGATTTTTCTTCATACAGGCTAGTGTCCAGGAATTTGTCTTTTGTTTAGGAAATGTATTCTTCCACCAGTTCTATCCTACTTCTTTGTGCTTCCACTGTGGTGTGTAATTCTGTAATTTTGCTATTTATCTTCTGGATTTCTAACTGCTGTTTTTGTATGAGTTCTGATTGTGTATTAATCTTGTTATTTTGTTCTTGAATGGTTTTCCTGAGTTCTTCCAGGGAACTGTCTGTGTTCTCCTTGCTTCTGTTTGGGGTATCCTTAGGCTCTTGTAGAGCTCTATAAACATACCTTCTAAATTTCTTTTCAGATAATTCTATTGTGTCCTCTTCCTCCATGTTTAATGAGACCTTTGTTTGGGGTTTTACTTTATGCCTTGTCCCGTTTCTCTGTTTTATTTGCAGTTTCCTGTTGTTTCCTAGACATTTTGAGGTTGTCTTTACCTGTTGCTTATGTATAGATTTGGTTTGTCTTGGTTTTATGATTTAATATTTTGAAAATGTTGAGCTGGTGCATTTTATTTTTTTGGCTGTTAATAAGGTGTGCTGGTTTCTTCTCCAGTTTTCTTTGTGATGATGGAATTGCTGTGTGGAAAGTGGATGAAGGTCTCCATTTTTCCTAAAGGGAATTTAGGATTTGATTGGGCAGGTGTTATACTGGCTGAATGTGATTTTTCTATTGGATGAAGGAGGGTAGAGGAGGAGAAAGTGGGAGGAGAAGAGAGAATGAAGAAAGGCTCCAAGGTGCCAGGAGCAGTTTCTAAGGCTTTGAATGGCCTGATAGTGATGATGTTGCACTGTTATTCACAGGCCCCCAGCTCAAGTCCAGCAAAGACTCCAATTGTTAGGGAGCCACCACTTTCGACCAGGTTCAGACACCCACAAAAACCCCACTCTTGAGGCTCCTTCATGCCAAAAAGCTGACCTAGGATAACCCCCCCGATCTGTGATCTGCAACAGAAGTTCCTCCCAGGGCCTGCCCACTGGCGGCATTAGTGTTTTCCTGCTTGTGGGCTTTGGCAGTACTGGAGCCAGAGAAATCTCTGCTCCCCCTCAGTGGTTGCAAGTTTACCGGTAAAAGCAGGTGCTGAAGTTAGATCCATGGAGTGGCTGAAGTTTCTCTCATGTGGTACATTCTCTCCACTACCCCAGCGAGGTCTCCGATGACCTTTCTCACCTGCCAGTTGGTGCTCTGCAGGGCAGGTTCCCTTGTTTTTGTCGCTTTTCCCCTGCCTCTTTCCCCTTTCTAATCCTACTCCCTTGAGTTTGGCATACTCTGACCTAATGAGCTGTTCAGACCACCATAATCCCTATTTCAAACTGCTGCACCTAGTTTTTCAGGAGCTCTCGTAGCATAGTGCCTAAGACATTTGACTGCTAACCAGAAGGCTGGCTGTTCACACCCACAAGCCACTCCTTGGAAGGAAGGTTGAGAAATCTACTTCTGTAGTGATACTACCTCAGAAACCCAAGGAGGGATCACTATGAGTCGGGTCCAGCTAGATGGCAAATAACAACAACAACAAGAGGATTACTAAAGAGATGCCAGTTTTGGGCCCTCAAATCTATTCTTTAGATGGTCTCTAAATTAAGGAGGGATATAATCAAGGTCATATTTTGGCTCTTATAGACTTGTTTTAATTGTCTTCAACTTCAACTTGAGCTTGAATATGAGCAATTGATTGTCTGTTCCACAATCAGCTCCTGGCCTTGTTTTGGCCTTGAACTTCTCCATCACCTCTTGACACAGAGGTAGTCAGTTTGATTTCTGTGTATTCCATCTGATCAAGTCCATGTGTATAGCCATCATTTATGTTGTTGTAAAAGGTATTTGTCATTGGTCTTGCAAAATTCTATCATTTGATCTCCAGAATTATTTCTATTACTAAGGCTATATTTTCCAACTGCCAAGTGTGATTCTTCTTTGTTTGCAACTTTTGCATTCCAGTCACCAGTGATAATCAACACATTTTGATTGCATATTCAGTCAATTTTGGACTGCAGATGTTGGGAGAAATCTTCAATTTCTTCATCTTTGTCTTTGGAGGTTAGTAGATAGATTTGAATAATAGTAGTAATAACTGGTCTTCCTTGTAGGCATATGGATATTATCTTATCCCTGACAACATTGTACTTCAGAACAGATCTTGAAATCATCATTGTGGTGATGAACACAACACCATTCCTCTTCAATTTTTTCATTCCTGGCATAGTAGATCACATAGTTGTCTGGTTCAAGATGACCAAAACCACTCCATTTCAGTTCACTAATGCCTAGGATATCGATTTTTATGTGTTCCATTTAATTATTCACAACTTCCAGTTTTTATAGAGTCACACTTCATACATTCTATGTTGCAATTGTTAATGAATGGTTGTAGCTGTTTGTACTCATTTTGAGTCATGCCACATCAGCCAATGGAGGTCCCAAAAGCTTTACTCCATCCATATCATTAAGGTCATCCTTATTCTGAGGAGTCAGCCATTCCCCAGTCATATTTTGAGTGCCTTCTAACCTGATGGGCTCATCTTTTGGCACTATATTGGGCAATGAATGCTTCAGGGCTATTCATAAAGTTTTCCAGTAATGTATCAGACAGTGTTTCACTGCTATTAATAAGGTTTTCACTGGGCATTTCTTTGAGAAGTGG
>NW_006922065.1:858051-860907 GCF_000298275.1 Orycteropus afer afer
TTTTATTGTAATTTGGGTGAAAGTTGACAGAGCACATTAGCTTCCCATTCAACAATTTATAAACATTTTGTCTCATAACATTAGTTATAATCCCCTCAATGTAGCAGCACTCTCCTCATTTCCTCCTTGAATTTGTTTTCATTCATCCTTTGTTCCTCCCCCTTCCTGCCACCTGAACTTTATTTTTGGGCAGTTACTGCCCCTTTGGTCTCACATGGTTGATTTTTTGAAGGGTAAGTTCCTCATGGATGTTACTGTTAACTTTATAGGCCTATATATTTATGTTTGGCTGAAAGGTGATTTCCTGGGGATGGGTTCAGCTCCAGGTTTAAAGGGTATCTAAGAGCCACAGTCTGATGGGTTCCACCAGTCTCTATCAGACTAGTAAGCTTGGTCTGATTTTGAATTTTATTCTACATTTTTCTCCTACTCTATCCAGGACCATCTATTGTGATCCGAATCAAAGTGGTCAGTAGTGGTAGCCAGGCACCATTTGGTTCATCTGGTCTCAGGCTACTCTTAAAAGAACAATTCTGTTTGTTTTGTGGGAAATTAATGGTAGAGGAACAATGATGAAAATGGAGACCAATGAAGAGGCTATTGAAATATTCTAGGAGACTAATATGTTAGTAATGGAATTAGGAAGAAGTGGTCAGATTCTGGATATATTTCAAAGTAAAGATTATATGATTTGCTGATAGACACTATGTGGGGTGAGAGAGAAGAAGGATAGCCAATTCAATGATATTGTTAAAAAGAACTTCCTATATCCAACTTGTTTGTCCCTTTTCTTTTTCTTAAATGGAGTCATATTTATCTCCCTCTAAACACTCAGCTTCTTAATACTTAACTCAAGGTTCTTAAAACACCTTATCCCCACTAACGAGACATCTGATCAACACTGCCATTTCTATTTTCCTTCCTGTAAATATCATCTGAACCACCATTCTCGTCTGTTTCCTAATCAAAACTTACTCCACAACCCCACTCAATGCTCCTATATCCTGAGAATACCTTTTGCATTTAAGATTTAAGCAGAAAGTATCTGATGTACTTAATTCATATTTAGGTAGAAATGACTAATAGCCTAGATCAAAATAGTTTTCTTCTCAGGGAGTGTTATGTACTGAATTGTGTCCCCCAAAATATGTGTTTAAATCCTAACCCCTGTACCTGTGGATGTAATGTATGTAATATTATGCAATCACCTTCCATAATGTAATCTAGTGTAACATAATCAACCAGTTGAGGTCATACTGGTGTCGGGTGGATCCTAAACCTAATCACTTCTGAGTTATATAGAGAAGCGCATAGACAGAGAGATACACACATATGCAGGGGAAGATAGAGATCATATGAGGATTGTCAGAAACCAAGGAACACCTGGGGCTACCAACAAGGAATTAATTCATATGGTCAAGACCTTGATTTGGACTTTTAGCCTCCATAACTGTGAGGAAATAAATGTCTGTTTTTTTAAAGCCACTGACTTGTATTTGTATTACAGTATGCTTAAGAAATTAAGACAGAGAAGTGATTCTAAAGGGCTTTGAAACTATCCAAATAAACTATCTTTGTGGTGAATAGTCATTGCAGCCATGAGTTCTATGTTCCCTTGCAAATTACACTTATTTGATAATAGCTTCTTAGCCAATGTGTCCTTATGCTGATTTCATTTGCAATATGGTTGTATAAAAGAGGAAGCCACAGAGAAAGAAATCATTAACTTGAAAGAACAACTCCATCACAGCTTTCTTGTCATTATTAATAAATGAAGAAGAGGTAGAAATGTGAACAAAAGTCCTTGGGAAACACAGTTTCTTTGTCCTAGTTTAAAGCCTGCAATTTTGAAATCTTCTCACAGAAACCTGTCTTGGTACAGATACCTAGGGAAGGGCTTGGCACTTAACCTACTGTGTTATCTGAGTCGAGGTGATATTGGGGTCTCTCTTCATTCTATCATCTTGAGTTATCCACTATGTGACTGACATTTGGCCTCTATTATTCTCTTTCTGCAGAGAAAGTTTCTGGGGTAAAAAAGAACCTAGATACTGCATGTCAAATCTGGTTTATAGGTATGTATTCTTTTGTTTTTAAGGAAAAAAAACACTTAGTGGGTTAAATTAAAATAATTTCTTGCTGTTTGCCATCTCTTTTTATTTAGGAAAATATTAATAAATAAAACCTTATCAGTTTTTTAACTGAATTAAAGTATTCATTGGGTAGCTAGATATAGAAAAGGTAGAGGCAGTGTCATCCACTTCAGTTCTGTCATAGCAATGAAGCATATATTCTTAGAGTCACACATCCTCCCAAATTGACTATGGTGCATGAAAAATAAGCTGGCTGCACAAAAGACAATTGTATCAGACTGCAAGATGTTCACATAATATCCAGTCTTCCTTTCTCCCTTAGTTGAAAGTACCAATTTTATTTGGGGAGATAATAGACCTAGCCAAAACAAACAAAAAGAAATCCATTTCTCAGCCCATTGTACTGCTAAGTTTGACTATCTGACTAAGACCTGCCCAATGAGATAGACATAAAGTTGATGGTAAGAGGGAATTTTGTAAAAGCTCCTATAAAGGAAATTAGAAAATTAGCTAATACTTCTTTTGCGTTTCCCACTCCTGATTGCTTTTTAACCTTGAATTTGGTGAAATTACGGAGCTCTAGCAACCATCTTAAACCATGAGACAACCTGGAAGATAGGGGATATCATAGCACAAGAGAGAGAGACAATGTGTCCTTGATAATTGTGAATCTTCTCTGTTAGTCCTTAAATATCTTTTTAATTCTTTTACTAAAGAGAAATATAAACTTGTAATTATTTAGGAGCTCTGGTAGCATAGTGGC
>NW_006922065.1:861007-862310 GCF_000298275.1 Orycteropus afer afer
AATCCTACTTCCGTAGTGATACTGCCTCGGAAACCCAAGGAGGGGTCGCTATGAGTCGGGGCCGACTCGACGGCACATAACAACAACAACAACAAATTATTTGAAGTCATTGTTATTAAAAATCATTGTTATGAGCAGCCACATGCAATTCCTAAGTGATATGATGGCATTACGGATTGAATTGTGTTTCCCCAAAATATGTGTTGAAATTCTAACTAGTGTACCTGTAAATATGACCCTGTTTAGATATTGAAGTTTTTCTTTTGTTTTGTTAATTAAGCCCTACCAACTTAGGGTAGCACCTAAACCTAATCACTTTTAAGTTGTAAAAAGACCAGAATGGACACAAGCACACATACACACACAGGGGAAAGGCAAATGTCAAGGATTAGCAAGGTATACTGAGAAGCATCAAGGAACACCAGCAGACACCTGAAACTAGAGGAAAGGTTCACGGAAAAAACCATCATGGCTGAGACCCTGATTTGGCTTTTAGACTTAAGAACAGTACAAAATAAATTTCTTTTTTTAAATGCCACTGACTTGTAGTATTTCTGTTATGACATATATTATAGTATATCACCAAAAATGTCTTTGCCAAACATAATAAGTTAACTAATGTATATTTTCCTCTTCTTTCCCCAGTCAATTCTGTTATAATCCAATGGACTCATGAACAAAGTGGCCACAGTGTCAGGGATTGAGGTTCTACATGGTTACAGCAAATGGACTTCCACTCACCAAGGCTAACATGGCTATAGCCACAGCTGAGTGCCCAATCTACCAGAAGCAGAGACCAACACTGAGTTCCTGATATGACACCATTCCCTGGGGTAATCAGCCAGTTATAGGACAACAAGTTCATTCTGTTGGGCTCCTTCCAATGTGGAAGTGGCAGTATTTTGTTTTGATTGGGATAGACACTTAGTTGGATATTAATATACCTTCCCTACCTGTGAAGTTGGAATTGTGTGTCAACTTGGTTGGACCACAATTCTGAGTGGTTTTAGTAGTTGTGATGTGGGTTATTCCCATGATGAGATCACATGTATATGTTTTGAGTAGCCACTCCATTGAAAGGGAGTTTCCCTAGGAGAGTGGCCTTATTCCAATATGTTTATGGACATCCTGGGAAAAGAGACACTCTTCTGTGGATCAAGATCCTGTTGTGCTGCCTACACTGTCCATGAGTGAACAATCCACCATTTGGCTTGGTGATCTTGGATTTGTCATTCGTTGGAGTCAACAGCCAGTATACTGCCTGCCAACCTTGAGCTCATCAGCCCCTGTAGCTGAGTGAGTC
>NW_006922065.1:862565-865719 GCF_000298275.1 Orycteropus afer afer
CCAGCCATGGACTTTCAGAATGCCTTATCCACTATCATTGTATCTATACAGTATTGACTTTGACCAAGTAGTTCAATGAAGTGTGGTAATTGATCTGCAGTCATGGAAGTTATGGGGTTTACAAGGTTTTTCCATCATCCCGAAACAGCAGGCTTGATAGAACTGTGGAATGGCCTTTTGAAAAATTCAGTTATAACACCAACTACGTGGCACTACCTTGTAGTGCTGGACACAACAGACCTTAATCAACATTCAATATATATGGAGTTGTTTCTTAAACAGCCATTATTTATAAATCCAGGAATCAAGGGATAGAAATGGGAGTTGCTCCTACCACTATTACCTCTGCTAGTCTAAAAGTCTTAGTTCCAAAGAGAGGAATGCTTCCACTAGGAGACTACCACCTGCCCACTTTGCTACTATTACACATTTGGTGCAAGGAAGAGAATTTTGGGGATGCAAGAGATTCTCTAATTATACTCTCATGACCTGTGATTAAAGCCAATGGAAAACTAAGCCCCATTCAGGCAGGGTTGCTAATAGCCCAAACCTTTCAAAGGTGAAACTTTATGTCATCGCACAAAGAAAGATGTAGTTATAAATACCAGCTGTGCCAATGTAGAAACAAAGAATGTAATAGTTACACATATTTCTTCCTTATCATCTAGAATAAAACCTGCTAATCATGATTAACTTTGTGCCATATTTGAGTTACAGAACATAAAACAGAGAGTATATCTTCATTACTGTTGTTTTTACTTGGAGAGTAAATATGGTTCTAGGAAATATTTGACAAAATATGGTTCTAGAACATATTTGAGCTCCAAGTTGACAAAAGTGTATTGTGGTAGTTTTGTAACTCATCAACTTGTCTAGGTTGAACTGCATTTCCCAGAATTCATTCTCTTGCTTGATCTGGTCAGGTTGGACCACAAATATATATCACTTGCACCAATTGTCTACTGTTGTTACTTAATAATTAATATACCTATGGTTGACAGCATAATGCCCTTCACCAAAGATTTCCATGTCCCAATCCTGGAACCTATAATATGTTATGTTACAAGGCAAAGAAGAATTAAGGTTGCAGATGGAATTAGCTTTGCTTATAAACTGACTTTAAAATAGGGATATTATTTTGGATTATCTATGTGAGCCCCATGTGATCAGAAAGATTATTAAAAGTGAAAGTGGGAGGAACAGGAAAAGTCAGTGATGTGATGTGAGAGAAACTCAACCCACCATTGAATTACTGTTATATAGCCCTTCTAGCCATTGTCTTGTAACTCCCACAAAAAATTATTAGATGAGACTGTTCAAATAAGGTGCTTGTGGCCTACCAAGTGAATTGGCTTAAAGAGAGCCAATACTAGAGGTTTGGGGGGTTCTTCATTACCATCAAGAATAAGAGCCAGGAGCAAAGTATATCTTTTGGACCCAGGGTACCTGTGCTGAGAACCTCCTAGTCTCAGGCGACAGAAAGAGTTGTAACACTGGAGAGGGTGTGAAACAGCAATGGCACAGGACAAGCAAGCTAAACTCACTGACACATGCAGGGAAAGAGCCGAATGCCTTCAAGCAGGGGACTTTCTTGTAGGATGAGGTATCTTCAGGCAGCATTAAAGAACTGTGTAACACTTGCTGGGGCAGGACAGAGGCCAGACTGATAGCCAAGAATGAGAGGCCTGTCTCCTGGAACCACCAAGAAAAAGCTGTCCTATTCAAAGAACTAAATCTTGAGTTGTTCTGGTTATTCCGAGTTGATCCTGATTCTGAATCATAACCTATTATGTCCCTAATCAACCCCATAACCACGAGTATGGTCCGTGAGTTTTGCGAAAATGATGCAATGAATTAATTAACTTAGCAGGGAAGTATTGAGTACCATGGGAAGGACAGCTGGTGTCAGAAATGCTGAAAAGATTTGGAAGGTAAGGGTATATCTGAACTGCATCTTATAGGAGTCAGCTTTGGGCTGATGTTGGTATTGATTC
Source organism: Orycteropus afer afer (assembly GCF_000298275.1). NCBI lineage: Eukaryota > Metazoa > Chordata > Mammalia > Tubulidentata > Orycteropodidae > Orycteropus > Orycteropus afer. Next base: position 864,560 of record NW_006922065.1, read on the forward strand.
TCTCTTCTCACCCTCATGAAGTGAAAGGAAGTCTGAGGCCACTATTCCATTTTTACTAGTATGAGGCCACGGGCCAAGGAATGTGATGGCCTCTAAAATCTTGAAAAAGAAAAGAAGACAGATTCTCCCTTAGAACCTCCAGAAAGTAACACAGTCCTGCTTACATCTTATTTTTAACCCAGTAAGACTCATTTTGGAATTCCAACCACTAGAAATAGAAGAAAATAAATAAGTGTTGTTTCAAGCCACTAAATTTGTGATCATTTCTTACATCAGGGATAGAAAATAAATTTAGTGTCCTCTATTGGTATTCCACTATTCTGTTCATTAATCATAGATCTCCCCACTATTTTTTTGGGTAACTTCCCAAATAGACATCCAAATCTTAAAGGTCTGATTTTGAAAAATCCAAACAAAGATGCTCTCCCTCCTCAACAAATTCTATTGAAGCCCCAAGGTTATGCAAAAATAAGACAGTGTTTGTATAATGATTGGGAGATTGGGATAGATATTATTATTAATCAGCCAAAAATGCATTGTTCAGATTTGCTTGGATGGAGGAAAGTATTTATTCATCCCATATTTTAACATGGTTAGTTGGCAAGAAGGGAAATAAGCAATCATTTTTACTCCACAGAGGCAGGACATTTCCACCTCTGAGAAGAGACTGTGCAGTAAAGCTTCCAGGACAAAGTACATGTGATAAAAGTCAAAGTACACCAGGAATCTCATGCAAATTCCTTAGAAAGATTAGCCCAATATCACATTCATTCCAGTTTTCTCTTGGTATAAACAAAAGAATGTGAAAATGTTATTATACTGGATACTTAATGGGTGAATTTAACAGGAGGAGAAGTTTGGGCTCTCTCAGTCAACCCACAAAAATTGAAAATAAATAATTCAGAGAAGAGACAGATTTTTTCTATTAATTTGCCTTTTTACTTGTTTGCAAGCTCCTTCTTGGGAATGAAGTCTTTCCTGGGAAAATGAAGCTCTGCCAAAATGCATGAATATCATGTTCCCAGGGGGAATGAGTGAGGCTGTAGTTGATTTGAAACCAATTGGAATACAACAAAGGACTGCTTGAGCTGTACCTATCAGGATCCATATATGCAGCTACCGAAAAAAATCAAATAACTTTTCTGTCATGAAAATTTTCT
>NW_006922065.1:866029-867297 GCF_000298275.1 Orycteropus afer afer
TAATTGAAAGAATACAATGTACCATGAGGAAATACTGCATTCAGATATTAAAACTAGTGTTACTAAATTTAAACATGTAATGAAGACAGTAAAGAACAGAATGAAATATATATATTAGTTCTTTCAGAAGTACTAAGAAGATGATGGGATGAAGAAATTAAGCTTAAGAAGAAAAAGATAAGGGTATATTTTTTTTTCTTACAGTTTCCACAAATCAAATGATGCCAACTAAATGTAATAAGGATTTCAGGAAAATATCCTGTTCACCTCTCCAGATACACTGGATGCCTTTCTCATCCTGTTTTTTCTCCCAAGGACTGGCCTATAGAGATGACTTCAAGTAACTCACCTGCTTATTCCAGTTGGATTCAGTCTATGAGAGGCATTGATAGGAGACAGGGATATGTGAAAAGAGAAAGAAAAAGATATTTATTCCTCCAGCTAGCCACTGGCTGGGTTCCTGTACTGCAGGTCACAGTTGCTACAAATAGTCCACTCCTAGAAATATTTCCAAAAATTAGTCAATGAAAACCTATGGGTCACAACAAAACATTGTCTGATATAGTGCTGGAAGATAAGTCCCCTGGTTGAAAGGCACTCAAAATACATGGTGGCTGCAACAATGGACATAAGTATACCAATGATCATTAACATGGTGCAGGACCAGGCAATGTTTAGTTCTGTTGTACATGGGGTTGTCATGTAGAGCTGGCTTTATGACAACTAATAATAAGAAGAGATACTGAACACTGCAGTCATCTACAACATGCTCCAGCCCTGGAAATCACTTCTTCCCAGAACACTTTCAGGTCTAGGGTAATGGATCTCTAGTTATTCCTAATTTTAGGTGCTTCACCAAGCCTTTTTGGTTTACTTTAACCCTTTCCATAGCTTTTGTAAGTACTCCCTCATTACCCTATTTTTTTTTTTTTTCCCTTACTGTTGGGATCCTGACTGGCATAAGCACTACTTAAAGAAATAACAGCAGATAGGTCTCTGATCTGGGGTTTTAAATCAGAGTGGACCATTTACTTAGAGAAGATAATTGGAAGAAGTTCTTACTTTGAAATTAAAGAAAAAAAACTAGACTATAGCAAAGTTGAAAAAAGAATAATAAAATCATGCAGGCAAAAGGAAAAATCATTTTGTTGTTGTTGTTGTTATTTGCCGTCAAAAAAATAATAATAGGAGGTGGGGCAATATGGCGGACTAGGCAGAAGGATTGCACAGACCCTCTTCAACAAAGAAAAGGGAAACCAATTAACACA
>NW_006922065.1:878555-882316 GCF_000298275.1 Orycteropus afer afer
AAAAGTGAATTTACTCTGTAAATCTTCACCCAAATCCTAATAATAATAATAATAATAATAATAATAATAATAAAATCATCCAGGCAAAAGGAAAAATCATTACCTATGATTAAATATTTTTTTAAAAAATCAGGTTGTTGTCAGACCTTTCTTCTGTAACACTAATTGTCAAAAGACCCTGAAGTATTAACAAAATTCTGAGAAACTGCCTAAACTATTGTTCATGAAGCAGAAAGTTATTCACAGGTATGCAAGAACTTAGAAAGCATGCCATTCACAAATAGCTTTAAGTAATGTTTTCAGGAAAAGGATAAATTACAACACATTAACAAATGAATCACAGGATAGAAAAGATGGAATCCTGGTGACACATTCTATTCAGTGTACCTACAATAAAGACCTGAGAAAACAAGTGAAACAGATAGAGATGATAATCATGGAACTCTGAGCATCAAATGAAAGGATAAAGAATTAGATTAAATTCCAACTGGAAAGATAAACAGAATGAAAAAAGTGATCAAGGAGAGAGATAGAGCAAAGACTCAACACAGCATGGTCATTTTGAGACACAGAAGGCAACGTACATGGGTGAGGAAAAGCCACTTTCATGGAATCTCCAATAAGACATAGACACAGTGTAAATAAATCTGGAGCAAAGCAAAGTAAGTAGAACATGAGTTAGATCTAAGAAAGGAAAGTACAGGGAAATGGATGAGAACTCCAGTAACACAGATGACCACAGAGCAGGGAGATAGTCAATAAATAGAGATAAAAGCACTAATCAGTAGTGGTACATAGTTGTTTGGGTTGGGGGCCCATGTGGAGGGGAAGGCCAGTAATATGGAGACTGGAGTTGTGAGAACCCAGACAGCCTCTCCCCTTGCTCAAGTTAGGGCAGAAACCAGATAGATAAATGGCTGCATTAGCCTAGAAGAGTGCCAGGCCCAAGACAGTCAATGATGACCAGAGAAGTACACTCTCCTGTCTTCCCCTTGACACCTTTCCAGTGGCCAGGGGTGAGGACCCCTCACTCTCACCAACCTGGTGGAAGGTGATGCCCCCTTGCTCCCCTCTTCCACCTGGAACACTCAGACTGCCTCCTCCTGCCCCTACTCATAGCCATCCACTGCATTGCACCCCAGCAGACTATGTCACACTTTCATGGGTTGAGGGCCATGTGTCTGGCAACCATGTAGTTGAGAGGGCATGCTCTCATGGGCTGCACACCACATGCCTGCAGCCTTTACAGTTGAGGATGTGTACACACACAGATCATGTACTAGAAATCTATTGCCTCTGGGATTGGAGGCCTGCATGCTTGTGGATCATGTAACAAGCACCTGCCACCACTATAGCCAGCAGCATACATCTTTGCAGGTAGGACACAGTGTGCTGCCACCTAAATGCATGGGTGGCTGCTGTTGTATCACTGTCTTTTTTTCTCTCTTTTTTCATTCTTGTTTTTCCATTTCTTTTTCTTTTTTGTTTATTTATCTTTCCCTTCTCATATTTTTATTCATTTTTTTCTCATCCTTTTTTTTCTTCCTCATCTGGCAGGAGAAGACATTTTGTCCCAATAGCAACTTCACCCAGCACACCTGCTACTTACCTCCCCACCCAATGGGTGTGTGCCACCACCCACTCCTGCACTACAGGATCAGCAAGAGATGGCAGACAACATTGAGTCACCATGTCCACAGCTTCTCTATATGACTAGCAAACAGAGACCCATGTCCACACTCCCACCCATTACACTATTCACACAGAGACAGGTGTGGAGCATCCTATGCTACCAAACTAGTGACCAGAGTAGCATGCCCACCTCATTCACCTGGATATATAAAAATAAAGCAAAACAAACAAAGAAAGAAAAACAGGCTGAAACAAACCCAGACATAATATAAATAAATGAATAAAATACCTAAACATCTCAGAGAAAACAGAAAACTAAAAATCAAACAAAGAAACAGGGCAAGATGGCTCAAGCAAGTCACCAAAATAAAGAATCAGAAACCCTCCCTGATGAAGAATAATTAATGGAACTACCTGTAAAGAAACTCGAAAGACTCATAGATAGGAACCTCTAAGACATCAAGGAAATTACAGAAAAAATAAAAATAAATAAAACACAGACAATACCTAGAAAAATTCATAGAAACAACACAAGAGCAAAATGACAAAATAAATAAATAATTAGAAACCATGTAAAAACAGCAATTAGAAATTTATTAGATGAACACTGAAATTTTGGAGACAGATATTAAACTGGAAGGACAAAAGAGTGGAACTGAATCAATAGAAAACAAGATCAGCAAACTAAAGGACAGATCACTTGAGGTCTATTTGTATCAGAAAAAAAAAAAGAATTCTGAAAACCTGAGTATTGTGTGAAACACTATCAAGAGGAAAATGTTGTGTGTGATTGGAATTTCAGAACATAGGGAGGGAAAAAGATAAAAAAAACACAGAGAATTGTTGAAGATTTGCTGGCAGAAGACTTCTCTAATATCATAAAAGATGAAAAGATATTCATCCAAGAAGTTCAGTAAACCCCATACAGGATAGACCCCAAAAGAAAGTCACTAAGAAGTATCATAATCAAAATTCCCAAAACCAAAGATAAAGAGTCCTGAGAACAACTGAGGAAAAATAAAATGATATGTACAAAGTAGAACCAACAAGACTAAGCTCTGATTTCTTAGTGGAAACCATACTAGCAAGAAGGCTATGGGATGGCATCTATGAAACACTGAAAAAATAAAATTGACAACAAATAATTACATAACCAGAAAACAACCCTTCAGTTTGCAAAATTAAGACATTTCCAGATAAATAGAAACTAAGGGAATTTGTTAAAAACAGACCAACCTTACAAGAAATATTAAAGTGAATCTCTCAGGCAGACAGCCAACAATGTCAGAAAACAAAATGAGATTGTGTTAACACAAAATTACCTGGAAAACAATGTAAAGAATTTTTTTGGGAAAAAAAAAAAACTTACATGACTGAAAATAGGATTCAGAGATGTCAATCTGTAAATGGTGACAACTGCAAAGCAAAAAGAGGAAATAAATGGTATAACTAAAGAATCTCCAAATGGAGATGTCAGGATGATTTTGAGGTAAAATAAATTGTTTTAAAAATAAGGAAGATAAAAATAAGTTACAGAGTAATCACAAAGAAAATTAAAAATCCTACTAAACAAAATAAGAAAGAAGAATATCATAAAGACTCAGAAAACACAAAATCAACAGCAAGAAAGAAAATCTGATAGCCAAATATACTCAGCACAGAGAAATATATGGAACAAAAAATAACACCACAATAAAAAGATAATAGATTGACAGCGATAAATCAATATCTATCTGTAATTACACTGAATGTAAATGTATGAAAGGTACCAATTAGGAGATACAGAGTGGCAAATGGATAAGAAAACACGACTCATCAATACATTGCCTACAAGAGACTCACCTTAGAGACAAAGGTAAAAATAAGTTAAAAATCAAAGGATGAAAAAAAAAAATATCAAGAAAACAGCAACAAGAAAATACAGAACTGACAATATTAATTTCTGATAAAATGTATTTCAAGGCAAAAACCATAATAAAGGACAAAGAAGGGTGTTCTGGTTACCTAGTGCCACTCTGACAATAATATACCACAAATGGGATGGTCTTAACAAAAAAGAGTTTATTCTCTTACAATTTGGAGGCTTTAAGTCCAATTTCAAAGTGCCAGGCTCTAGGGGCTGGGTGAAA
>NW_006922065.1:882626-884150 GCF_000298275.1 Orycteropus afer afer
CCAGTCTCATCATGGGGAATAACTACCACCAGCTGCCCAGCCATTCAACCAGGCCCAGTCAAATTGACACACAAACATAACCACCACAAAAGGCATTATATTATGACTAAAGGGTCAATCCAGCAAGAGAACATAACCATAATAAATGTCTATACACCCAATGGAAAAAACCAAAAATATATATATCAAACATGAACAGAATTGAAAAAGGTAATATACTCCATAACAATAGTAGGAGACTTTAACATAGCACATTCAATGGACCAAACAAGTAGAAAGAAACTCAACAAAGATACAGAAGATTTAAACTACACAAACAAGTAACTTGATCTCATGGACATGAATAGAATATTCCACTCAACAAAAATGAAATACATATTCCATTCCAGTTCATATGAATTATTCTCCAGAATAGACCATATGTTAGACCACAATGCAAGCCTTAATAAATTGAAAAACAGCAAAATAATACAAAACTTCTTCTTAGATCAACATCCTATAAAATTAGAAAATAAATAACAGAAAGAATAAGGAAAAAAATCAAATATATGAAAACTGAATAACACCCTGCTTAAAATATACTGGGTAATAGAAGAAATAAAATATGAAATAATAATAATAAAAGGTCCAAGAATCAAATGAGCATGAAAACACAACATACTAAGACCTATGGGACACAGCAAAAGCAGTACTCAGAGATTAATTTATACCAATAAACACACATACCAAAAAAAGAAGAAAGAACAAAAATCAACACCTTAACCCCAAAACTCCAACAATTAGAAAAAGAACAGTAAAAATCCCTACTGTCTCTAGAAGAAATGAATTTACAATGATTAGGGAAGAAATAAATGAAACAGAATATAGAAAAAAAATAGAACAAATAAACAAGACTAGATGTTGGCTCTTCAAAAAATGAACACTAAAAAATTGATAAATTTAAAAGAAGAAAAAAAAGATACAAATAACACAAATAAGAAATGAAATGGTAAACATCACAAAAGAACCAACTAAAATTAAAAAAAGATAATAACAGAATACTATGAGAAACTGTACGCCAACAAAATTGACAACCTAGAAGAAATGGAAAACTTTTTAGAAACACATAATCTACTTAAACTGACACAGACTGAGGTAGAATATTTCAATGGAATCCTAATAAAAGAAGAAATTGAACAGGTCATAAAAATATTACCAACAACAAAAAAAGTCCTGGCCCAGACAGATTCACTGGAAGATTCTACCAAATATTCAGAGAAGAGTTGCGACCAATTCTACTCAAACTATTATAGAACATAGAAAAGAATGGAATATTTCAAAAAAATTTTATGAAGTAAGTATATCCCTGATATCAAAGCCAGGCAAAGGCACACTGAAAAGAAAATTGCAGACCGATATCCCTTATGAGCATTGATATAAAATTTTTTAACAAAATCCTACCCAAATGAATCCAACACTATATGTATACATATTATTGTTGTTGTTATGTGCCATTGAGACTGACCCGACTCATAGCGGCCCCTC
>NW_006922065.1:884978-886702 GCF_000298275.1 Orycteropus afer afer
CGCTATGAGTCCGATCCGACTCCATGGCAGTGGTTGCATTTTGTTTGATTCACAATCCACTACATAAATAAAACAAAGGAGAAGAACCACATGATCATATAAATCAATGCAGAAAAGATATTTGATAAAATTTAATATCCATTCCTGATAAAAACTCTAAGCAAAAGAAGAATAGAATTCCTCAACATAATTAAAGGCATATACAAAAAAAAATGGCCAATAATATTCTCAACTGAAAGAGACTGAAACCATTCTCCTTTTGAACAGGAGCCAGACAAGGATGCCCTCTGTCTCCACTCTCATTCAATATTTTGTTGGAAATCCTAGCTAGGGCAATAAGACAAGGAAAATAAAAGGCATTGAAATTGGTAAAGAAGAAGTGAAACTATCTGTATGATTCTCTTATGTAGAAAATCCCAGAAACTCATCCAGTAAGCTGCTGGAACTAATAAAAAGATTCACCAAAGTGGAAGGGTACAAGATGAACATACAAAAATCAGTTGAATTCCTCTACACCAACCAAGTGTTGGAAGATGAGACACTTAGATCAGAAGGTGCTCAAAAATACAACTGAGGAAGAGCTGCCCCCTCAGACTAGAGTCAACTTTAACTATGTGGATGGAGTAAAGCTTTCAGGAACTCCATTTGCTGATGTGCCAAGACTCAAAATGGGAAGAAACAGCTGCAAACATCCATTAATAATCAGAACATGGAATATATTAAGCATGAATGTAAGAAAATTGGAAGTTGTCAAAAGTTTTGGCCATTTTGAATCAGACAACCATATGTCGGGAATGACAAATTGAAGAGGAATGGCATAGCATTCATCATCACAAAGAATGTTTTAAGATCTATCCCGAGGTACAATATTGTCAGTGATAGAAAATTATCCATATACCTACAAGAAAGACGAGTTAATACCACTATTATTCAAATTTACACTCCAACCAACAAGGCCAAAGGTGAGGAAATTGAAGATTTTTTACCAACTTCTGAAGTCTAAGTTGACCAAACCTGCAATCAATGTGTGTTGATTATTACTGGTGATTGTAATGCAAACGTTGGAAATAAAGAATCACCAGTAGTTGGAAAATATGGCTTTGGTGATCGCAATGACACTGGAGATCGCATGATAGAATTTTGCAAGACCAACGATTTACTCATTGCAAATACTGTTTTTCAACAACATAAATGGCAGCTATACACATGGACTTCACCAGATGGAGTACATGAATTAGATCAACTACATCTGTGGAAAGAGGGGATGGAGAAGCTCAATATCTTCACTCCAACCAATGGCCAGGAGCTGAATGTGGAACAGACCATCAACTTCTCATATGCAAGTTCAAGTTGAAGCTGAGGACAATTAAAACAAGCCCACAGAGCCAAAATATGACCTTGATTATATCCCTCCTGAGTTTAGAGACCATCTAAATAGATTGAACCCTAGTGACCAAAAACCAGAGGAATTGTGGGATGACATCAAGAACATCATCCATGAAGAAAGCAAAACGTCATAAAAAAAGACAGAAAAGACCAAAATGGATGTAAGAAGAGACTCTGAAACTTGCCCTTGAACAGAGAGTAGCTAAAGCAAATGGAAGAAATGACAAGATAAAAGAGCAGAAGAGAAGATTTGAAAGAGCAGCTTGAGAAGAAAAAGTCAGTTATTATAATGAAATGTGCAAAGACCTGGAGTTACAAAACCAAAATGGAAGAACATG
>NW_006922065.1:887202-888812 GCF_000298275.1 Orycteropus afer afer
ATGCAAGCTGGATTCAGAAGAGAACATGGATCAAGGATGCCATTGCTCATGTCAGGTGGCTTTTGGCTAAAAGAAGAATACCAGAAACATATTTACTTGTGTACTATTGACTATGAAAAAGCATTTGATTGTGTGGATCATATCAAGTTATGGCTAACATTGAGAAGAATGAGAATTCCAGAACACTTAATTTTGCTCATGAGGAACCTGTACATAGACCAGGAGGCTGTCATTCAAAGAGAACAAGGGAATAGGGAGTGCATCAGGGTTGAATCCTTTCATCATACTTATTCAATCTGTGTGGTGAGCGAACAGTCAGAGAAGCTGGACAATATGAAGAAGATAATGGCATCAGGATTGGAGGAAGAATCTATAACAATGTGCAATATGCAGATGGCAACCTAGCTTACTGAAACTGAAGATGACTTGAAGATTAAAGACTGCAGTCTGCAGTATGGATTACAGCTCAACATAAAGACAATGAAAACTCTCACAACTGGACCAATAAGCAACATCATGACAGATGGAGAAAAGATTGAAGTTCTCAAAGATTTCGTATTACTTGGTTCCACAATTAAAACCAATGGAAGCAGCAGTCAAGAAAACAGATGATGTATTGCATTGGGCAAATCTGCTACATAGACTTCTTTAAAGTGCTGAAGAACAAAGATGTCTCTTTGAAGACTAAGACATTTTCAACAGCCTCATGCATGTGAAAGCTGGAGAATGAATAAGGAAGACTGAAGAAGATTTGATGTTTTTAATTTGTGGTGTTGATGAAGAATACTGAAAGTACCGTGGACCACCAGAAAAACTAACACATCTGTCCTGGAAGAAGTGCAGCTGGAATGCTCCTTGGAAGCAAGAAAGGCCAGACTTCGTCTCACCTACTTTAGTCATGTTGTCAGAAGGGATCATTCCCTAGAGAAGGCTATCAAGCTTGCTAAAGTGGAGGGTCAATGGAAATGGATTAACCCAGTGGCTGCCACCATTGGCTCACATATCGTAAGGATTCTGGGGCTGGCACATGCATGGGCAGTGTTTCATTCTGTTGTACATAGGGTCACTATGAGTTGGAACTGACTCAACAGCACCTAATAACAACAAAGAGAACTCTGAAAAGGAAGTAAGGAAAACAATATAATTTACAAAAGCTTCCAAGATACAGAATAGTTAGGAAAAAAAACTACCAGAGATTAAAAAAAAAAAAAGAATTATACAAAGAAAACTACAAAACACTACAGAAGGAAACCAAAAGAAACTTACATAAATGGAAGAGCATACCATGCTCATGGATAGGTAGACTTAATATTGTGAAAATGTTAATACTACCCAAACAATGGTTATAATACAATCAAGATCCAGATATCATCAACATTCTTTAAAGAGATGGAAAAACAAATTACTGACTTTATGTCAAAAAGAAAGAGACATCGGATAAGTAAAGTACTATTGAAGAAGAAGAACAAAGTAAGATGCCTCACATTTCCCAATCTCAAAACCTATTATATAGTCATGATAATCAAAACAGCCTGGTGCTGGTAGCAATGACACACATATCGACTAATATATTACAATTGACAACTGAGTAGTAAATTCATCCAACTATA
>NW_006922065.1:889172-889684 GCF_000298275.1 Orycteropus afer afer
TAGTCATTAAAGAGATGCAAATCAAAACAACAGAGAGTTATCATCTCACCCTACCAGTAACAGCAATGTTCAAAAAAATGGAAAACAACAAATGCTGGTGAAGGTGTGGAAAGATTGGGACTTTCATACACTGTTGATGGGAATGTAAAATGGTACAAGCATTGTGGAAAACAGTAAGACAATTCCTTAAAAAGTAAATAGAAATATCATTGGATCCAGCAACCTCACTACTAGTGATATACCCTAAAGAAATAAGATCTAGGACATGAATTAATATATGCACACCCATGTTCATTACATGCAGCATTATTTACAATAGCAAATAAATGGAAACAATTTAAGTGCCTATCAATGGGTGAATGGATAAACAAACTATGGTACATACATGCAATGAAATAGTAAACAATGTTAAAAAAATAACAAAATCCATGAAACACTTTATAACATGAATGAACTTGGAGGACATGCTGTGTGAAATAATTTAATCACAAAAGGACAAATATTGTATGATA
>NW_006922065.1:890669-892361 GCF_000298275.1 Orycteropus afer afer
GGCTTAGCTGAGTGAGTGGAAAACCCAAAGATCAAGATTAGAAAAGGGAATGAATATGATTGGCTAACCTTTGTAGCTCCTATTCTTTTGAGGCTAATACTTTGTAGTTGCTGTTCTTTTGAGGCTAACATTTTGTAGCTGCTGTACTTTTGAGGTTAACATTTCCTAAAGGTTTTCTCAGGTTGAAGACTTATCTTGAAGGGTGCACAGAGATAACCCTTGTACCCCCTGGCTTCATCCCGTCCCATAAGTTCAGTTATGGGAACTATAAAGCTTTGGCCAAGTAACTAAAAATAACAGGAGTGATGAAAACTGCATCATCTGTTTCCAGATGGACCCCAAGAGAAGTGAGGAGTCTGTTTTCAACTTCCTTGCCAAGATCTGACATTGTTTACTTATGCATATGTAGCTAATTTCTCAGAATTTAAATATGTGTAACTCTTCATTCTTCTCTTAAACATAGGGAGGCAGTTTTGAGAAACTACTCTTGGTGTCTCCTTTCTTGCTGCAAGAAATAAAATCCAACTTACATTTTCCACTTATCTCTCTCATTCTAGTTTGAGGTAAAGTAGCAAACTCATTGCTTTTAGTTTCACAGTTAGAATAAAAGACTCATGGACCACATGAACCACAGCCTCCACAATCCTGAGACCAGAAGAACCAGATAGTGCCTGGCTACCACTACAGACTTATCATAAAACAAAACAAAACAAAAAGACCAGACTTAGGGATCTAATTGAGACTGGTCAAAAACCAAGACTGTGGCCCTTAGACACCTTTCAAACCTAGAACTGAACCAACTCATGAAGACTGCTCTACAGCCAAACAATAGACAGACCTATAAAGTGAACAATAACTAACTCATGAAGAGCATACTCCTCAGAGAAATCAACCACGTGAGACCAAAAGGGCAACATTTACCCCAAAACAAAGCTAAAAAGGTAGGAAGGGGCAAAAAAAGAAGAATGAATGGAAAGAGAAAACCCAAGGAAGAAGCAGGAATTGAGGGAATTATAACTAAGGTTCTGAATCCAAATGTATATAAATTTTTGAATGGAAAACTAATTTGCTCTGTAAATTTTCATCCAAACCACACATGCCCACATACACAAGAATCACAATAAGGAGTTGGGAAAGATGGCACAATAGGCAGAAAGACTGCACAGACCCTCTTCAACAAAGAAAAGAAAAATGAATTAACACAGATACAGAAGATAATCCTGGACCCCTGAGCATATAGAAGTGGACTAAACTCCAACTAGCAGAAGAATTTGCATGAAAACACCAAAAAAGGAGACATACAGAGCTGTGGTCTGGCAGCAATCCTGATGGCATGGACAGCTTGGATACTGCCAAGTGGTGTTAGGACCTACGACTTAACCTAAAAATTAGCCCTGCTAGCCAGGGACTGCATGAAGGACTGCACTGGTGGCTGGTGAATAAAAGCGGAAGCAGCAAAAAAGAAGGAGAGCTGAGCTGTGCACTTTTTCTTGTCCAGAAGGCACAGCCATTTTGAATGTTTACAAGTGGCTTGACCATTTTGGATATTTAAAGTGACAGTGTTCTCCCAGATTCCAGGGACTTAAGAATAGGCTCCACTTTCTGGGAACCACAGGGACATTCCAGACACTGATGACTGCAAAGTTGCAATATTCCCCTTGTTACTCTTATACCCCACACCCTCTTGCTGAA
>NW_006922065.1:893086-895642 GCF_000298275.1 Orycteropus afer afer
TCTCAGAGACAACAGACCAACACAGTCCACACAAAGAAACAAGATACAGTGATAGAAACAAGAGAGCAGGATGCAGACCCAGAACACATCTGATGTATTCCAGCATTGGAACTCCCTGATAAGGAATTCAAAAGAATTATATATATCTTCAAAGGATTGAGAGAGAGATCAAGGAAAACACTTATAAAATAAAGGAAAACACAGACAAAACCCTAGAACAATTTGGGAAGAAAATACAATAACTAAATGACAAAACAAATGAAAAATTAGAAATGATTCAAAGTATACAGCTAGAAATCCAGAGAATTAATACGAAATTTTCAAAAATAGATAACACATTGAAAGTGCAAAGAAGTAGAATTAGTGCAATGGAAGACAGAATTAATGAGATTGAAGACAAATACCAGAATACTTCTTTGGAAAGGTCAATCAGAAAAAGATCAAAACAAAATGAAGAAAGCTTAAAGCTTTGTGGGAAGCCAACAAAAGGAATAACCTATATGTCATTGGAATTCCAGAACAAGAAGAGAAAAATAAAATCACTGAAAAAATTGTCCAAGCTTTGTTGGAAGAGAAATTCCTTGATATGATGAAAGATGAGAATATATCCATTCAGAAAATCCAACAAACCCCAAAGAGAATAGACGTCAAAAGAAAATCACAAAGACATATCATCATCAAATTCATCAAAACCAAAGACAAAGAAAGAATCCTGAAAGCAGCACAGGAAAAATGAAAAGTTACTTACAAAGGACAACCAATAAGAATAAGTTCTGATTTCTCAGCAGAAACCATGCAAGTGAGCAGGTATATATGGGATTGGGATGGTATATATAAAACCCTGAAAGAGAAAAATTTTCAACCAAGAATTATATACCTGGCAAAATTGTCCCTCAAATATGATGGTGAAATTAGGAGATTTGCAGAAAAGCAGAAATTAAGGGAATTTGTTAAAACAAGACCAACCTTACAAGAGATACTAAAGGGAGAACTTTGAACAGAGAACCAATAATAGAAAACAACAATGGACCATTAATATACAAGGTGACATAACCCAGAAACCACAGTTATGGACATATCCAAAGTAAAATAAGCTTCTAAGATTATAAACAGTGAACCAGACACATCAACTGGCAAATGAGGACAACCTCAAAAGAAAAAGAGGGAAAGTACTGTGTAGTTACAGAACTTCTAAATTGTGCGGAAATCAAGAGAGTTGCAAGATAAAACAGACTATTCTGAACTAGAGGAGAAAATTATAAATCACAGGGTAACCGCCAAGAAAAATGACAAACCTTTGCATCACAACAAAAAAGAGGACAAGCACAAATATTCAGCAAATACTAAAACAACAGCAACATAGGAAATGATAACACAATTCATAAACATAATGAGCTCAGCACATAAAATAATTAGGAACAAAAATTAATGCAATAATTAGGAACAAAAATTAGAAAATAATAAGGAACAAAAAAAAAACAGGGACACCATGAAAAAACACAAAACAAAATGAGAACAATCAATTCATATTTTCAATAGTTATACTGAATGTTAACAGATTAAATGTACCACTTGAGAGATCGAGAGTTGCAGATAGAATAAGAAAGTAAATCCCATCAATATGTTGTCTATAAGAGACACACCTTAGAGAGAAAGACAAAAACAGACTAAAAGTCAAAGGTTGGGAAAAGATATATCAAGAAAATGGCAACCGTAAAAGAGCAGGAGTGGCAATATAAGTTTCTGATCAAATTGACTTTAAGACAAAATCCACCATATGAGACAAGGAAGGACATTATATAATGATTAAAGATCAATTGGACAAGAAGATATAACATAATAAATATCTATGCACCTAATGAAAAAGCCCCAAAATACATACATCAGACTTTAAAAGAGTTGAAAAGGCAAATAAATGACTCCATAGTCATAGTAAGATACTTTAATACACCAATTTCAATGAAAGATAGAACAACTAGAAAGAAACTCAACAAAGATGCAGAAGAGCTAAACAATACAATCCACCAACTTGGCCTTATAGACATCTATAGAGCACCTCACCCAACAGCAGCACAATATACATTCTTCTCCAGTGCACATGGTACGTTTTCCATGCTAGACCATATGTTAAGCCATAAAGCAATCCTTAATAAATTTAAGAACATTGAAATACTGCAAAGCATCTCCTCAGATCAAAATGTTATCAAATTAGAAATCAACTAGAGGAAGATCAATGAAAAAAGAGCAAATGCATGAAAGCTGAACAACATCCTCCTTAATAACGACTGAGATACCAGTGATACAAAATACCTGCAATCCTTATAGAAACAATAGAAGACAGACACAGAGTAATCCTTCACAGACTCCCAGACTCTCTGGGAGAGAAATCCAATGGATCTACTGTCTTAGGATCATAGTACTGCAGAACACCAGACTCAATTGGCACAACAAAATACATAAAAGCCTTGATCCAAATCTTACATTGGTGAGTAAGGACTGGGGTCTTAAATACTTTCAAGCAGCCATCTAAGATGTAGCTAATGTTCTCTTATTGTT
>NW_006922065.1:896314-897077 GCF_000298275.1 Orycteropus afer afer
AAAATTCCTTGAATCAGATGAGAATGAAAACAAAACCAAAATCTTTGGGACACAGCAAAAGTAGTGATCAGAGGCCAATTGGTAGCAATAAATGCATACATTAAAAAAGAAGGAAGAGCCAAAATCAACACTTTAAACCAACATATTGAACAATTAGAAGAAGAGCAGCAAGAAAAGCCTACAATCACTAGAAGAAAGGAAATAATAAAGATTTGAGGAGAAATCAATGAAATACAAAATAGAAAGACAGTAGAAAAAAATCAACAAGAGTAGAAGTTGGTTTTTTGAAAAGATTAATAAAATTGACAAACCACTGGCAAATTTAACAGGGAAAAGATGGAGAGAATACATATAATATGAATAAGAAACAAAATGGGCAACATCACAACAGAACCAACTGAAATAAAAAAGATAATATCAGGATACTAAGAAAAACTGTACTCCAACAAATTTCAAATTTAATTTTGGAATTAAATGAAGAAATGGACAGATTTCTAGAAACATACCACTTACCTAAACTAACTAAGACTGATGTGGAAAAGTTGAGCAGATACATAACAAAAGAAGAAATCAGAAGGTCATAAAAAAATTACCAACAAAAAAAAAGTCCTGGCCCAGGTGGTTTCACTGGAGAATTCCAGCAAACATTCAGAGAACTGACACCAATCCTTCTCAAACTATTCCAAAACATAGAAAAGGATAGAATCCTCCCAAATTCATTTTATGAAGCAAGCATAACCTTGTTCCAAAACCAGGCAAAGAC
>NW_006922065.1:897827-898836 GCF_000298275.1 Orycteropus afer afer
GGATACAAGATCAACATCCAAAAATCAGTTGGATTCCTCTACACAAGCAAAGAGATTGCTGAAAAAGAAATAAGGAAATCAATACCATTTACAATGTTGTTGTTGTCGTCATTTGCCCTCGAGTCACACGGAACTATCTGTAAACCAGGCACAAGTTTTCTCTTCCTCAGTCAGTTGATCATAAAGAACTCCCCATGAGGCCATAGGTGCAGACTGGGAGAGGGAAGGTAATGTGACTGGAGTGGAGACCATAGGCATTTGGGCCTCTTCCTCATGCAACTTACTTTTGCCTTCAGGTCCTGCTCTGATATACCACTTCCATCTAATGATGTAGTGCTGCTGTGCACGCCCAACTTTATGATTCTGTGGGTCAGACAACACCTAGTTTATGATGGGCAGCTCAGGACTCATGGCAACTTGATGGCCCATAGTTAGGGGTTCAGTCTCCACTAAAATCCAGTAACAAGCCAAAAGCTGTTTCTCAAAAGGAGAATAATTATCTGTAGAGGATGGCTGGGCTTTGCTCCAACATCCCAAGGGTCTGCATTGTGATTCACCAATAAGGACCTGCCAAAGATTCCAAACAGCACCTCTACCTGTTACAGACACTTCAAGCACTGTTGGATCAGCTGGATTATATTGCCCAAGTGGCAGAGCAGCCTGCACGGCAGCCTGAACCTGTTCCAGAGCCTTCTGTTGTTCTGGGCTCCACTCAAAACTAGCAGCTTTCTGAGTCACGTGATAAATAGGCTGAAGCAACATACCAAAATGAGGGCTATGTTGCTTCCAAAATTCAAAGAGGCCCACTAGATGTTTTTACTCCTTTTTAGTTATAGGGGAAGCCAGATACAATAACTTATCTTTCACTTTAGTAGGAATATCTCTACATGCCCCACACCATTGAACCCCTAGAAATTTCACTGAGGTGGAAGGTGCCTGAATTTTTGTTGGGTTAAGCATAGTGGCTAAGGCACTTGACTGCTAACCAGAAGGCTGGTGGTTCAAACCC
>NW_006922065.1:899198-902503 GCF_000298275.1 Orycteropus afer afer
CTGAAGGCAAACTGCTTCTGATGGTCCTTTGAAATTGGTATTGAGAAAAAGGCATTGGCCAGATCAATAGCTGTATACCAAGTACCAGGAGATGTACTGATTTGCTCAAGAATGAAACCACATCAGGAACAGCAGCTGCAATTGGAGTTGTCACCTGATTAATTTACTATAATATACTGTCATTCTCCAAGATCCATCTGTTTTTTGCACAGATCAAATGGGCTGATTAAATGAGGATATGGTGGGAATCACATCCCCTGCATCCTTCAAGTCCTTGATGGTGACAGTAATCTCTACAACCCCTCCAGGGATGGGGTATTGCTTTTGGTATCCTATTTTTGTAGGTAGAGGCAGTTCTAATGGTTTCCACTTAGCTTTTCCTACCATAATAGCCGTTACTCCACATGTCAGAGACCCAATGTGGGAATTCTGCCAATTGCTGAGTATATCTATTCTAATTATGCATTCTGGAACTGGGGAAATCACTACAGGATGGGTTTGGGGACCTACTGGACCCTCTGTGAGATGCACCTTAGCTAAGACTCCATCAATAACTTGACTTCTGTATTCCCCCACTCTGACTGGTGGACCACAATGATGCTTTGGGTCTCCTAGAATTAGTGTCTATTCAGAGCCAGTGTCCAGTAATCCCTGGAAAGTCTGATTATTTCCTTTTCCCCAATGGACAGTTACTCTTATAAAAGATCTCAGATCCCTTTGGAGAAGGCTGGGAGAAAGACTAACATAAATTTTTCACAATGTAGTGGGGTTGTTACTCAAGGAGACCCACCCTCCCCTTCATTCAAGGGGTTGTGGGTCTGTAAACTGACTCAAGTCTAGGAATTGATTGAGAGGCCATGTGCTTGAACAATGTCTCTCAGAAAGATCAGCATAAGGCCAGTCCCATGAGGCGGAGGTTAAAGATGTCCCAAATGTCCAAACTACTGTGCCACTCCATCATTTCAAACATTAAACTCCTCCTCCCAGTAGTTTTCCCTGTCTTAGGGTTCTGTATTTCACTGTAACACCTCAAAGAACTCACAGACACCTAAGGGATCATCTCATATAGTAGTGATGGAGGCTGGGAGGCTGGCGAGTCCCAGGTCTGTGAGTGGGTCTGGAGGATCCTCACAATTCTTGGGGTTTGATGAACCTTGATCAGCAGATCAGATGACAACTGCTGTCCCAAATCCAGGGGTGAGAAGAGGATGAGCCAAAACACAAAACCAGAGCAAGAGGAGGGTGAACCTTCCCAGGAAATTCGTAGGTATACCCTCAAGGAAGCTAAGGGTAGTGATTTGAGTTATACCCTCCAGCAAAGCAGGACTCAAAATACATTCCACTTGTGTTGCCCCAAGAGAAATAACCTAAGTGGATGGCTTTAACAATCAGCAGTTCAAGGCAATCCCATCACAGAGCCAATTGCCAGTCCTTATAGGGAATGACTACTACAGCTGCCCAGCCAAGTTGATACCTGACCTTAACTACCACACCAACTCAAACAGACATGGAAGATAGGATTTACAATACATCACAGAATGGAGGACAATGGCTAGAAGAAGCACATCAAGCAATTCACCCTACCATGGCTCTGTATTCTGGCGATTCAATCCAGGCTGTTGTTCACGTGACCTAGAATTATTCTGTCTATACAGATCAAGTAAATATTTAGTAGGTTTGCCACGTATTTCACTCCTAGGAACACCATGAAAAGGTAGCCAATGCTATAATTCCACAGGAGTCAGACTATTCTGATTACTGTTTCGAATCTGCTGTCCATAATTGTAACCACACCCACCTTGCCTTTGTGGATTAAATGCTGCCACTTGGCCCCTACTACCATGGGGTCCAATCAGCCCCATCGTAGTTAAGTTTCTTAGTTCAATTAGGGCAGTTCCCACTGTGAAATCCAGCTTACATCAATAGCAATCACAGTGGTCTTCAGGGATTCTGGGGCTGCATTCACAAATTTGTTCCTCACTGTACCGGTGAAAGGTGTGGCCTCTGGACTCTCCATTTCTGGCTCTAGGGGTCTAATCTGATAAATCCATTCTAACAGGCCAATTTTGTAAGCCTCTGTATACCTTCTTCTACATTATACCAAGGCAGGTCTGGTACTTCAACGTGATTTAAGATAGGCCACCGCATAATCCATGCTTCAGTAAGCCCACCAAATAAACTATTAGATCCTTTCTTAACCTCTCGAGCTAAAATACTGAATGAAAAATCTGTACTTAGTGGGCCTAAATCAATGAACTCAGACTGATCCAATATTAGATTCCTTACACCATTATCCCACACCCTCAGTAGCCATTCCCATACATATTTTCCAGGTTTCTGATTGTACATGTTAGCAAAACCAAGTAGGTATTTTCAGGTATTGTGTACCACCTCAGTCACACTTTATATTTCACCTTTTGAGGCTCGCTTGGACTTAAGTTTAGTTATAGGTCTAGCAGCAACAATGGGTGGTTGGGGATGTTCCTGAGAACATTCAGGAATGTCTTCCATGGCCTCTGCCTCAGGCAATGACCCAGCAGGACCAGCTGGGTTAATCCCATCAACATGAGGTCAAAGGGATAATGGTTTATAGTAGTCCCTTCAGATGGGAGGGATTCAACAGAATTTATAGGCTCTATATCCTGATCTTCATGACTACCTGCCCATATGTCCCCATTCCAAGTTTCAGGATCCCATTTTTTCCCAATAAGTGGCCTCACTTTAACTTCAGACACCCTTCTGGGTTGGCAATTTATTTGACTTTGTAATTCAGCCACCCTTACAATAAAGCTCTGGGTTTGGTTTTTGGCAATATCAGCTCCGTTTCTAGAAGAAATAAAATTTTCTTTCAGAGCACAACTGGAAACATTGAGGTCTTTTATGTGGTGCTTGAGCAGCAGCCCTAAACTCATCTCATTCTTTCACCACTTTGTCTAGCGTAAGTAGGACCAAGTGACCAGTTTCCTTATACTCCTCATGCTGACAAAATTGCAGAAAAGTATCAAATATGCAATCATTCAGAGCCTCACCTATCAAAAGTACTTGATCTATTGGTGGTGCTATTTTGCATATTAATGTTGCCACCTTATACCACGGATTAGCAGGGCCCACTTTACTAACAGATACAGGGTCACCAATGCCTTTACGATTAATCAAATTAGAGAACCAAAACAGAATCAGTGAGAACCAACATAGCAAGCCCATCCTTGATCCCTGATTTTGTCTCTCTAGAACCACTTCTGTTCACTCATAGACAGTTTTAGGCAGCACAACCAGATCCTGATCCACAGAAAAGTGTCTCTTTG
>NW_006922065.1:902603-903780 GCF_000298275.1 Orycteropus afer afer
AGATCTCTAGTCTGAATGGTGGATTGTTTGCTCACCAACAGTTGTAGGCAGCACAACAGGATCTTGATCCACAGAAAAGTGTCTCTTTGCCCAGGATGTCCATAAATATATTAGAAGCAGGCCACACCCCTAGGGAAACTCCCTTTCAACAGACTGGCTGCTCAAAACATATACATCTGATCCCATCATGGGTATAACCCATATTACAATTTCTTAAACCACAGAGAATTGTGGTCCAGCCAAGTTGACACACAGCTCCAACTATCACAGGCTATGGTATTAGATTGCCTAGATATGATCTTCATTACTTGCTATGTGATCATATGCAATTCCCACTCTTTCTCTAAGCCTTGCTTCCTTCATCTGTAAAAAAGAGATAATATTAGGCTCCATGTTATAGGACTGTGGTGAAGATGAAGTAAATTAATACATGTAAAGTGATACAAAATAAGTTCTTAGCATTAAAAATTCATATTAAAGTTTGTGATATTACTAAATTATGATAGTATTATATAATGTTAATTATAATCACTATTAATTAGCTATAAATATCCTGATAATAAATTCATTTTTCTGCTTAAGCACTTACTATCAAGAAGCCATTCATATCTACAATTCCTTTCTGGATCATTAAGAATGAACTCAAAACTTGGGGTTGCTGATGGGGTGGGAGATGGGGTCACAACTAAGGAATAGAAAGGAACATAGTCAAATAGTTAAGGGTATTAGCTTCTCCAGAAGTCAGCTCAGCTTTTATGTCTTATTTTTGCATTTTAGTATTCATGATATATTAGGCACATTACTGAGCATTAAATTCCTTATCTGCAAAGTTTTTGTAATAACAGCTCCAAGCTCACAGAGAAGTTATGAAATGTAAATGAGAATGTATGCTAGGCTTCTGCCATATGCCCATTTCCTTTGAGTTGATTCTAACTCATAATGATCCTATAGGACAGTGCAGAACTGTCCCATAGGGTTTCCAAGGCTGTAATCTTTATGGAAGCAGAATGCCATATCTTTCTTCTGCAAAGCATCTGGTGGATTCAAATTACCAATCTTTTGGTTAGCAGCCAAGTGCTTTAACCATCGCCACATCAGGGCTCCTTTCCAGCACATGTTGTTGTTGTTGTTATGTGCCGTCGAGTCAGCCCTGACTCATAGCGACCCCTCCTTGGGT
>NW_006922065.1:903880-905061 GCF_000298275.1 Orycteropus afer afer
CTTCCTTCCGAGGAGTGGCTGGTGGGTTTGAACCGCCAGCCTTCTGGTTAGCAGTCAAGTGCCTTAGCCACTATGCTACCAGAGCTCCCTTCCAGCACATAGGAATCTAAATAAATACTTTAAAATATTAATTATTATTACTAACTCCACATTAAAGTGACCAATACATTAAATGGTCAAACTAAAGTCAGGGAAATGAGGGATATAATCCTAGTTTATAATTTCTTGGCAAAAGACATGTGAGTCAACAACACGCACCTTTTCTCTAATTCAGAATGTTCTGGCCAGTCGCTCTTTTTATAAATACATTACTTTAATTTCTTGAGATCTTTGATTGTTACTGAGTGTCCGTAACAAGATTTCTGCTTCAATGATGTCTTAAATTTAACAAGGACTCACATTGTCATTGCCATCCAGTCAATTCAAGGGATAACTGAAGTTAATTTTAGCCAAATGAGAGCCATTAGATGTTTAAAGACAGGATCTAAGATCCACATAGTAAACAAAAACCTAGAAACCTGTAAGGCAGGTGTTGAAGAGCTGTGACATAATTTTAAGGTAAAGGTTATGAAGTTTATATATATATATATTTGCTAGCACACTTTTCCAGGTTCCTACTGAAATTCTACCTTTGTAGGTGCCTCAATAAATATTTGCTGAATGAATGAATGAGCACATTATCAGAGGAAACCAAATCAATATGAATGAAGTCAGTGAAGAAATATCTTTAAGCAGTGATTCAACTTGGGTGTACCACAGAATTACTTGAGAAGTCTTTAAAAAAAAACATTTCCAGGCCCCATAATCCACTACCCTTAAGTTGATTCCGACTCATAGAGACCATATATGACAAATAAAAAAGCTGAACAAATATTTCAAAGGGTGGCACTAGAAGATAAATTATTATAATGAAGTATGCAAAGCCCTGGAGTTAGAAACCAAAAGGGGAGAACACGTTCAGCATTTCTTAAGTTGAAAGAACTGAAGAAAAAATTAAATCCTCAAGTTATAATATTGCAGGATTTTATGGGGAAAATATTGAATGATGCAGGAAGCATCAAAAGACGATGGAAGGAATACACAGTCACAGAATTGGTGGATGTTCAACTATTTCAGGAGGTAGCATATGATCAAGAACCAATGGCATTGAAGGAATAAGTCCAAGTGGCACCAAAGGAATG
>NW_006922065.1:905161-907196 GCF_000298275.1 Orycteropus afer afer
TCTAGAGGTGCTTACTTGTTTACTCTAAGAAATTTGGATGACAGCTATCTGGCCAACCAAGTGGAAGAGATCCATATTTGTTCTCATCCCAAACAAAGATAATCTAAAAGAATGTGGAAATTATTGAACAATATCAAACACAAGTAAAATTTTGCTGAAGATAATTAGAAAATGGTTGCAACAATATATTGGCAGGGAACTACCATGAATTCAAGCTGGATTCAGAAGAGGACGTGGAACAAGGGATATCATTGCTGATGTCAGATGCATTTTGGCTGTAAGCAAATAATTTTAAAAAGATGTTTACCTGTGTTTCATTGACTATGCAAAGGCATTTGATTGTATGGATTATAACAAATTCTGGATAACATTGTGAACAATAGGAATTCCTGAACACTTAATTGTGCTCATGAGGAACCTGTACATAGACCAAGAGGCTTTCTGTAATTCAAACATGCATGGGCTAAAATCAGGAAAGGTGTGCATTAGGGTTGCATCTTTTCACAATGCTTATTCAATTTGTATGCTGAGCAAATAAGCCTAGAAGCTGTATTATATGAGGAAGAACACAACATCAGGATTGAAGGAAAACTCATTAATAACCTGTAATATACAGGTGACACAAGCTTGCTTGCTGAAAGTAAGGATGACTTGAAGCACTTACTGATGAAGATCAAAGACTACAGTCTTCAGTATGGATTACATCTCAATTTAAGGTAAAGAACAACCCTCACAACTGGACCAATAAGCAACATCACAATAAGTAGAGAAAAGATTGAAGTTGTGAGGTATTTCATTTCACTTGGATCCACAATCAACACCCATGGAAGCAACAGTAAAGAAATCAGATGTCATATTACACCGGGAAAAATCTGCTGCAAAAGACCTCTTTAAAGTGTTAAGAAGTAAAAATGTCACTTAAGATTAAGGTGTGCCAGTTGCCTCATATGCATATGAAAGCTGGACAATGAATAAGGAAGGCTAAAGAAGAGTTGATGCCTTTGAATTATGGTGTTTGCAGAGAATACTGAAAATACCATAGGCTGCCAGAAGAATGAACAAATCTGTCCTGGAAGAGCCAAACTTCATCTCACCTAGTTTGGTCATGTTGTCAGAAATGACCAGTCCCTAGAGAAGGATATCATGCTTGGTAAAGTAGAGGGTCAGCAAAAAACAGAGAAGACCCTGAACAAGATGGATTGACACAGTGGCTACAATGATGGGCTCAAGTATTGCAAAGATTGTGAGGATGGTGTAGCACCAGGCAGTGTTTCATTCCATTGTACCTAGTTGGAGCCGACTAGATGGCTCCTAACAACAACAACCTTACAGGAACAGATTTCTACATCTTTCTCCATTGGAGCAACTGGGGGATTTGAACCACTGAATTTTTGGTTAGCAGTCTAACCACTATACAACCAGGCTTCTGGGTACTGCAACTAGGGATATGTATTTTCAACAACTCTCTTCTAGTGATTCTGAGAAGCACCCAGTGTTAGAAATAAACCAGTGACTCTCAAGTTGATTCTAATTCATGAAGATCCCATGTGTTAAGTAGAACTTTTCTCCATAGGGTTTTAAAGTCTGTGACATTTTGGAAGCAGATCACCATGTTTTTCTTCCAAAGTTCCTGCTTTGGTTCGCTAGTGTTGCTATAACAGGAATAGCACAGATGGATGGCTTTATCAAACAGGGATTTATTCTCTTACAGTTTAGGAGGCCATAAGTCTGATTTCAAAGTGCCAGCTATAGGGGCTGGGTGACGGCCCCTTGATCTTGGGCTTCAGCTCTGCCTCCTGTTACAGGTCCACTAGAGCTGGAGGCTTGTTCTAAGTCATGCAGCTGCTGGATGCTTGGGCTGACTAACCCAAGGTCGACAAGTAAAATGCCACAGCCCCAAATTAGCAGACAACACAGTAAGCCACTAGTTCGAGTCCAGGAATAATTCTAAGACTGTCAGGCAACATGGAAGGCCACTGTGTTGGATTGGGTTCTCTAGAGAAACACAAAAACCAGCAAAGTATATATATATATA
>NW_006922065.1:912036-913906 GCF_000298275.1 Orycteropus afer afer
TTCCAGTTTGTCCCTGGGATAGTATTGCAGGTAGGCCACACCCCTGGGGAAACTCCCCCTAGACCGACCGGCCGCTTAGAATGCAGTCATGTGATCCATCATGGGAACCACCACTCACAACTGGAGTCCAGCCAAGTTGACACATCTTCAACTATCACAGCCACTGAGATAAAGACTCAGCCAAATGCAGGATCTAGATGTGTCAAAATATAGAGATCTTCCTCAAAACTTCTCCATATATACTGGAAGCAGGCCACACCACGAAGGCAGCTACTTAGCTGCTCACAGCAGATTCCATCATGGAACTGATTACCAATGTCATCATGGGGAATAACTACATCCAACTGCCCAGGCACTCAAAACCATGGCCCAGACGGGTTGACACACAACCTTAACTATCACAGCTCCTTTCGGTTCATTAGAATGACAACATTTCTGTTTGTTGTTGGGTTTGCATCACCTAGGGATTCCTAGGTTAGAAATTTTTCTGGTGGTGCAGTGCTTAAGGCATATGGCTGCTAACTAGAAGGTTGGCAGTTCAAAGTCACCAGCCATTCTGTGGAAGGAAGACAGAGCAATCTACTTCCATAATCGGAGAGTGAAACCAGATGTATATGAACTGTTAAATGTAAAACAAATTCTGCTCCGTAAACTTGCACCCAAAGCACAATAAAATTAAAAAAAAAAAAAAGATTTACTGTCTCGAAAACCCAATAGGGGTTGCTATGAGTCAGATTTGACTCAATGTCAGTGGGTTTGGTTTTTGTTTTAATTGCCTTAGAGATGATTCTTTGGCTGAAAGGTCTTGAAATGCAAATTAGGCACCTGAGTTAAAAGGTGTTATGAATTGAATGGTATTGGCCTTCACCTATTGTTATACCCAGATTATATCTTTGAGGCTATGTGCTCTGATAGGGACCTTCTAGGAGAAAGAGATAAGAATGGCCCATAGAAGAAATAAAGTCTATAGACTTTAAAGAGAAAGGTTTGTTTAGCTCTTATTCAGGCAGAAAATAGGAGAGTTGGCATTATTACAAGGTGTGATGTGATATCAATTTTTCACCTCTCCCTGTATCTATGCCTTTTTCCCTGTTCCTTTTAAACATCCTCCCACTCTGAGTAAGATGGTTTACCCCACCCCTTGGCTCTGGAGTCAGCCAAGGGACTTACTCCGGTAAATGCATTTCAGCAAACATGAAATAGACATGGAAAATTGTTTATTGTTTCTGCTAGCTCTCTTGTTCTATGGTCTTTGCCATGAGTATAGAGCCTGCTATAAAATGAGACATAGGACATGTGGACCAAATATGTGGACATGTTGTCTCAGCATGTGGACATTGTAAAAAGGGCAAGGGGGCCACATCTTCTGACCTCCTCTAACCATACAAGATGAAGACAGAATCACCATCAATAGCCCAAAGCCTATTACTGCAAGGCCAGACATGCTGCCTTCCTCCAGCCCTTTCACCAACTGTTCCTTCCAAAGCACCCACCACCTCTCTCCTGGGCTCGATAATTCACTGCAGTAGCCACACAGAACTCACAGATTATGGAGTTTATTAGGGAAGAACCAGGCTACAATTCAAGTTCAGGAAAAAATGCTCAGTCCCTCTCCCCAGCCTGCCGTCTCTCAACAGTCTCTCACAGTCTATCTCCCAGCAGTGCATGTCCCTCGGTGTCTCTCTCAGCAATGTGTGTCTCTTGCATCTCATTCCCTGCAGCGGGTGTCTTTCAGGAGCATGTCCTTCCTCAGCCAGCAGTCAGAGAGAGTTCTGCCTCTAGGAGGTCTCCTTTTGAGCCCTGCAGAGTGGCCAAACCAACCAATAATAATATCAGAATTCTAAGCACCTGAGAGAGATCAGGCTCCCAG
>NW_006922065.1:914381-915045 GCF_000298275.1 Orycteropus afer afer
TGGTCCTTTCTCTCTGGAGAATCTTCCGTTCTGCTTGGAAACTTCAGGCATCTGGATCCATAAACAAGCAAAGTCCAGCCCAGCACAAGCCATCATATTGCAACAATTTAACACCAGGTCAGTGTCAAACATATTCCTCTTCGTTTGGTCGGGTTCTGGTCAGCTCAGCCCTAGCCATCCCAGCTAGGTCATGGGTACCAGCTGCCAGTTTGGGAGTCACACTCTTTCCTTCCCTTTAAACCAGTCAGCACCTTCTCTCATATCTTCAGTCCTCAGGGACTATTTCAATGCCCATAGGCTCACAACTCCTTGCACTTCAGACCAGCCAACACTTCCTCTCATCCCCAGTCTCCTGGCCTAGGTTAAAGAGTACCAAACTCAGCCCGTTTCTTCTTTGCTGCACTTCCCCCATTTCCACTCAGGTGGACCTAGGTGGTCACAAACAAGCAACATACAAGCCTACTGCTCACTGGCTTCCTTTAACTTTCAGTAATGGAAGGGGTTTCCTCATGGACCATGATTTTCCTGTCTCGATGCACCCAAAACCAGTCTGCTTGCTCAAAATTTAAAGAGCCAAACAGTCATTTTTTCCTCTTCAGGTGTTTATTCAAATGCAAATCTTCTGTTCCCTCAGTAGTACTGGATGGGGCTCAGGTTTTTTTTT
>NW_006922065.1:915463-920080 GCF_000298275.1 Orycteropus afer afer
GCCACTGCAATGAATCGCACTTCTGACACCAACTGCAAAAATGGCAAGTGTGCCACATCTTCTGACCTCCTCTAACCATACAAGATGAAGACAGAATCACCATCAATAGCCCAAGGCCTATTACTGCAAGACCAGACATGCTGCCTTCCTCCAGCCCTTTCACCAACTGTTCCTCCCAAAGCACCCACCACCTCTCTCCTGGGCTCAATAATTCACTGCAGTGGCTCACAGAACTCACAAATTATGGGGTTTATTAGGGAAGCACCAGGCTACAATTCAAGTTCAGGAAAAAATGCTCAGTCTCTCTCCCCAGCCCACCATCTCTCGACAGTCCCTCACAGTCTCTCTCCCAGAAGTGCGTGTCCCTAGGTGACTTTCTCAGCAATGTGTGTCTTTTGCATCTCTTTCCCTTCAGTGTGTGTCTCGCAGGAGCGCGTCCTTCCTCAGCCAGCAGTCAGAGAGAGTTCGGCCTCTAGGAGGCCTCCTTTTGAGCCCTGCAGAGTGGCCAAGCCAACCAATCATAATATCAGAATTCTAAGCAACTGAGAGATCAGGAACCCCACAGAATATTGCTTTGTGTTGCACCCAACAGAAATACCCCAGGTGGATAACTTTTATAATCAGGAGCTCCTCAGTGCTCACAGCAAATTCCACCACAGAGTTTACAAAGACTTTTGGCTAGAAGAGCCATACCAGGTAATTTACTACACCACAGACATGTTGGCCCAACTGGGGTTATCCTTGATAAGTTGATAATCAGCCATCCCCCTAAAGTTCAGTGCTGCCTAGCCATCATGCAGTTTACTACAGATGTAAAAATGAGCCCAACTGAGACCACAAGATACTGCTCAGCTCACCCACAGTTTAAGACACCAAAATTGTGGAGTGTTTTACTACACAAAATTATTGTGGCAAGAATGAGGAAATCAAAATACAGACCAGTGCTTTAGTCAATACTTCCTGCTGCACTTGGATACATAATACAGGAGAAGTAGAGCAAAACATACAAAATTAAATGGGAAGCAACATGGTTGCACACTGTAACACCCTCACAGATACCAGATTTGTTTTGTTGGCTATCATGAGAAATAGGCACATGGGCTAGATCACTTTTACAGCAGATACTAATATTTTTAATTGGTGTTCTGATAAAATTAGACACAATAAAGCTCATTTTTACTGCCTTACACTCATTAGTAGTGTAGTGCTTAAGGCACTTGACGGCTAACCAGAAGGCTGGCAGTTCAAATCCACCAGACACTCCTCAGAAGGAAAGTTGGGAAATCTACTTCCATAGGGATACTGCCTTGGAAACTCAAGGAGGGGTTGCTATGAGTTGAATCTGACTGACTGTACTGCAGTGAGTTTGGTTTTGCTTTCACACGCATTAGAGAAAAAAGAAGGGATCAATCGATGTTTGTTCATTTTTGTAATCCTGTTGATGGAAATGTCTCTATGCTTGAAACCCTGATAAAAAAACAGGTGGTATCCAGTCACAAAGTTATAATAGGGAAGAAAAGAAATTTTCATTCAGCATATGCAACAAAGGAAAACAAATGTGGGAAATGGATAGACCTGTCATCAGAACAAGTGTCTACTGAGTCTAAGGAACATTACAACATCAGTAGTATATATTACAAGTTACAAGTCAGTTATCAACTTTACAGTCAATGAAAGAATCTATCTTTCCATAGATATGTTAAAATTATTCAATCATCATGATTGTTTCTTTCAAAGGTACAAGTTTTCAATGACAATAGTCAGGAAGGTTTTTATTGGTGCCATCACCCAAAATATAAACAAGATAAAGTTACCCAAAACAGGAACAAGATAATAATGTTTTGGTTTTAAAGAGATATGTCTGAGCAGATTCCCTGGTTCTTTGTGTGAGCCCCTTTTTGTTTCCTAGTTAATCTGCTCTTCCTGAGATTAACTGCCCTTCCCTGATTGTTCCAAAAATTATCACATCTACCACCTCTCCTTAGGCTTTCCCTGGAATTAGCATAGTTACATGGATGAGTCAAGATCAGAAATGCTGGGGAAGTAACCAAGAAAAGTAACAATAGCATCTGAATTTAGGTCAACACTCAAGATGATATTAAGGTTCCAAATGGAGGCCTCAGCCTTTTGCAAACAAAATGCCTTTAGATTTCAGGCTTGAATGCACCAGGAACCATTCATAAACTTAAAAATTTCCTTCAAAGTACTTTTCTGAACCCATCTTCCTCTCTGTATCTTAGTAGGTAACCAATTGTATCAAGTAAATTGTGACTCATGGTGACCTCGGTGTGTTAGAGTAGAACTGTTCTTCATAGTTTTCAATGGCCAATTTCCCTGAAGTAGATCACCAAGACTTTCTTCTAAGGTGGGTCTGGGTGGACTCAAACCTCCAACCTTTGGTTAACAGGCATGTGCATTAATTGTTTAGACCACCCAGAGACTCAATCTTAGTAGGTATTATCAGAAAAATGTTTAAAATTAGTGAAAGCCTGCGAGGGATGGAAGTGAGAAGTAGGTAAAAGTGGAAAGAAACATTTCTAAAGAGGAGAGGAAATTGGTGGATGGAAAAAAAATGTGGCATTTATGGCAAAGGAAAAAGGAGAATGTGGGCTGACTGAGCATGAAAAGTGGTGTTAAGAAAATAACAGTTAAAGAGTCTGATACTGAAAATGTTGAATTTTACCTGACCCCCATGATCTTGGTTAAAGACACCCCCCCACCACCACCACTGTGTTTGGGAAAATGGTTTACTATAAATAACCACTCTTCACAATATGACTTTGACAAGACTCATGAATGCTCCTCATTTACCTAAGATAAGGCCAGACACAGACCCTTCAAATTCCCCTTGCTCCCCGCAAAAATGAATAACTGAATTCCTTGAACTTTAGCCCACCTTCAGCCTGAGCTAACATACAACCCCTACTTAAGGCTCCCTCCTATAGTACAGGCTGTCAGAGGCATAAATCATCCCAGTTCCCCACAACTGGGTTTTTCCTTAGCTTTGTTTACTTTCTCTTCTATAAAAGCTAAAAATAAATAAATAAATAAATAAAAAGCACATTTTGCCCAAACTCTCCCTTGATACTTGCTAATCTTATGGTAGGAGCATTTTCCTTATTCTAATAGTCTCCCTTCACCACTATTGCAATTGTCCTGTTCATTTTCCCCCTTTTCTTTCTGAATTAAGCTTCTCAATAAGTCCAGATGCATTTTTATATTTGACAATAAGAATGATTTTTCAATAGTTTTTTTAACTACACACTAGTTTTTACTAGAGATGATCCACTCAACTGCTGTTATACTTTCATGGGTCCCAGTGCTAGCTCAGATTGAGATCTTTAGCTGAGCCAGCTGAACCTTCATTCTAAGTGCCAAGTCCTTTAGCATGTTCTTTAGCTGCTGTTCAGCTATGGGGTAAAATTTGCCACTCTTACTGAAAGCAAAAGCTATCTGTTGTTTTTGTTAGGTGTTATCAAGTTGGCTCTAACTCACACCAACCCTATTTCCAACAGAAGAAACAATGTCCATTCCTGCATCATCTTCACAATCATTGCTATCCTTGATCCCATTCTCACAGCCACTGTGCCAATCTATCTCGTTGAGCATCTTCCTCTTTTCCATTGACCCTCTACTTTATCAAGCATGATATCCTTCTCCAGTGACTTGTCTTTTCTGACAACATGACCAAAGTACAGAAGCTTTCTGAGTATCTACATCATTTCAGCCCATTTGACAAAAATTCCCAACCCTTGGTCTCAGGAAATAATAGTGTGTTAATAACAAGAAATGAGAGACATTTGTTTATAAATGCCATGAAAAATGCCCTGGGCTGTAATTGTTCCAGAAAACTGAATTTTTATTTTTCATTTCTTTATTATTCTTTATGATTTTAGGAGAAATCATAAAATAATTAGAACACAATATAAGTGTATGCATAATGACAGAATCAATGAAGAAAAATATCAAGAGAATAATAGATTTGATTAAGCAAAAATTCAAAGTAGTTGTATTGCAAAAAGATGAAATAAATCAAAATGAAAAGCAAATATCAATTGAATAAAAATATTTACAACATATACAACAGACAAGTGTTTGATAACTTTAATGTAGAAAGAACTTTTCTAAAGTGATGAAAAATGACAAATTACTGTAGTAGGAAATTGTACAAAGCATGTAAATTGTCATTCCACATAATAAGAAATATTATGGCCAACAGGCATATAAGCTATTCAAATTCACTAGTAATAAGAATGCAAATCATGATTTCACTTCTGGCCAAGATGGAGTAACAGAGACTAGATTTGCCTTCACGCCTGAAACAATTAAGTAAAAGAGAAATAAATATGTGAAGCATCAGTTATCAAGCCAATAGATATGAAGTAGCAGAGGACACTGATCCCCAAGAGATAGGAAACAAAGGAAGTGAGCCCTGTGATTGCCCCCGGTTATTACTACCTAGAGAGTTGCCAGGCTGAGGTGCTTGAAGAGGTGATCCAGGCAGAAAACAGAAAAAACCCTGAGTTGAGGAGATAAGAGGTGAGAGTTAGGGGAGACCAATACATCTAGAGTTCCCAGAACAAAGAACTGGAGCAAAGAGATTCACAAGACAGCTCT
>NW_006922065.1:920745-921267 GCF_000298275.1 Orycteropus afer afer
AGGAAAAGAATCATCTGAAAGGATTAAGGTGGGAAAGAACCACCTAAAGGGATTAACATACTTACACAGTACTCACACTGGGCCAAGTATAGTGCCTGTTCTTAGCAGCCAGTCTGGAAAAACTTGTAATTCCTGGTGCACTTGTTAGAAGAAGATCTTGCCTCAGTACAAAGAAACAATTAGCCCTAAAGTGCATACTGTTCCCAATCTCTTTAACAAATCATATAACAACGCATGAGGAATCACGTGTATGTAACTGCATCCCAGTAGAAAAAGCTTAAAAAAAGTTATAGGAATGCAAAAATACTCAGGACCTAACAAGGTAAAATTCATAATGTATGCTGTTATTGGTGTTATAAAAAGCCAGGAACCTGGACAGAAGAGCAGTCAGCCCCAGGGTTACAGGTGAGGAGAGACAACTCAGTGATGCCCAAAGTAGCCCATGGGAAGAGCAGGAGAAAGGGGATTAAAAGCCAGGAAGCAAGAGAGAAGAGCAATCAGCCAAAGGGATTAGTTGAGGAG
>NW_006922065.1:930456-934148 GCF_000298275.1 Orycteropus afer afer
GTCCCTCTCGGGAGGGTAACAAGGGAAAGTGTTCAATTTACTCCTTTAGAGAAGTCTTTTTTTGTGTATAAGAATTTAAATTTTAGAAGGTCCCAGTCATCTAGTTCATCTTCGGCTGTTTGTGCATTTTTTCTTATGTTTGATAGTCTATTTATGCCATAAAGTAGCACCCCTATGTTTGCCCCTATTTTTTCTTTAATGAACTTTATAGTTTTAGGTTTTACACTTAGGTCTTTGATCCATCTTATGTTAGTTTTTGTGTGTGGCTTGAGTTATGGATCTTGTTTCATTTTTCACCAAATGGATATCTAGTTCTACCAGCATCATTTGTTAATGAGACTATTTCTTCCCCATTTAATGGGTTTCAGTCCTTTGTCAAAGTTCAGCTGTCCATAGGTGGATGGATGTATTTCTGGGTTCTCAATCCTGTTCCACTGGTATACGTATCTATCTTCATACTAATACCAGGCTCTTTTGACTACTGCAGCTGTATAGTAGGTTTTGAGATCAGGACGTGTGAGACATCCTACTTTGTTCTTCGTCAGTAGGACTTTGCTTATCTGAGGTTTCTTTCCTTACCATACAAAATTAGTAATTGCTTTTTCCAGAGACATAAAAGATATTTTTAAAAGTCCCAAACTGAACTTACAAAGATAAAAACTAATATGTATGAGATGAAAAATACAATGAATGGCTTTAAGAAAAAGTTAAGAATTTTCAGAAGAAAATAACAGTGAAGTTAAAGACATAGCAATAGAAAAAATTCAAAATTAAGCACAGAGAAAAGAGAATTTTTTAAAAAAGATCCATATGTGAAAAATAAAGTTAAATGGCCTGGGTGCTTACCTTACACAAAAATTAACTCAAAATAGATCAGTCACCTAAATAAAAATCTCTAAAACATCTAGAAGAAAGTATAGGCACAAATTTCTCTGAACCTGGGCTGGTGATTCATTTTTAGATACATGATTCATTTTAGATACACTTAAAATTGTTAAGTAAGACTTTATAAAAATTAAAAACTTTTACTGTCCAAAATACACAGTTAAGGAAATGAAAAGACAAATCATGGTCCAGGAGAAAATATTTGCAGATCATATTTCTGATAAAGGACTTTTATCCAGAATATAGAACTCAACAATAAAGGGAAAAAAAAAATTGGCTAAAGATCTGAACAGATACTTCTCCAAAGAGGATATATATGTGTGTGTGTGTGTGTGTGTGTGTGTGTGTGTATGTATATGGAATGTTTAATATAACTTACTATTAAGGAAATGTAAATTAAAATCATGATTATACACCACCATGCAAATATTAGAAAGGGTAATATGAAAATAGTAGCTGACAATACCAAGCACAATTGAGGATGCAGAGAATTTGGAACTCTCATACATTGCTGGTGAAAGTGGAAAATGGTACAGCCAGTATGGAAAATGATTTGATAATATCTTGTGAAGTTAAACTGATGATATGTCCCACCAATCCCACAATTAAATATTTACCATAGAGAAATAAAAACTTATAATCATATTAAAAATCTGTACAAATATTAATATTTATATCAGTTCTAATCATAATTACCAAAAACTGGAAACAGTATAAATGTCCATGAGCAGTTTCTTTGATAAAGAAACCACAGTATATTCATACAATGGAATACTACTCACTTATAAAAAAGGAAAAAAAAAAAACTATTGATACATACCATTAAATGGATGGATCTCAAAAGCAGTATGCTGTGTGGAAAAAGCCAGGCTCAAAAGACTATATGCTGTATGATTTCCTTCATATGGCATTTTGGAAAAGGTCCAATTATAGGGACAGAGAACAGATCAGTGGCAGCCAGTGATTAAAGGTGAGGGGAAGAAAAGTTATGACTACAAAGAAACAAAATGAGGGAGTTTACTGGGGTAGTGAAATTGTTCCTTATCATGATTATTGATACACAAATATATACATGTGTAAAGATTCATAGAACTGTACACAAATGCACATATACAATATAAAGAATAACATTATAAAACCATCAGGATGGCTAAAATGCAAAAGACCAGAAATTCCAAGTGTTGACAAAGGATGTATAGCAATTAGATATCTCATATACTACTGGAGGGAACACACATTTGTGAAATCACTTTGTAAAACAGTTTACCACCATTTTCTAAATTCGAACATATGCATATCCTATTATCTAGCACTTCCATTCCTTCATATATATAGAAAATAAATGCATACATATGTTCACAAACATACCACATACAAGTATAAAAATATTCATAGTGAAAAAACGTAAACTCCTTGAGAGTTCCAGTAAGATGGTGGAATAGGCAGAAAGACTGTACAGACCCTCTTCAACAAAGAAAAGGGGAACCAATTAACACAGATACAGAAGATAATCCTGGACCCCTGAGCCTTGAAGGGAAGGATATAGAAGTGGACTAAACTCCAACTAACAGAAGAATTTGCATGAAAATACCAAAAAAGGAGACATAAAGAGCAACAATCTGGCAGTGATCCTGACGGAACAGACAGCTTGGATATTGCCGAGTGGTGGTAGGACCTAAGAATTAACCTAAAAATCAGCCCTTCTAGTCAGAGACTGCACAGAGAACTGCTCTGGTGGCTGGGGAATAAAAGGGGAGGCAGCAGGCTGAGCTGTGGACTTTGGCTGCCCAGAGGGCGCAGGCATTTCAAATGTTTACAAGCTGCTTGACCATTTTGTATATTTAAAGCAACTGCATTCTCCCAGATTCCAGGAGCTTCAGAACAGGCTCCACATGCCAGTAACCCAAAGAACATTCCAGACCTGGATGACTGGAAAGGTGTGACATTCACCTTGTTACTCTTATACCTTACAACTTCTTGGTGAATGTAAATGCAGCCATCCCCCACTCCTACCAACCTTCGGGGCTTGCAGGAACTCCATCCCAGTCTGTATGCTCTGACGGGGCTAGGTGCCCAGGCCTGCCCTTCCCTGATTATTTTTTCTCTTTTTCTGTTTTCTAGTTTGCTCATTTTTGTCTGTTTTAAAACTACTATTAGCATTACTACTTTTGTCCTTTATGCTATTATTCTTTATTCTTCCCCTCCCAGGTCCTAGTTTTCAGCTTTTTTCTTTTCCCTGTTCCTGGTTGCATTTTTTTTTTCTTTCTCATGGTTACTCCCATTCCTTGTTTTTCATTTTTCCCATTTTTTCTTCATTATTCTCCTTCTCTACCTTTTTTCTTTTATTGCCCTCTCCCCAGATATTGCAGTTTTTTTCTCTTTTTTTTTCCCCTTTTTTCATTTTTTGGTTACTGTTCCTGTGTGATTCCATGGTGTATTTCTTGTACATGTGCTTTACTTTTTTGATGGTTGTTCAATTGTTCTTTTTGTCTAACGGCGTGTACAGCAATAGTCCCCATATGACAGAACTACACCCACACCTCTTGCAACTTCACTTACTCAGTGAGAGCCACCACTTCCTTCTCCACCAATGAGCCAACAATAAAAAACCACCAAGAAGAGCCTGAATTACCCTTGGCTTGTCTATACAAGCAGTTAACAGAGATCTAAATATAACAATGCCATGATGTCTTGGAGAAAACAGACCATCAAAGTCCACACAAAGAAGCAGGATAAAGTGGTAGAAACAAGGGAGCAGGATACAGACCCAGAACACATCCCTGAGGAAGAAGCAGCATTGGAACTCT
>NW_006922065.1:934764-940204 GCF_000298275.1 Orycteropus afer afer
TAAGCTCTGATTTCTCAACAAAAAACATGCAAGCAAGAAGGCAATGGGATGATATATATATAAAACCCTGAAAAAGAAAAAAAAAATCAACCAAGAATTGCACACCCAGCAAAATTGTCCCTCAAATATGATGGTGAAATGAGGAGATTTCCAGATAATCAGAAAGTAGGGGAATTTGCTAAGACCAGACCAACCTTATAAGAGATACTAAAGGGAGTCCTTTGAACAGTTAACCAAAAATAGCAAATAACAACCAACCATTACTACAAAAGATGACATAAGCCAGAAACCACAGCTATGGACACATCCAAAGTAAAATGAGCTTACAAGATTGTAAACAGGAAACCAGAGACATCAATTGGCATGTGAGGACAACTACAAATGGAAAAATAGGGAAAATACTGTGTAGTTACAGAACTTCTAAATGGTGAGGAAGACAATAGAGTTGCAAGATAGAATGGATTGTTCTAAACTTGTAGAGAAAATTATAAATCACAGGGTAACATCAAAATAAAATGATAAACCGCTGAAGAAAATGGAGTCTCATCAGTAAGCACCACGCTATTTCCCTCTAGCATCTTAGTGCTTGAAAAACTAGGTAAACAGATTGAATTAGGGATTTTGGTGCTCTGAACAGCTCACTGAATCAGAGTGCACCAAACACAAAAGAGCAGAATTAGAGGAAAGGCACAGGGAAATTATTTAAGAAAGATATACCTGGCAGAGGACAGATGGGCAGCCAAGAGAGGCCACTAGAAACTTCCCTGGGGCAATCACTGACTGGTGGGTGAGGGTGGCCACATGAGATCTCTGTGAGTCAAGAAAGAAGACACCCTATATCAGCATACCAGCGACCACACCAACATCCCAGCAAACAGCCCCAAGGATCTGCCTCCAGCACCTGATTTTATCAGTAACTTGGGTCACCTAAGTTCAAACGGGCACACGCAGTACCACTGAAACTCAAGAGGAGAGCTCACTGGTGCTCCAGGAGGGTGAGCTTGCTTGGGCCAGCCTGGGAGACATTAACAGGTCTGTGCTTATCTTTGTCACTGATATTGGGACACAGTTTACTAGCAGGTACTCTCCTGACTCCAGCACAGCTGAAATCACGTGCATCTTTGGCATCACAGGTGGGTGGTATCACAGACAAACTCCTGAGCCCTTTGTGGTCAGATGGGGTGGGGAGAGAGAGGAAGCCATGGCTGAGTGCACTCCCAGGAATTTGCCTTAGATCAGCTTTTTGGTGCCAAGGGGCCTTGGAAGTGAGGTCTTTGAGTGTGCCTGAGCCTGGCAGAAAGTGGTGACTCCCTAACAACAGGAATCTTTCCTGAGATTGAGCCGTGGACTTGCAAATAACTATGTCATCAATAACATCTTGTGCAAAGCCCTAGAAACCAACCCTAGCAACACCAAGCTTTCCTTCTTCTGCTCCCATCTTCTCCACCAATAACTTCACTCATTCAATAGAAGAAACCATATTCAGCAAATTATGATAAAACCTCCCATTTCAAACTCTAAACCCTCTTTACAATAAAAAGAAACACATATCCACATTCCACACAATGATTCTACCATCACAAAGAAAACAGGAGAGCTAACCAACATACCCAAATCAATAATAAAATAAAATAAACCATCTGCATCTTTTCAAAATATTAAACCATAAAACCAAGAAAAAAACAAATCAACACATAACCAGCAGCTAAAGACAACCTCAAAATATCTAGGAAACAGCAGGCAACCACCAATCAAAAAACAAAACAAAACAAACAAACAAACAAACAAAAAAATACCACAACAGGACAAGGCATTAGAAGCAAAACCACAAACAAAGGTCTCATTATACATGGAGGAAGAGGAGGCAATTGAATTATATGAGAAGGAATTTAGAAGACATGTTTATAGAGCTATACAAAAGCCTAAGGAAACCCCAAACAGAAACAAG
This sequence comes from Orycteropus afer afer, assembly GCF_000298275.1. Taxonomy (NCBI): domain Eukaryota; kingdom Metazoa; phylum Chordata; class Mammalia; order Tubulidentata; family Orycteropodidae; genus Orycteropus; species Orycteropus afer. The sequence goes on from NW_006922065.1 coordinate 936,713, forward strand.
GAGACCACAGAGAGTTCCCTGGAGGAACTCAGGAAAATCACTGAGGAACAGAACATTAAGATTAATGCACAATCATAACTCATACAAAAACAGCAGTTAGAAATGTAGAAAATGTCTATTGAAGTGCAAACCATGAACACCAAAATGACAGAACTACACAACACAGTAGAAGCTCAAAAGAGCAGATTAGAACTGGCTGAAAAACACATATCCCAACTAGAAGACAAATCCCTGGACACTAGCCTGTATGAAGAAAAATGAGAACAAAGATTTAAGTGAAATGAAGAGAACCTAAGAATGATATGCGATGACATGAGATGAAACAATATAAGATGGATTGGAATTGCAGAACAAGAAGAGGGGAAAAAGACCACTGAGAAAATTGTGGAAAACCTGTAACAGAAAACTTCCCCCATATGATGATGGAAGAAAAGATATTTGTCCAAGAAGCTCAGAGAACCCCATACAAGATTGACCCCAAAAGAAAGACACCGAGGCATATTATAATCAAACTTTCCAAAACCAAACACAAAGAAAAAATTTTGAGAGCTGCCCGGGAATAAAGAAATATTACTTATAATAATCAAACAGTTAGGCTGAACTCTGATTACTCAGTAGAAACCATGCAGGCAAGAAGGCAATGGGATGGCATCTATAAAACTCTGAAGGAAAAAAAAAAAAAAACTTCCAACCAAGAATCCTATATCCAGCCAAATTATCTATAAAATATGAGGGCGAAATCAAGTCATTCTCAGATAAACAGAAATAAAGAGACTTTTTGAAAACCAGACCAACCCTAGAATAAATGCTTAAGGAAGTCCTTCCAATAGAGAACCCACAACAGAGATCAGCAAAACCAGGATATGTGACATCAACTCTAAAACCAAATCAGAAATAGATACTCATAATAAGACCATAAAACATTCTACCTTAAAAACCAAGGAACTCAAGCATCACACAACAACAGCAACTAACCTATCAAAGGGAATATTACTTTTAGGTACAGACCATCAAATGGAGAGGAAAACACGACAATGTCCTTGCAGCATGCACTGTTCTAAAAATGTAGAGACAAGAATATACTCCAAGGTAACCACAGAGAAGAGCAACAATTCTTCTAAGCAAATCCAGAAGGAAGGAAAATATATGGGCTTAGTAAACACAAAACTGACAATAAAGAAGAAAAGGGAGAAAGCAATAGCCAACAAACTGAACTCAGCACAGAAATATACATGGACTAAGGAATCACCAATGACATGACAGAAAAACACAATAGAATGACACCAATCAACTCATACCTGTCACTAATTACACTCAATGTGAATGGACTAAGTGCATCTATAAAGAGAAAGAGAGTGGCAGACAGGATAAGAAAACAAGACCCATCGATATGCTGCCTACAAGAGACACAGCTTAGACACAAAGATAAAAACAAATTAAGAGTTAAAGGATGGAAAAGAATATACCAAGCCAATGGAAACCAAAAAAGGGCAGGGGTAGCAATTATGATTTCTGATAAAAATAGACATTAAGGTGAAAAACATCTTAAGAGACAAGGATGGGCATTATATGATGCTGAAAGGGTCAATCAACAAAGAAGAGGTTACAATAATAAACATTCATGCACCCAATGAAAATGCTCCAAAATACGTGAAGAAATATTAACTGAATTAAAAAGGAATGATAGACAACTCTATATTTATAGTGGGGGATTTTAACACATCACTTTCAAGGAGAGACAGGTCAATGGGAAAGAAGTCAGCAAAGATACAGAAGAATTTAACAACACAATCAACCAACCAGAACTCATGGACATATATAGAGTACTTCGCCTAACAAAAACACAATTCACATTCTTTTTCAGAGCACATGGATCCTTCTCCAGAATAGACCATATGCTAGGACATAAAACAAGCCTCAATAAATTCAAAAGCATTGAAATACTGCAAAGCATTGTCTCTGACAACAATGCTGTAAATCTAAAAATTAATAATAGGAAGAGCAAGGAAAAATCATCAAACATATGGAAGCTGAACAACTGTCTGCTTAAAAACTATTGGGTTACAGAACAGATAAAAACTTAAATAAATAAATAAATAATTCCTAGAAACTAATGAGAATGAAGATACATCCTACCAAAACCTATGGAACACAGAAAAAGCAGTACTCAGAGGACACTTTATAGCAATAAATGCATACATCAAAAAAGAGGAAAGAAACAAAATCAACACTCTAACTTATCAACTACAACAACTAGAAATAGAACAATAAAAGAGTCCTACAGTATCTAGAAGCAAGGAAATAATAAAGATCAGAGCAGAAATAAATGAAACAGAAAACAAAACAAAACAAAAAACATAGAGAAAATCAACAAAACAAAGAGCTGGTTCTTTGAAAAGATTAATAAAATTGATAAACCATTGGCAGACCTAACAAAAGAAAAGAAGGAGAAGACCCAAATCACAAGAATTGTAAATGAAAATGGTGTCCTCACAACAGAACCAACTGAAATAAAAAAGATACTGACAGAATATTATGAAAAACTGTACACCAATAGATATGAGAATCTAGAAGATATGGACAGGTTTCTAGAAACACAAGATCTACCTACATTATTCCACTCAGAAATAGAAAACTTGAACAGACCCATAGCAAGGGAAGAAATTGAACAGGTCATAAAAAATCTTCCCACAAAGAAAAGCCTTGGCCCTGATGGCTTCACTGGAGAATTCTATCAAATATTCAGAGAAGAGTTGACACCTATGCTACTCAAGGTATTCCAGAACATAGAAAGAGATGGAGTACTCCCAAACTCATTTTATGAAGCAAGCATAACACTAATACCAAAACCAGGGAAAGACACTAGAAAGGAGAACTACAGACCAATATAATTTGTGAACATAGATGCAAAAATCTTTAACAAAATCCTGGCCAATAGAATCCAAAAACATATAAAAAAATTAATACATCCGGACCAAGTGGGATTCATACCAGGTTTGCAAGGGTGGTTCAACATCAGAAAATCAATCAATGTGATCCACCCCATAAACAAAACAAAGGAAAAGGACCATATGATTATATCAATTGATGCAGAAAAGGCATTTGATAAAATCCAACATCCATTCCTGTTCAGCACTCTCAGCAAAATAGGGATAGAGGGGAAATTCCTCAACATAATAAAGACTATATATACAAAGCCAATGGCCAACACCATTATTAATGGAGAAAGACTCAAGACATTCCCTTTATGAATGGGAACCAAACAGGGATGCCCTCTATCACCACTTCTATTTAACATTGTATTGGAAGTCCTGGTCAGGGCAATAAGGCAAGAAAGAGAAATAAAAGGCATACACATATTGGCAAAGAGGAATTAAAACTATGTCTATTTGCAGATGATATGATCCTATACGGGAGCTCTGGTAACATAGTGGCTAAGACACTTGCCTGCTAACCAGACAACTGGCGGTTCAAACCCACCAGCCACTCCTC
>NW_006922065.1:941623-942430 GCF_000298275.1 Orycteropus afer afer
GAAATTGCTCACGATCATTAATCATTAGAGAGATGCATATCAAACCAACAATGAGATATCATCTCACTCCAGCAATAATAGCAAAGTTCAACAGATCAGATAGTAACAAATGCTGGCGAGGTTGTGGAGAGATTGGAACTTTTGTGCACTACTGGTGAGATTGTAAAATGGTACAATCATTGTGGCAAACAGTATGGCATTTCCATAAAAAACTAAAAATAGAAGTACCATTTGACCCAGCAATTCCATTACTAGGAATATACCCTAAAGAGGTGAGAGAGAACACACGAACAGACACATGCACACCTATGTTCTTTGCAGCACTATTCACCATAGCAAAGAGATGGAAAAAACCTAAATGCCCATCAATGGATAAGTGGATAACCAAGTTATCATATAGCCACACAATGGAATACTATGCCACATTAAAGAACAATGAGGGATACGCGAATCATCTTGCAACATGGATGGACCTGGAGTTCATTATGCTGAGTGAAATAAGGCAATCGTAGAAGGGCCAGTATTGTATGAGCACATTACTGTAAAAAAGACAGAGAAAGGTTTGCTTGGGAAAGGGAACTCACCTAGTAGGTTACCGGGATGGGAAGGAAAAGGGAGGGGTTAATTTAGGGCTAGTTGAAGCTTACATGCTGACATGGGTAGGGGGAGGGATATACGGGAAGGATATATGACCACCATGATAACACTGGAAAAGAGAGGACATCGAACTGTGCACATAAGAGATAGACAACAGTTGTTAAAACCAACCAATGTGTCCACAATACCACATTGCCATTAACACCAAAC
>NW_006922065.1:946669-947484 GCF_000298275.1 Orycteropus afer afer
AAGACATGAATAGACACTTCACCAAGGAGAATATTCAAGCGGCCAATAAATATATGAAGAAATGCTCATTATCATTAAATATTAGAGAGATGCAAATCAAAACAATGAGATACACCTTGCTCCAGCACTAGTAGCAAAGTTCAACAAGACAGAAAATAACAAATGCTGGTGAGGATGTGGAGAGATTGGGACTCTCATGTACTGCTGGTGGGACTGTAAAATGGTACAACCATTGTGGAAGCAGGATGGCGATTCTTTAAAGATTTGGACTTAGAAATACCATTTAACCCAGCCATTCCATTACTAGGTAAATATCCTAAAGAAGTGATAGCCATGACAAGAACAGATATATGCACACCTGTGTTCATTGCAGCACTATTTACAATAGCAAAAAGATGGAAGCAACCTAGGTGCCCACCAACAGAAGAATGGATAAGAAAAATATGGTACACACAGAAGGGAATACTATGCAACCCTAAAGATTAATGTAGTATCTGCAAGACACTGCATAACATGGATGAGCTTGGAGGACATTATGCTGTGTGAAATAATTCAATCACAGAAGGACAAATATTGTTTTAGTCTGTTATTGTAAAAAGTCAAGGAAAGGTTTATATATGGAAGGAAATTGTCTTTGTTGGTTACCAGGGGTGGGAGGGGAAGGGAGGGAACACTGTTAGATAGGGAGAGACAAGTATTGATTTGGGTGAAGAGAAAGACAATGTAACAAATGTGAGTGATCAACATGATTGCATTGATGAAGAAGAAGATATAGAGAGGTACATGGGAGGTACAGACAACAAAGATGAACCCTT
>NW_006922065.1:948744-952933 GCF_000298275.1 Orycteropus afer afer
CTCTTGAGTGCTAACGAGAAGGCTGTTGGTTCAAACCCACCAGCCACTCCTCAGAAGGAAGATGGGGCAATCTACTTCCATAGTGATACCGCCTCGGAAACCCAAGAAGGGGTCACTATGAGTTGGGGCCGACTTGACGGCACATAACAACAATAACAATATGGTTTCAGTTTTAGAAGGCTTCAAAAAAGGCAAATCTATTATATTCTAGGTGAGTAGAGTGATTATTTGTGGAGGAAGTAGGTTTTGAAACTGAGAAGGAAGTGAGGAATGATTGGCAATTTCTTCTTTTGCCAATAGCAATTTTTAAAAGAGAAAACTACCATAGTAGATTGCTAGATCGAAAGGTACAAACTATTTCTTCTCTGTGTTTTGGCCATTTTCTCCTATATTAAATCAGTAAACCAATCATTTTGGTTTAATAGTACCAATAAAATGGAAAAATAAATCATGTCTAGGAATACCAATAATGAATAAAAATTACTTAAACTGCCTTCATTAGAGTGGTGGAAATTGATGGTTTGGAAATTGTCATGGATTGAAATGTGTCCCCCAAAAAACATGTGCTATCATAGCTTGGTCATGATTCTCAGTGGTTGACAGGCATGTAATGGACATAATGTGGCACTTATGTAATGATTCCCAATCATGTGATCTGATGTGATGAGCCAATCAGTTGAATATGATTAGAGTGGTATGTCCCATCACAGCCTTAGTCCCATCACAGCCTTAGTCCCATCACAGCCTTGAACCAATATAAAAGGGTTTCCCTGGGTTGTGGTCTGCAACACCTTATATATTACAAGAGACAAAAGGAGAGAGAAATGAGCAGAGAGAAGGTCTTACTACCACTAAGAAAGAAGAATCAGGAGTGGAGCATGCCATTTGGAACCAGGGTCCCTCCTGGAACCAAAAGACACATAGAAAGAAAGCCTTCCCCTAGAGTTGGCACTTTGAACTTGGAATTCCAGCCACCTAAATTGCAAGAGAATAATTTTTTTTGTTAAAGTGATCCACTTGTGGTACTTCTGTTACAGTACCATTAGATAACCAAGAAATCTTTACTCAGTGCTGGACCTCAGACATAGTAGAGATGTATGCTTCATGGAAAGGGCCCTTCAGCAATAACTTGCATGAGAATTTTTAGCTTGAGCATATTGGCATGAATGATTTGAAAACAAAAGATAAAAAACTGGAGTTTCCTTATGATACTGATTCATTTGGGTGTTAAGGAAAAATGATCTGTAGATAGAAGCTAAAGAAGTTATTTTCACAAGCATTCCCCACTTTCTTTCCAATCAAGTGTCCTAAATCATTTTCTTTAATCATTTCAAGAGTTCTATAACTTGCTGTTTTGGTTCTCTAGTGCTGCTATAGCAGACATACCACAAATGTACAGCTTCAACAAACAGGGATTTATTCTCTTACAGCTTTGGAGGCTAGAAGTCTGAGTTCAAAGTGCTGGCTCTAGGGGCTGGGTGAAGGTCCCTTGACCTTATATGGTTTCAGGGAGCTCTGGTAGCATAGTGGCTAAGGCCGCTGGAGCTGGAGGAATCTCTTCACTGCTGGCTGCTTAAGCTGACAAACTCCTGGGTGACAAATAAAATGGTGCAGTCCAAAGATTATCAAGAAACAAGGCAGGCCATTTGTTCAAGTCCAGAAACAGTCCTAAGATTGGCAGAAAACATGGCAGGCTACTCACTGATGATACAGCCAAATGAGAGATCTAGATGTGCCAATAAACTAGAGACCTTCCTCAAAGCTTCTTCTTATGTATTGGAAGCAGACTACATCCTTAAAACAGCTACTTATCGGCTCACAGTAGTAGATTCCATTATGGAGTTGATAACCAGTCTCATCATGAAGAATCACTACATTCAGCTGTCCAAAAAAAAAAAAAAAAAAACCCACAAAAAAATCAAACTCACTGCCATCAAGTCGAATCCAACACATAGCGATCCTTGGGTTTCTGAGGCAGTATCACTACTGAAGTAGATTGCCCAATCTTCCTTCTCAAAATCAGTCCCAGCCAAATTGACACATAATCTTAACTACCACAGTTCCACCCTTGTCAGCTTGGCACCTATACAGATCTCCTTCACTGATTGGTGACCTCACCCCCTTGGGATGGCAGGCCTGTTCCTCCACCTGTTGGGCATGACAGCCCTGCCATCTCACTTCTGGGCAGAAGGTATGGACCCATCCCACTGGCCATCATGAATGGCAGCCCTACACTTCAGAACCAAGTTGGTAAAGATCCGACTCTTTGAAACCTAGGAAGCTGTGGTGGTTCTATCCCTAGAGACCATGGTCCTACCCTTTGAGGCTAAAGCAGTTCTGCTTACCATTCCCTTGGTCTGTCAGCTTCTGCCAATTAATACCCAAAGGAACTCACTCCTCCAGGAAGCTTCCTGCCGGAAGCTGTTCAGCTTTCTCACTCTGTGTGCTGACAAGCCTGTGACTCAGTCTTATGCTGGTCTCTTCTACCAATTAGTGACCAAAGGCAGCCCACTCCACCAGGAAGCCACCTGTCCAAAAGCATCCATCTTTCTCCTCCATGGGCTGGTAAGCCTGTCACTCAGTATCATGCTGGTCTCTCAGGTCTGTTGCCACTGCTTCTCTGCCTATCTCTCTGCTGATCTCTCTGCCAGTCTCTCTGCTTGTATCAGCACAGGGATCTCAGGTCTAAGGATGCTCTCCTCTCCTGTTTCCACATTTTAGGTATGTGTTAGGGCATCAGCCTGCTCCCTTGGTACCAAATTTTATTTTGGTTCTGTAGTTGGAGCTCTGGTGGCATAGTGCCTAAGGCATTGCCTATTAACCAGAAGGCTGGTGGTGGTTCAAACCCACCGGCCATGCCTCAGAAGGGAGATTGGGTGATCTACTTCCGAAGTGTTACTGCTTTGGAAACCCAAGGGGGGGGGTCGCTGTGAGTCAGATCTGACTTGACGGCAGTGAGAGTTTGAGTGCTGCTCTAACAGAAAATACCACAAGTAGATGGCTTTAACAAACAGAAATTTATTCTCTTACAGCTTTGGAAGCTATAAGTCAGAGTTCAAAGTGCCAGCTCTAGAGGCTGAGTGAAGGCTCCTTGACTTTGGGCTTTAGTTCCATCTCATGCTCCCACCCCACTGGAGCTGGAAGCATCTCAACTCAGGCAGCTTCAGGCTGCTGGGCTGACAAACCCAAGTAACATGGCATACTCCAAAGATTATCAAGAAACTTACCAGGCCACTAGTACAAGCCCAGAAACAGTCTCAAGATCATTAGACAACATGGCAGGCCACTCACTGATGACTCAGCCCTAATGAAGGATCCAGATGTGTCAAGAAACTTGAGATCTTCCTCAAAGCTTCTTATATACAGGAAGCAGACCATATCCCTAAGGCAGCTTACTCATCTGCTCATGGCAGATTCCACCATAGAGTTGATCACCAGTCTCATCATGGGGAACCACTACATCCAGTTGCCTATCCACTTAAAACTAGTCCCAGCCAAGTTGACACATAACCTAAACTACCACACTTGGGGACAGTATTTCAAATGTTTCAGTATACATATAAACCTTGTTATTCTCAACATCTGTCACAGTACATAGAATATAATAAAAATCCAATAAATATTTCTTTAAAATGGAAGGAAATTAAGACGAATGAATAGCAAGAAGGGAGGGAGAAAAGGTGAGAAAAAGGTGAATAAGGAAGAGAAGAAGAAAGGAAGGATGCATTTTCTATCTAAAATAAATGAATTGCAGTCAAAATGGTATTTTCCTTCTTTCCTTTGAGCCTCTCTTCTGCTTCCAGAACATGAAAGTAATGGATAAAGTATGTAAAAGGGAAAGTAAAAAAGGTATAATTGAACGTACAGATAAGATAGATCCCTGGTGGCGCAGTGGTTAAGTGCTGGGCTGTTAACCAAAAGGTTAGTAGTTTGTATCCACCAGATGCTCCACAGGAGAAAAAGATGTGGCAGTCTGCTTCCTTAAAAATTACAGCCAAGAAAATTCTATGGGGCAGTTCTAATCTGTCCTAAAAGTCGCTATGATTCAGAATTGACTTGATGGTACAAACAAGAACATTGTTGTTGTTGTTCTTGTTATGTGCCGTCGAGTCGGCCCCGACTCATAGCGACCCCTCCTTGGGTTTCCGAGGCAATATCACTACGGAAGTAGGATTGCCCAACCTTCCTT
>NW_006922065.1:953033-954150 GCF_000298275.1 Orycteropus afer afer
CTTAGCCACTATGCTACCAGAGCTCCCAACAAGAACATAGATAAGATAAAAACTAGTTACCACTGAGTTGATTCTGACTCATGGTGTCATCATGTGTGTCAGAGTAGAACTGTGGTCCATTGGGTTTTCAATGACTAATTTTTTGAAAATACGTTGGCCAGGACTTTTTCTAAGGTGCCTCTGGGTAGACTTGAACTATCAATCCTTTGGTTAGCAGCCAAGTGGATTAATGATTTTCTCCAGCCAGGGACTCCATAGGTAAGATAAAAACCAAATCTAAACTCACTGCTGTTGAGTTGATTAGACAAATAGCAACACGTTGGGTTTCCAAGGTGGTATCTCTATGGAAGTAGATTGCCAAGTCTTCTTTCCAAGGAGTGGCTGGTGGGTTTGAACCACCATCCTTCAGCTTACCTGTCAAATGACTTAGGCACTATACCATACAGAGCTTCCTATATGTAAGATTTTGTTGTTGTTAGGTGCCATCGAGTTGTTTCCGACTCTTAGCGACCCCATGCACAACAGAACAAAACATTGCCCGATCCTACGCCAGCTCCATGATCCTTGCTATACTTGAGCCCATTATCGCAGCCACCGTGTCAATTCATCTTGCTGAAGGCCTTCCACTCTTGTTTCGACCCTCCACCTTACCAAGCATGACATCCTTCTCCAGAGAATAGTCCCTTCTGACAGCACGACCAAAGTAGGTGAGACAAAGTCTGGCCATTCTCACTTCTAAGGAGCATTTTGGCTGCACTTCCTCCAGGACAGATATGTTAGTTCTTTTAGAAGTCCATGGTACTTTCAGCATTCTTCACCAGTGCCACAACTCAAAAGCCTCAACTCTTCTTTGGTCTTCCTTATTCATTGTCCAGCTCTCGCATGCATACGAGGTGATTGAACATATCATGGCTTGTGTCAAGTGCACCTTAGTCCTCCAGGAGACATCCTTGCTCCTCAGCACTTGAAAGAGTTCCTTTGTGGCCGACTTCCCCAGTGCTGCATGGCGTCTAATGTCCTGGCCGTTGCTTCCATTGGCATCAATTGTAGAACCACGCAATGTGAATTCTTTGACAACCTCAATCTTTTCTCCATTTATCATGATGCTGCTTATTGG
>NW_006922065.1:957134-959467 GCF_000298275.1 Orycteropus afer afer
CTCAAAGGCTTTACCTTATCCATATTTGTCAGGCTGGTTTTCCTCTGATGATGCAGCCCTTTCCCAGTCTTATTCTGAGAACCTTCTAACCTAAGTGACTCATTCTCCTCCTCTGTATTGGACAATGTTTCCAGACTACTCATAAAGTTGCACAGTAAGTATCTGACAGTGTTTCTTTGCTATTCATAAGGCTTTTCCTGGCCAATTCTTCGAGAAGTGGATGGCTTCTTCCTTCTTCCTAGTCTGTTTCAGTCTGTAAGCCAGGCTGATACCTGTGCACCATGTGCACCCCACTGGGTTTGAAACACCAGTGGCACAGCCTCAAGACTCACAGCAACATGTCATCACAGTAGGACAAACTGACAGACAAGTTTGTCTCCCTTAGCTGTTGGGAAACTCTCCAACCACCCTTACCTGGATCCCTGAGACTGACTCCTTGCTCTGTCCCATCCCCTGGCCTTTTTCCTCTCCTTTCTCCTGCTTTCCCACCTTGCCACTTGTGGGGTGTGGCCTGGGTTCCCTCTCCTCACCTGGATCCCTGTGGCTGACTCTTTGCTCTGTCCCAGTCTCCCTGGCCTTTCATTTTATTGGGTAAGATAAGCATCTCAAAAAATTATAATTGGAAGAGGAACCAAAATGGAGAGCAAGACTGAAGACACAGCTGTCTAGATGTCAGAAGTGAAAACAGGTGTTTAGCAACTAAGGGAAGTAAGTGTTTAAAGTGTTGTTGTTGTTATGTGCTGTCGAGTCAGACCCAACTCGGAATTAAGGCCCCTCTCTGAAAACATCCATCAGCAAGGAGATTGAAAATTGCTTCTGCCAGTTTCTAACTGAGACTTCAGTTCAAGAAATGGAGCAGGCCTGAGACACTGGAGACATTGGCAGAGCTGCCAACTGTCTCTGGAACTGAAACAGCCATATCTTCAATATCATCATGGGACAAACCAGTAAAAATCCAGTTGCTGTCAAGTCAATTGCAACTCATGGTGCATCACTAGATGGTGCAAACAATTAACTCCTGTAGCTGCTAACCAAAGCATTGGAATTTCAAGTCCACTCAGAGACACCTCAGAAGAAAGCCCTGGTAATCTACTTCCAAAAAAATCAGCATTGAAAACCTTATGGAACACAGTCCTACCGTGACACATATTGAACAGTCATTATGGGATAGGCACTGTCAATTGCCAAACATGACCTAGTTCAAGGCTAAGAATCTCACAGTTGAGTGGAGGAATAAAAGGAGAGAGACAACAACAGAGAGAACACAGATGAACAACAAATATAGAAACAGTAAAAAGCACCACTCAAATTAGCCAACAAAGCAACATTTCAAAATACACAAAGAAACCTAATGCCAAGAAGTATAGCCAGTAACATCAAGAGTTTGATTATCAGTTAATTCAGATGTCCACAGTGAGCATCCTAAAGAGGCAAAGATAAAATGAAAGAATAACTTTAAATATAAAAAACTCCCCAGGATATAACTCTTAGGAGTCCAAAGGAAAGAATGGATGGTATTTTAGGCTGGGTTTTCTAGAGAAGCAAAACCAGTGAAATATATATATATATGTATGGGAGCTCTGGTAGCATAGTGCCTAAGGCATTTGACTGCTAACCAGAAGGCTGGTATTTCAAACCCACCAGCCTCTCCTTGGAAGGAAGGTTGGACAATCTACTTCCGTAGAAATACTGCCTCAGAAACTCAAGGAGGGGTTGCCATGATTTGGGACCGACTTGATGGCAGTGAGTTTGATTTTTTTGGTATGTTGTTGTTAGGTGATGTCGAGTAGGCTCCGACTCATAGTGACCCTATGTACAATAGAACAAACACTGCTTGGTCCTGCACCAGCCCCACAATCCCTTCTATACCTGAGCCCATCGTTGCAGCCACTGTGTCAACCAATCTCACTGAGAGCCTTCTCCTTTTTCGTTGACCCTCCACTTTACCAAGCAAGATATCTTTCTCTAGGAAATAGTCCCTTCTGACAACATGACCAAAGTAGGTCAAACAAAGTCTGGCCATTTTTGCTTCCATGGAGCATTCCAGTTGCACTTCTTCCGGGACAGATTTGTTCATTCTACTGGCAGTCCATGGTACTTTCAGGATTCTTTGCCAATACCACAGCTCAAAAGCATCAACTCTTCTTCAGTATTCCTTGTTCATTGCCCAGCTCTCAAATGCATGTGAGGTGATTGAAAGTACCATGCCTTGGGTTAGGCACACCTTAGTCTTTAAAGAGACATCGTTGCCTTTTGGCACTTGAAAGAGGTTATTTGCAGCAGGTTTTCCCAGTGCAATATATCATTTGGTGTCTTGACTGCTGCTTCCACTG
>NW_006922065.1:961862-963127 GCF_000298275.1 Orycteropus afer afer
AAGAGATCCATATTTGTGCCCATTCCAAAGAAAGGTGATCCCACAGAATGTGGAAATTATAGAACAATATCATTAATATTGCATGCAAGTAAGATCTTACTGAAGATAATTCAGAAACATTTGCAGCTGCTCCATGGGCTGCTCAACTGGCTACTCCATTTCATGCTAGTATCTTCTACCAATTAATTCCTGAAGGCAATGCACTCCACCAAGAAGCCACCCACCCAGTGTTACCCAGCTTTCTACTCTTTGGGCTAGTAAGCCTGGTGCTGTTTAATGCTGGTCTCTGGGCTTGACTACTGCCATCTCTCATGCTGGTCTCTCTGCTGGTACCTCTCTGCCAGTGTCTTGGCTCTGCTCCTGCCATCTCTCATGCCATATGCCAGGGTCTCTCTGCCAGGGTCTCAGGTCAAGGACATACTCCACTCCTGTTTTCACATTTTATGTATGTGTCAGAGCAGCACCCCACTCTCTTGGTACCAATTTCTGTTCTGGTTACCTAGTGCTGCTCTGACAGGAATATGCCACAAATGGGATGGCCTTAAGAAATAGGAGTTCATTCTCTTACAATTTGGAGGTTTTAAGTCCAAGTTCAAAGTGCCAGGCTCTAGGGGCTGGGTGAAAACCCCTGAGCCTTGGGCTTCAGCTCTGCCTCTAACTCCCAGCCCACTGGAGCTAGAGGCTTTTCTTCACTCAGACAGCTGCTAGCTGCTGAGGCTGACAAACCAAGGTTGACAAATAACATGGCACAGTCCTGATGTTACCAAACCATATGGCAGGCTATTAACTCAAGTCCATTGTAAGTCCCCGGTTTGGCAGAGCATGGCAGGCTGCTAAACAATGACACGGCTACATGCAGGGTCCAAGTGTTCCATAAGCTATAGACCATTCCCAAAGCAGCTGCTTATATACAGGAAGCAGACAAGATCCCAAAGGCAGCTACTCAGCTGCTTGTGGTAGATCCCACCATGGAGTTGATTACCAACTGCCCATCCACTCAACCAGGCCCAGCCAAGTTGACACACAAACATACCCAACACACAGTGTCCCCTTGTTCTGTTCAAATGACAGCCTCTTGGTATATGGACAGGGTCCTCATGAGTACCTTAAGTGTTCTGGAGTTCCCATTCTTCTCAGTATTATACATAATATGCTATGATCTACACAATCAAATACTTTTGCATAGTCAATAAAACACATGTAAATATTTTTCTAGTATTATTTGCTTTCAGCCTAGACCCATCTGACATTGGCAATGTATCTCT
>NW_006922065.1:963591-968384 GCF_000298275.1 Orycteropus afer afer
CAACTCCAGGTCTTTGCATATTTAATTATAATAATTTACTTTGTCTTCTCAAGTTACTCTTTGAAATATTCTGTTCAACTTTTCTATCTTGTCATTTCTTCCATTTGCTTTAGCTACTACTACAACTTTCAGAATCTCTTCTGATATCCATTTTGTTTTTTTCTTCCTTTCCTGTCTTTTTAATAACCTTTACTTTCTTCATGGATGATGTTCTTGATATCATTCCACAATTCCTCTGGTTTTTGTTCATTGGTGTTGAATGTGTCAAATGTATTCTTTAGATGGTTTCTAAATTCAAGCGGGATATAATCAAGGTCATATTTTGGCTCTCATGGATTTGTTTTAGTTGTCTTCAGTTTCAACTTGAAATTACATATGAGCAGTTGATGGTATGTTTCACCATCAGCTCCTGGGGTTATTTTAGCTGAAGATATTGAACTTCTCCACCACCTTTTTCCACAGATGTAGTCTATCTGATTCCTGTGTACTCCATATGGTGAAATCTATGTGTATAGCTGCCATTGATGTTGTTGAAAAAGGTATTTGCAATGAATAAGTCATTGGTCTTGCAAAATTCTATCATGCTATCTCTAGCATTATATCTATCACCAAGGTTATATTTTCCAGCTATATGTGATTTTTCTTTGTTTCCAACTTTTCCATTCCAATCACCAGTGATAAACAGCATATCTTGATTGCAGGTTTGGTCAATTTCAGACTGCAGAAGTTGGTAAAGATCTTCAATTCCCTGGTCTTTGGCTTTGGTGGTTGGTGTGTAAATTTGAATAATAGTACTATTAACTGGTCTTCTTTGTAAGCTTATGGTATTATCCTATCACTGACAGCATTGTACTTCAGGATAGATCTTGAAACATTCTTGTGATGATGAATGCCACTTCATTCTTCTTCAATTTGTTTCAAAATGGACAAAACCAGTCCATTTTAGCTCACTAATGCCTAGGATGTCGATCTTTATGTCTTCCATTTTATTTTTGACAACTTTCAATTTTCCTAGATTCTTACTTAGTACATTTCATGTTCTGATTATTAATGGATGTTTGCAGTGATTTCTTCCCATTTTGAGTCATGCCACATCAGCAAATGGAGGTCCCAAAAGCTTTACTCCATCTGCATCATTAAGATTGGCTCTATTCTGAGGAGCCAGCTCTTTCCCTGTTGCATTTTGAGAGCCTTCCAACCTGAGGGGCTCTTCTCTTGCACTGTATCAGACAGCGTTTGAGGGGTGTTTATAAAATTTTCCAGTAATATGTCAGACACTGTTTCACTGTTATTCATAAAGTTTTCACTGGCCAATTCTTTGAACAATGGATGGCTTCTCCCTTCTTTTGAGTCTGTC
The DNA here is from genome assembly GCF_000298275.1 of Orycteropus afer afer. Taxonomy (NCBI): domain Eukaryota; kingdom Metazoa; phylum Chordata; class Mammalia; order Tubulidentata; family Orycteropodidae; genus Orycteropus; species Orycteropus afer. Next base: position 964,949 of record NW_006922065.1, read on the forward strand.
TTGGTCTGGAAGCTCTGCTGAAACCTCTCCACCATGGGTGACCCTGCCGGTATTTGAAATACTGGTGACATAGCCTGCAGCCTCACAGCAACACACAAACCACCACAATGACAGATTGACAGACAAGTGGTGTGTGTGTGTGTGCACGCATGTGTATGTGCATACATATATATTTGTGTGTGTGTGTGTGTGTGTGTATAAAATGCAACATAATGCACTGCCATGGATTTGGACCCAACTTATAGTGACCTTGGGTTTCAGAGGTGGTATCACTATGGAAGTAGGAGATTGCTCAACCTTCTTTCCAAGCAGTGACTAGTGGGTTTGAACTGCCAGAATTCTGGTTAGCAGTCAAATGTCTTAGACACTATGCCACCAGAGCTCCTATATATATATCATATATATCCTTAAGATAAATTCCTCTTAGGAAATACACACACACACACACACACATGAGAGAAATTTTTCTCAAGGAAATGACTCCTGCAGTTGTAGAGATTGGTAAGTCCCAAATTTATGGGTCAATCTGTAGGTTTCTCCTGACTCATGTAGCTGCAGGAGGTGATGAACCCAAGATCAGCATGTAATACAGCAGAGGTGAACGAGTCCAAGATGGGCAGGTAAAATGGCAGATTACTGGATCACAGGCTGTGAAGGCAATAATTCCAAGATTGGCAGGCAATACAGCAGGCCATTAGTTCAAGTCTAAGAATCAGAGTTGGTGCTGAGCCTGATGCAGGATCCAGATCCAGCAGAAAGTCAGAGGACTTTGCCACAAAGTTCATAACTAAATTGGAAGCAGACACATCCCTGAGGAAACTCCCTTTCAATTGATTGGTTGCTCATAGCAGTTCTCATCATGGAGGTGATTACATTATATCAGATGTCATCATGGGGGATGACTACATCATAACTGCAAAACCACTGAGAATCATGGCCCAGCCAAGTTGACCCAGAACCTTAACTTATCAGATGGAATGGTGGCGATGCAATATTTGAAGCAAAAATCTTTAAAAGTTTCCAGAATTGAAGGAAGTCAGAAGGCTTCATATCAAAAGGCATTCAAAGTACCAAACGAGATGAATTAAAATACATTTTCTAGAAACATCTTAGTGAAGTAGAAAACCAAAGATAAAGATACAAACCTTAAAAACTCCAAGAGAGAATAGAAGGCAAGAGTCAGCATGATCAGACACCTCCTCAGTAACTATAGATATCAGATGATATTTTTTTATGTCCTAAAGAAAAAAAAATTACTAATAACCTATAATTTTATATTTAAGTGAACACTCATTTAGGATTGAGGGTAAAATGAAGACATTTTCAGAACACAAATGATTTTGTTTTAAAATCAGTGCTGTAGAAAGATAAAATGTGAATCCAGATAGAAGGAAAAGTATGTAAAAAAATGATGAGTGAGAACTTGACACATTTTTTTTTAGCAATTGACTTTATTTTTTTTGTTTTTTAAAAATGTAATTACACCATAGAAAATGATTACAAGATGGGAATGTTCGATGAGTACTTAATATATAAAATAAAGTTTGTGTCATGTTCAGCATGTGTGATAGAAATATTAAATAATTATAGATTATATGTTTAGAATGCAAAGATGAACATTAAAATATGTAAATAAAATCTCTAGCTTTCAAGCAAGCAGTGGGAAAAAAAAAAAAAAAAAAACAGACTACAGAACATTTTCTTATCCCAGCAAAAGCAATAAAAGGAGAAGGAAAAAAAAAAGATTAAAAGAATTTTGAAGAGAAAACACAAATAAGACAGAAGAAAAAGCCTCACTACTTCAGTAATCACAATAAATTCACACAGAGTAAACTTAATGTTATCAGATTCAAGAAGGCATAACTAAAACAAATGCATAAATATATACACACGCAAGAAAGGGATAGAAAAAGTTATGCCATGCAAGCATTATCCAATAGAATTTTAATGATAGCTAGGTTATTATCAAACAAAATTTAGAACTTAAGAATTTTAGGCAAAATTGTGAATATTAATGAAGAGGGACCCCATAAAATAATAAAAGGAAAAAGGTACCAAAATTACCTAATAATAATCTTGAGTGCATCTATCCACATTGCTTTGTGAAAAAAAAATAACATTACAAAAATTTTTTGGACAATAATAAATTAATAAAGACCAGGATTTTAAGTCACACCAATGAAGAAGAGGGGACAGCAGAACAATAATAAAGATATAAACTCGTTGCTCTCCTGTTGATTCTAACTCATAAAGATCCTATAGGGCAAAGTAGAACTGCCCCATAGGGTTTCCAAGGATGTAAATCTTTACTGAAGCAGACTGCCACACCTCTCTCCTGCAGAGCTGTAGGTGAATTAAAACTATCAACCTTTAGGTTACCAACTGAATACTTAAACACTGTGCCGCCAGGACTCATTATCAAAAAACAATAGATGATATGAATAGCAAAATTAAACAGAGTATGTAATAAACAGAAAGACCTGCATATATATTAATATATTAATAATTTTTTAAGAGCATTGGGAAAATTCACAACAAAGCTACAATATACTGTTTCATAAAGGAAATCTGAACTTACTTGGAGCTATCTATATTACCATATTCTCTGAAAACAATGAAATTTAATTAGAAGTAAATAATACATAAAATAATCATTTGGAGCTTACAAAATACATCCTTATGGAATTTATTGTTAAAAATTTATAAATAAATATGTATGGAATGCGGCAAAACATACTTGATACATTTGAATGTTTTAGATTGATTTATTAACATTAACTATAATTTAAAATAAGTGGAGTAAGTTTTAAACTCAAGAAGTTATATAAAGTTAACAAAGATAGAGCAAACTTTGAGAGCAAAAGGAAGAAAATTATAAAAAGGGAGGAGGGATAAGCATACCAAGAATGACCAAAACCAAAAGCTAGTTCTTTGAAAGATTTACTAGACAAACTGATGCCCAGATTGATAAAAAGCAAGAGTAAAGATGCAAGTAAACAATATTGACAATAAATGGGGTATAATTGCTGAAATGGATAAAAACCCGGACAGAAGAGCAGTCAGCCCCAGGGTTACAGGTGAGGAGAGACAACTCAGGGACGCCCAAAGCAGAAGGCCAGAAGAGCAGGAGAAAGGGAATTAAAAAGCCAGGAAGCCAAAGAGAAGAGCAATCAGCCAAAGGGATTAGGTGAGGAGAGGAAACTTAAGCCACCCAAAGCAGCAGGACCAGAGAGCAGGAGAAAGGGGATGAAGCCAAGAACCCAGACAGAGGAGCTGTCAGCCACAGGGACAACTCAGGGACTCACAAAGCAGCAGGGCAGAAGAGCAGGAGAAAGGGGATTAAAAGCCAGGAAGCCAGACAGAGGTACAGTCAGCCACAGGGTCCCAGTTGGGGGTGATACGAGAGGTCTCCAACAGCAAGACAAACTTGTCTGTC
>NW_006922065.1:971565-972400 GCF_000298275.1 Orycteropus afer afer
GTTCCTATCCTGGCTCTCACCTCTCTAGGATATATACCTAGTAATGGGATTGCTGAGTCAAATGGTATCTCCAATTCCAGCTTTCTAAGGAATTGTCACATTGTTTCCACAGTGGTCGTGTCACTTCACAGTCACACAAGCAGTGTATGAGAGTCCCAATCTCTCCAAATCCCCACCAGCATTTATTATTTTCTGTCTCATTGCACCTTACCATCAGTGCTGGGGTGAGACGGTATATCTCATTGTTGTTTTGATTTACATCTCTCTGATGGTCAATGATTGTGAGCATCTCTTCATGTATTAGCTGACCACCTGAATATCCTCCTTGGTGAGTATCTATTCATGTCTTCTGCCCATTTTTTTTCAATTGGATTGTTAATTCCTTTGGTGTTGAGGCGTTAGAGTTTTCCATCAATCTTAGAGATAAGTCCCTAGCCAGATATGTAATTATCAGCAAATATGAATTTGTTGCTGTCATTTTTGTTATGTGCTTTATCATGGTGTCGATTTCTTTGTTCCATATAATTTTCTATGTTGAGCTCGTTTTGTTTATGAATCATGTTATCACTTCCTTCATTGCTATTATTTTAGTATTTGCTGAATATTTTTGCTGGTCCTCTTTTTTCATGTAAAAATTTATCATTTTTCTTTGAGGTTACTCTGTGATTTATAGTTTTCATCCCAAGTTAAGAACAGTCCATTATACCTTGTAGTTGTCTTGATTTCCCTACCATCTGAAAGTTCTGTAAGGACACAGTTTTTTCCCTTTTTTTGGTTTATAGTTTTCTTAATTTGTCAACTGATGCCTCTGGTTCCCTGTTTACAATCTTGTAGG
>NW_006922065.1:972826-974696 GCF_000298275.1 Orycteropus afer afer
TGGTGACCAGGACTGATCTTTAGGTCAATTCTCAGGTCCTAACACCACTTGGAAATATTCAGGCTGTTGGTCTCGTCAGACTAGCTGACAGTCCACAGCTCCAACTGTCTCTGTACTCACTGTTTTCGTTCAGGTTTTTCCACTGTTGTTGTTGTTGTTGTTATGTGCTGTTGAGTCATCCCTGACTCACAGCGACCCCTCCTTAAGTTTCTGAGGCAGTATCACTATGGAAGTAGATTGCCCAAACTTCCTTCCAAGGAATGGCTGGTGGGTTTGAACTGCCAGCCTTCTGGTTAGCAGTTAAATGCCTTAGGCACTACGCTACCAGAGCTCCTTCCACTAGTTGGTGTCTAATCCACTTCTGTAGTTCCTTTCAAAGCTTAGAGTTCCAGGATTATCTTCTGTATCTCTCTCAATTGATTTTTCTTTTCTTTGTTGAAGAGGGTCTCTGTCACTTGTCTGCCTATTTCTCCATCTTGGAAATGGACAATTTTTTAAAAATTATAAATTGGTAGAAGTGATCTAAGAAGAAATTTAAAGCCCAAATGAAACCAATATGAAATTAAAAGAATAGTCCAAAATAATTGTCTCAAAAAGATGTTTCCTGGGCCATTTGACACAACTTCTTGGATTTTATAATCTTTATCTTAAAACTCCAAAAACCTACTGCTTTTAGTTGATTCTTAGTCATGGATACCCCCACTGGGTTTCCAAGGCAGTAAATCTTACAGAAGTAGATCGCCTAGTCTTCCTTCTGCTGAGCAGCTGGTGGGTTTGAACCACCAACATTCTGGTTGGCAGTCAAATGCCTTAGGCACTACTCCACGAGAGCTTCTTTATATTTACCTTAAAATTTAACTAATGATAAAAGAGGGAAAACTACTTATACTCATTTTGTGAAGAACTTTTACAGCAAAATCAGAAAAGGAATGTTCAAGAAGAGAACATTATGGCCAATTTCACTTATAAACAAGAATAAAAAATCCATTAAAATATTAACAAATTGCATGCAACAATTATTATAGAAAGTCATAATTAGAAAATTCAGTATTCAATATTCACCACACATTAAAGGATTCAAGGTAAAACCCCATTAATCATCTCACCAGATGCACAAAGCTATCCAATAAAATTCATCAGTCATTCAGAATATGTACTTATCAGTAAAGTAGGAATAGGAGAGAATTTCCTTAATGTGATATAGAATATTTGTCAAAAACCTACAGCAACCTCTTACTTATTGGTGATGTGCCAGAAAAGTTTCAATTATATCAGAAAAAAAACAAGGATAACCACAACCACTCCCATTCAATATTGTACCGTACATTCCAGCCAATGCAATATCACATTGTAAACAAATTAGAGAGCAATGTTTACATATTTTCAAACACTATTATTGTTTAGTTAGAAGCTCCACTAGAACCTAGAAAAAAATTATTAAACTTAATAAAAGTGTGCAAAAAATTTTGCTGAGAACAAGATATAATACAAAACTCAGTAGGGTCTCTATATACCTGCAATAATTGACATCTGCCAGCCTCAGTTCCCTTGGAAGCAGACACCTAGCTGGAATTAGAAGTCTAAGAAATGTATTAGGATTAATGCCTCAAAGGTTAAAAGGGACAGGGAACAGTAGTAGTTAAGGAATAGTTTGATGTTACAATGCCAATCTGACATCTATGAAATAAGAAGGGAAGGAAAGTACAGGGATTCCGATTGTAGTGCAATCTGAGAAATTCCTGGCCAGTCCAATGGGGAACTTCAGTCAGGACTACCTGTAAAGAAATCCTGTGTTGGGCAGAAATTGCCTGGCACCATTACCACTGCCTTGCTCAGTCCTTGGCTGGAGCTGCCTCAGGAGTGCTGCATT
>NW_006922065.1:974806-976572 GCF_000298275.1 Orycteropus afer afer
CTTGATGGGAGATTTGAATGGCATCTCTGTGTTTGCTGTAGCCCATGCATTGCATCATATAAATCCCCTTCTCCATGTATGTTTGGGAACACGTTCCTCTGTGATTCCCAACCACTCTTCCTGAAGGGAATGTTATAAAGGGATTTTAGTGGAACAAACTGCTGCATCCACCGTTGGCTCTTACAAATCCTCTGCTCCAGCTCTATGCATTTTAAATTTCCTTCACCATTAGCTATCATCTTTGCAGGTCTTGTTGGCTTACTTGATGCTATGATCTAAAACTTCTTTTTTGAGGGGTCTGTATCCTTGGGAAAATATGATTCTGAGCCTGGGGTTATGCATCTGTTTATTCAGTCATAATTGGGCAAGAGAATTCAGAACATATGTCCCATACCTGTTCTTCCCTGGCCAGATTATGTAACAGGAACCATACCTCCTCCTCTTGATTAAGATTTGCTAATTCCTGTATAGAAGGAGTTAAAAAATCACTGGCAAAACTATAACTTGTAGTTCCATATGCTCTCTAGCTGGAGTGAGCCCTCTTTGGTGACAGGACCTCTAATCTTGCAGAACTCAGGACTGTAGAGATAAGATGTTAAAAGCTCCCAAATGGGTCACTGGGAAAGAGCAAAAGTGGGGTCTCTCTTGCTTCCACTCCTTGATTCCTGGACCATGTACTCTTTCTAATCAGTCACAGATCCAAATAGAGGTCTCTGACTTGGGGCATGTATATATTGAATCCTGGAGGATGACACCCTATCCTTGCAGAGTGTTAACTTTGAGTTGGCACTTTAATCACTTCTTCAGGAGCATTTTAATAGTATATGTGATACAACCAGTAGAACTCATAGTCACGGGCCCACTCCTGTACCTTCTTCACTGTGAAATGGGTTCCTGTTCAGATGCTTGGTTCTATAGAATTTCATGCCTATGAATCAGCACTCTATACCACCCCCCCCCCAGAGAGTGGTGCTGTTTGAGACTGTGGGCAGGAAAGGCAAATTCATAGCTAAAACAGGTGTCTATCTCTGTGAGAAAAAAACTGCTGGCACTGTCAGATCAGAAGTGACTTAATGTCAGCCTACTTTCAAGTGGCTGGTTTTGCTACTCATAGAATAGTTCCATATTGGCAGCTCATTGTTGGTGTGTTGCTGAAGGTTGAAAATTCATAGGTAGCAGTAGCAAGATGACCCTTGGTAAGTGGAAGTCCATACTTTTGGGCCCATGAATAGCCTCTATTTATTCCACCATGGTTATGAACTTATGTGTCCATCATGCCAGTTTTGGGATGACTAATGACAAAGGCTGGAAAACATTAACTGGCTGAATCCTTTCTCTACTTGACTTTAAGTTCCTCTTCCAAGGAGGATGCTTTCTCATGATCATTAGCATGTGATACAAACATCTTCAAAATTCATGCCCACTCCCATTATGTCCATTCCTTTACTTCTTTCTAGATCTCCTTGACTTTGATCTTGTTGTTGTTGTTGTTGTTATGTGCTGTTGAGTGGGCCCCAACTCATAGCGACCCCTCCTTGGGTTGCCGAGGCAGTATCACCAAGGAAGTAGATTGCCTAGCCTTCCTTCCGAGGAGTGGCTGGTGGGTTTGAACTGCCAGCCTTCTGGTTAGCAGTCAAGGGCCTTAAGCACTATGCTACCAGAGCTCCTGACTTTGATCTTACAGTCCTTTTTCTTCCAGGCTCCTGACTACCTGGTACTTGGTCATATTATTGGTCACTGATGAGGAATTGTGTATATTCTCTCTC
>NW_006922065.1:976672-984615 GCF_000298275.1 Orycteropus afer afer
CTGCATTCATTGGGAATACTTTCCCTCTCCTCTTCCTCATGCTTTAAGCAAGACCCCTGAATGTGGTTGTAATGGAGCTGCTGCCCATTTTTGTCTGTGGACACATACTATGCTGGGTCATATATAAATCAAACTTTGGTTTTTCTTCCTCCTTCAACTGGTCATATGTGACTCCCTTCCCTCTATTATCTTATCTGGGGAAGGAGTGCTATTACAACTGTAATGGATGATATACAGGTCTGGGCTACCTAGTCATGCAATTTACTTGTGCCCTCTGTATATTATTAGACTTGATCTTGGAAGTACTATATCCATCTTACAATAGCTTGGTTTTAGGCTCATCCACATTCATGAATTGGTGGGTCCAACAGAACACGTTATTCTCAGTAGCTCCAGATGCCTTCCATCAAGCCTTCTGGTTCTATCAGGGTCCAGTAGCACTTCAGGACTTGTTTTTCAAAAGTGTATATAATTCTCCAGTACAAATGGCATGGCCTTGTTCCAGAGTCCCAGCCACCCCTGTTGTGATTTTCCCAATGTTGTTGTTGTTAGGTGACATCAAATTGTCTCTGACTCATAGTGATCCTATGTACAGTAGAACAAAACACTGCCTGGTCCTGTGCCAGCTGATGATCCTTGCTATACCTGAGCTCATCATTGTAGCCACTGTGTCAATCCATTTTATTGAGGGCCTTCCCCTTTTTTGTTGACCCTCCACTTCACTAAGCATGATATCCTTCTCCAGGGAACGGTCTGTTTTTACAACATTACCAAAGTAGTTGAGACAAAGTCTGGCCATTCTCACTTCCAAGGAGCATTTCAGCTGCACTTCTTCCAGGACAGATTTGTTCTTTTAGCCATCCATGCTACTTTCAGCATTCTTCTCCAAAACCACAACTCAAAAGCATCAACTTTTCTTCAGTCTTCCTTATTTATTGTCCAGTTCTCACATGCATAATAAGTGATTGAAAATACCATGGTTTGTGACAGGTGCATCTTAGTTTTCAAGGAGATATCTTTGTTCTTCAGCACCTGAAAAAGGTCTTTTTCAGCAGATTTTCCCAATGCTATATGTTGTCTGATATTTTGACTGCTGCTTCCATGGGTGTTGATTGTAGAACCAAATAATATGAAGTCTTTGACAACTTCAATCTTTTCTCCATTTATCGTGATGTTGCTCATTGGTCCAGTTGTGAGGATTTTTGTTTTCTTTATATTGAGGTGTAATTAATAGTGCAGGCTGTAGTCTTCAATCTTCATCAGTAAGTGCTTCAAGTCATCCTCACTTTCAGCAAACAAAGTTGTGTCATCAGTGTATCGCAGGTTGTTAATGATTCTTCCTCCAAGCCAGATGCCATGTTCTTCTTCATATAGTCCAGCTTCTCAGATTATTTGCAAGGCACCACAGTATGACAAACTGACAGACAAGTTCATCTCCCCCAGTTGTTTCAAACCATTCCACTCACTTCCTGCCCTTCCCCCTACCTGTTCTGGTCATTGGCCTGGCTCCTGCTTCCTGCCTGGGGCTCTCCCTTTACTTTTTCCAGCTATATTCTCCCATTAGGTCTTGTTATAAATTCCACACTACAACTTTTCCCACCACCGACACTTCTACTACCTCAGTATCTACCAGATCATATAATGTAAGTGACAGGGCTGCTTATACCATAGCCTGGATCTGCTACAGATCCCTTTCCTGCTCTGGGCCCCACTCAAAGCTAGTAATCTATGTCACCTAGTGTATGGTCTAGAGCAGTATTCCTAGATGTGAAATGTGTTGTCTTCAGAACCAAAAGACACTAGGTGTGCTTCCTTCTTTGTAGCAGGGTATGCAAAATATAGCAATTAGTGTTTTACTTTGGATGGAATGCTCCATCATTCCCTTGACCACTGGACCTCTAAAAACATTCTGAAGTGGTGATAACCTGTGAAGTCTCTGAATATTTGTAAGGTTTTGGTCTCACTCTCTGGAGTTCATGTTTGTTATCAAGGCCTCTAGTATTTTAGCCACCTTGTTCTCATCCTGCAAGAGCATGATGCCATCAATTAAATACATCAATGCAGTATTCTGTGGTGTGATATGTTCCAGATCTCTTTGGATGATTTAAGGACAGAAGATAGAGGAGTTAATATAACCCTGAGGCAAAATTGTAAATAAATATTCTTCTTTCTGATTCTGATTGAGATAGAAAGGAATTCATTTGGCAAATCAAAGGATACACATCACATACCTGAGAGATTATTAATCTGCTCTTGCAGTGATATTATGTTTGGCAAAGTAGCTACAACTGGAGCAAATACTTGGTTAAGTATGCAGTAGACTACAGCCATTCTCCAGGGTCTATTCAATTTTGCAGGGGCCAGACTTATAAATTTAAGGAAAATATGAATGTTTTTCTTTTTTAAGGGTGACACTAATTTTTGCTATCCACTCCACTGCCTCTGGAATATGATGTTGTTTTTGATTTATTATTTAACTTTAGTTTTAAGGGCTTCCACTTGATTTTCCTTTTTATAATAACTCTTATTCCATAGGTCAAGGAACTAATACGGAGTTAACGCATACTTTCTGACATGTCAATTTCAATTATACATTTTTTGACTTGGAAAATGAACAGCAAGTTTGTCTACAGACCTAGTGTACTCATTCTAAGATGAACTTTCTTTATGACTATGACCTGGCCCCTACTCTATTGGAGGAGGCATGATGACACTTTAGGGCTCTGATTATCAATGTCAATTCAGAACCTATGTCTAATAGTCCTTGAAATGTTTAGATAGTCCCCTTTTCTCTGTGTAAAATCATGGGTTCTACAGGGAGGGAACTGGAGAATCTTTAAAATATTTGTTAGGGTGTTGCAGGGTCCTTCTTACTAGTGACCCATATACCTCTTCAGCCAATTGGTTTCAGATCTGAAAAATGACTCAGGCTTAAGAATGGGGCAAGGGAGCAAAAATGATACTGTTTATTGGAGTGACTTCCCTCAACATCTTACTCATTGATTCTTGCTTTTTTTTATTTCATATGTTAAGAAGCACCCTCAATGACTACCCATATATTTTACCCCCAGGGTCAGTGTATTCTATTAGTCATTTCCAAGAATCTCCCATTGTTACCTATCAAACTTGCTTGTTTTCATGGCAATTGTGTCTTTCTGGATTCTGATGGGTAAGCACTTCCACTTGGCCTGTGTTCCTTGGGTAGAGTGTGACCATAATCACTAGTACTAACAATGAACAAAACTATATGACCTCTTCTAACAACAACCGTGGCTTGCAGAGTACAGCCACCATTAATCTCCTTAGTAGTTCTGGTGCACTTCTTAACAGTGCACACGTGATGGCTTTGGTGAATACTGTATCATCTGGGCCTTCCTGTGGAATATAAACCGCTGCTTCGTCTCTTGTTTCACATAATATATCCTTTCCAACATATCATCAATACTTTTAATCTCTTTCTCTGCTCTCTGCCATGACAAGTTAGGCATTTCCACTTTGTTCATCACGGACCATCACTTGAGCTTTTAAGAGCCAGATCGGCAGCAAGTTTGCAGCATACTTTGGGTTACTTGCCAGGTTATTACACATTTTGTCCTGAGATAGTGATCCTAAGTCAATTAACTCTTGATTATATTGTATTGTGTTCTGCCCCACTTGATCTTACACCTCAATATTTAATTAATGTGTACTCCTTTTGCCCCTGCCAGTAAATATTACCTAATTCTTGAAACTCTGTTTGGATGCAATTTGTTTCTTTCTTTATTACACCCAGCATAATCTCAACCAATTTATGCTTCAATTTAACCCTAGTTATTAACCTGGAACCCAAGAGAAGAGGTGGGAGAAATTTCTGAGAAGAGTACCTTTTGCCCTGCATGGAAGAGGAATTGTTATCTTTGAATAAGGTGGGCAAGGCCAACTCTACAGGCTTCGAGGGTTCAAGAGAGTCAGCCTAGCCATAATCCTTGGTCTCATCCACCCAGGAATCTACATCTCATATGTCAAGGTCCCAGATTTTTCCAATTAAGGTCCTTATCTTAGCCCAAAAGATTTATATTGACTGAAAGTGAGTTGCCTTTGAAGTGTCTCAATTCTATTAAAAAAACAAAAACAAACAAACAAAAAAAAAAAAAAAAAAAAAAACCTCTGCCAATTCCAATTCCTAGTGACCCTATAGGACAGAACAGAACTCCCCCATAGGATTTCCAAAACTGTAAATCTTTATAGAAGCATACTGTCTCATCTTTCTCCTGTGGAACAGCTGGTGGGTTCAAACCACTGACCTTGTGATTAGAAGCCCAATGCTTTAACCACTGTGCCACCAAAGCTCCTTAACTCTATTAGATCCTCATTTTTGTTTGGTTTCCTCTCCTATTACAGGAGATAAAGTTGTATTTGTAAGCTACCAAAGAAGCTGTCTGGTTCTCATATTTAATGTTTATCTGTTTTTAAAATGCTTTCAATTTCTCATTATCTTTCTGTAGTTGTTGTCGTTGTTTTGTGCCGTCGAGTCGGACCCGACTCCTAGCGACCCCTCCTTGGGTTTCTGAGGCAGTATCACTATGGAAGTAGATTGTCCCATCTTCCTTCTGAGGAGTGGCTGGTGGGTTTGAACTGCCATCCTTCTGGTTAACAGTCAAGTGCCTTAGGTAATGGGAAGTATTCTAGCTTATTGTTCTTGTACGCATTGCTAACCTAATGCCTTTCCATTGCTTGTATCACCACATCATCACATTGGCCAGAGTGTCTACATTCTTCAGGATGTTTTTCCAAGTCATTGGCAGAGAATGTTTTAGCAGTTGTGATACCATGTGGGATGGGTTTCCTTATCCCAGCCTCCAAACTCCACCTTAACACATACTTTCTTGTACCACTCATGATAACAATTGTGTTAGTGCAGGTTCTTTAGTAAGCAGGTGCTGCAATGGAATTAGAAATGTAAGAGATTTATTGGGATTAACACCTTTGAAAGATTAGGAGCATGGCAACAGGAGTAGGCAGGAAAAGCCTTCATGCTTCAATAAATATCTGATCCTGATAAAGGAGAAGGGGAGGAAAGGAGGATTATGTAGGAAAAGGCTCAGACTGAAGTGCTGTTTCATGTTGACCCAAAGGGGTCTATGAGTATCTCGGATGGTCTGTCAGGTGCAGCACAAGGAAGTTAGAGGCACACAGGGAGGCCAGAAAACAAATTGAATTTATTACTTACAGGTCCCAGAGAAGAATCCACAGCATGCCTCAATGCAGGGTCACACAGTGGATCACAACAGGGGACAAGGTAAAAACAAGCTAGAATTGTAGGAGAGGGCTTATGTACAGCAAGTAGTTTGGGGTCAGCTACATTTCGTGGGCTTCTTGGGGATTGAGCATTTTGAATAATTCTTCAGTCTCAGGGGCGTAGGACCTATCCCTACTTGTTGGGTACCTGGGGTATTAGGATGGGTGCTCTGGAGTGTGAGAAACTGATAAGGGGAGTGATTGGAAGATGGACTTAATCAGCTGCTCAGGAAGGGAAACAAACCAGCCTCCAGCCAGGCTGTTAAAACCGGGTCAAGACCTGGGTAATATCGGTGCACTCAGAAAGTCTTGGTCAGTGTAACAGGGCACTTCAGAGCAAAGATTTCTTCTGGAGAAGTTCTTCCTAAGGTAGAAATGGCCAAACCCTGGCATCCTTACTGTACTCAGTCCTATGGATTTAGCTGTCTGAGAATCCTGTGCCCTTGCCCCACAGGTTTTACTGCATCTCAAAGATGTTGCAGCTGGTAGCTATCAGCTCCCAGCAGGGTTTTGCTGAATAAAGATCTGAGCAGCTCACTGTTATTGATTGAATTGTGTCCTCCCAAAATATTTTAAAATACTAACCTTTGTACTGGGAGCTCTGGTAGCATAATGCCTAAGGCACTTGACTGCTAACCAGAAGGCTGGCAGTTCAAACCCATCAGCCACTCCTCGAAAGGAAGATGGAGCAATCTACTTCCATAGTGACACCACCTCGGAAACCCAAGGAGGGGTCGCTATGAGTCGGGTCCAACTCGACGGCACGTAACAACAACAACAACAACCCTTGTACCTATAAATATGAGCTTTTTGTAAATAAGAATTTTCTCTTTGTTATATTTATGAGGCCATATCAGAGTAAGATGGGTCTTAAACCTAATCACTTGAGTTATAAAAATATTAGAATAGACACAGAGATGCACAAGAGGAAGATGGCTGATGAAGACAGACACACATGGAAGAGGCATATATAAACCTAGGATTATCAAGGATTGCTGACAATGACTAGAAGCTGGAAAAGACAAAGAAAGAAAGACCTCCCCCTAGAGCCACACTCTGAATTTGGACTTCTAGGCTTCTGAACGGGAGCTCTGGTAGCATAGTGCCTAAGGCACTTGACTGCTAACCAGAAGGCTGGCGGTTCAAACCCACCAGCCACTCTCGGAAGGAAGATGGGGCAATCTACTTCCATAGTGATACTGCCTCAGAAACCCAAGGAGAGGTCATTATGAATTGGGTCCGACTCAATAGCACATAACAACAACAACGACAATTAAATGTAGAGATACACCATGTTCATGGATAAGACAAATCAATACAATCAAATGTCAACTCTCCCTATATAGATTTTTGAACTCAGTACCTTTAAAATCACAACATTCAGCAACATTTTTCCTAAATTTACCAAAATAATCCTAAAATTCACATGGTATTTGTGAGTGTTTTCAGTATCCAAATATAATCACGTGAAATAGTGAAAGAAATAGTGAGAAGACTCACCCTAACAAATATTAAGATTTATTATAAAATTACAGTAATTAATAACAAGGAGTTGTTGGTACAGGGATAGGCAAATAAGCCTAAGGAACAGAATAGAGAGCCTACAAACAAACACATGTATGCATGGAAACTTGATGTGTGACAAAATTATCACTACAAATCAATAGCTACCTGTTGATTAGTATATAAATTATGCTGGGACAAATGAATATTTCAGTACTCTAGTGAATAATAGTTCTGAGAAGAGATTCCCCTCCCCAAAATCTGCTACAATTGCCAATTAATATAGACACAAAATTCAGACCTTAATATAAGTAAGATAGACAAACAGAGCCAGAGAAGATGCTGCACAAATTGGAATGGCTTTTTTTTTTTTTTTTTATTTTCCACTGTCCCTAAACTTATAAACCATGAATATCTGCCATAGTCACTCTCATAATAAAAAACAGTCTAATTCATATTGTGCCAATACCTTGTTACACTCAAGTTTACATCACTAGTCCAAAATAACTTTAACAACCTAGTGTTTCTGCTTAAGCAATATTTACAAAAAGATGGGTCTTTTTTCTTTTTTAAATCTTATTTAGTAAGGAAAAGTCAATTCCTTGTCTATGAGAGAAGAAAGAATCATTGCCCAGATTAATGCCTTTGGTTTCATCTCTCCTGGTTAGTGAAAGGTTTGTCTTTCTACAGACCACCTTGTGACTTTAATATTTTTTTTACTCAGTGGGCTCTGACACTGCATTTTCTCTGAGAACTGTGATTCCAAATTCTTTCCCCAGAGTTATCCATATAAAAATGATAAGTAAATATAATTTCAAATTTGCAATATTATTAAAAAATAAATGTAAGTGTAATAACCTAAATGTGAAAAACAAACCAACATTTTAAAATGACCTACAAACCACTGTCATTGAGTGTATTCCAATTCATAGCAATCTTACAATTACCTATGTTGTTATGTGCCATTGAGTTGTCTCTGACACATAGAAACCCCTCCTTGGGATTCCGAGGTGGTATCTCTACAGAAGTAGATTGCCCAATCTTCCTCCCAAGGAGTGGCTGGTGGGTTTGAACCACCAACCTTCTGGTTAGCAGTCAAGTCCCTTAGGTGGAGAAGTAAAATGCTACTTTGGGTTTGAGAAGATTTCTTTTTTTTTTTTTTT
>NW_006922065.1:987463-989298 GCF_000298275.1 Orycteropus afer afer
TTCTTCATAGTATCCTGATATTATCCTTTTGATTTCAGCTGGTTCTGTTGTGATGTCACCCATTTCATTTCTTATTCGTGTTATTTGTATTCTTTGAGAAGATTTCTTAAGCTATAAACAAACAAGCAAAAACTTCATAAGGCAAAAAATAATACATTTTTACTAAATAAGCATAAAAATTGTGTACACTAAGGAGCTATTAGAAAAATGAAAAGATTAGAACAAAGGAAGAGACTGGGAGATTTTTGCAATGCATGCAAATAGCAAAGTATTATTAGCTTCCAAAATCTATAATGATGTATACAAATCAATAAATAGCCAACAAGTAAATCAATAGACAGGCAAAGAATATGAACAAGCAATTAACAGAAGCAGAAACTCAAATGGGCAAATACATTTTTAAAACATTGTTCAATCTTGCTAGAAAACAGAGAAATGGAAATTTAGAAAATAATGAGACATCATGTCACAGCTATCTGGATTGCAAAAAACAATGTCTGACAATATTATTTGTTGCTGAGAATGTGAAGAAACAATAACTTGAATATACTGCCAGTGGAAGTTTAAATTTGTTAAATGAAAATGGAATCTCTGGGTTGACAAA
Source organism: Orycteropus afer afer (assembly GCF_000298275.1). Classification (NCBI taxonomy): domain Eukaryota; kingdom Metazoa; phylum Chordata; class Mammalia; order Tubulidentata; family Orycteropodidae; genus Orycteropus; species Orycteropus afer. Next base: position 988,068 of record NW_006922065.1, read on the forward strand.
ATGGAATTGACTGCAGAGTGGACAACAAGCCCCCAAGACTTGTCTTTCCCTAAACTTAAGTTTAGCATTCTGATAAGTCAGGCCACCCTCATTGACCAGTGAAATTTTGACAGAGGTTCAATAATAAATTGTATAAGCCAATCAGAAATATATATATATGGTTTCCATGTCTTGTCAATATAATCCAATCACTGCTGATATTCAGGGGAGTACCTTTCGACATGTTTGGTGCTAGATGATTCACGAATCTTGTACCCTAATAAACCTCATCTGATAGATTAATTGTATTATTGACTCATTTTCTTTGATAACACTAATTTGAGAGACAATTTGTCAATGATTAGAGCAATTGTAGATACATATCCTACAACCCAGAAATCGTGCTTCTAATTATATTCTAGAAAACACTATTGTTAGACAGTAAATATTTTCATGTTTTTGCACTGTTTGACATCCTGAGCTAAGAAAATTGATATGCTAGAGAGTGTCTCCTTTTCCTCAGACCCATTTGCTGCTCACATTCCAAAGGTATTAGACTTAGAGCCAGCTGCTTCCATTCAAAGGGTAATAAAGATCTTTCCTGGAACCATAGAGACATCCCAGTGATTTTAAACTTTGAAAGAGAGACAATTGTCTTAGTTTTCCCCTAGAGATATTTATTTACAGTTCAAAGGTAAAAATCTAAGGGCCTGCTCCTTCTCTTCCAAAGGTGAATTTATTTATATTAGGGAGATTAAGTTTCTCTCCCTCTCTATGAAGGGAGGGAGCTCCCAGATTTGTATTTTTGGGGATCCTCATGGACAGTAGGAGCTCTCATGGAACTGTAGTTAAAGCATTGGGCTGATAAGCAAAAGGTCAGCAGTTCACACCCAATAGCTCTTCCACAGGAAAAGGATGAGGCAGTCTGCTTTTATGAAGATTTACAGCTTAGGAAACTGGATGGGGGCAGTTCATCTCGGTCCTATAGGGTCCTAAGAGACAGATTCCACTCGAGGCAGTAGGTTTGCTTTTTGGATGTTTATATACTATTAAATAATAACATCTGTCTTAGTTTTTAATTGATCCCCCACACACACTTATACTCCTCATATGTTTAGGAAAGAAGTTGTATTTTACTTTATTTATTTATTTATTTATTTTATTAGGATTTGGGTGAAGATTTACAGAGTAAATTCACTTTTCATACAGCAGTTCACATATACTTTGTCTCATGTCATTGACCAAAATTTAC
>NW_006922065.1:994973-996311 GCF_000298275.1 Orycteropus afer afer
ATTTTTTTAATTATTATTATTTTTATTTTAAGAGCTTGTTTTACATTCAACATTATGTGTACATTTAGTTTCACTCCCCATTTACCATGTCCAAACCTAACCTAGTCTCCTCCCCTCCCTACCCTGTAACTGTAACTCTCCCCATGGGCCCCTCATATCTATGCACTCCTGTTTGTCCTGCATTTCCTCAGTTTGAATGTTGGTCCTCTGGTGTCCCATGGTCTATTGCTCTAAGGCATGTACTACCATAGAGTACGTGGGTGCATCATCCTGGGTTGAGTGGTCTGTGTGTACATCTTGTTAACCATTGGGCTGAGAGCCCACCCCTGGGGGTGTGCTTTATTCCAGGCACAGAATGTATTCCAGGGCCATGGCATCGGGAGTCTCTCCAGACTTCATCTCACCAGTAATTCTGGTCATTATTGAGTTTTTGGATTTTGTTCCACATTTTCCTACCCACTCTACCCAAGGATCTCCAGATGTGATCCTTTCCTGAGTGGTTGGCATTGGTATCTGGGCACCATCTAGTTCTTCTGGTCTCGAGGGCCATTGTGTCCTAGGGTTGATTTCTTCTAAATGCCTTTTTTGTTTTTGTTTTTTGCTTTCTTCTTCGCTTCCATGCTAGGAGACCATTAGGTGTGTCTTAGATGACCGCTTGAAAGCTTTTAAGACCCTAGTCGCTACTCACCAATGTAGGATGTGGAGCAACGTTTTTATGTATTTTGTTGTGCCAATTGAGTCTGGTGTCCCCAAGTACTATGGTCCTGAGACAGTAGATCTACTGGCTCTCTCTCCCATAGTGTCTGGTTGTCTGTGAAGGATTACTCTGTGCCTGTCTTCTTTTGTTTCTGTAAGGACTACAGATATTTTGTATCACTGGTATCTGTGCAAGATTAGCCTCAGCTGAATCTACCCTTGGTCTAGAGTATACTTCTGTTCACTGACCCCTGGCTGATCATCTCAGGTGTTTATATGTTTACCTGTACAGCCTAGTGTTTGGGGTTAATGGCAATGCAGTAATGTGGAGACATTCATTGGTATTAGCATCTGTCGCCTATCTCTTATGTGCACAATTCGGTGTCCTCACATTTCCTAATGTAATCATGGTGGTCATAAATCCTTCCTGTATATCCCTCCCCCCTACCCATGTCAGCGTGCAGGCCCCAACTAGCCCAAAATTATTCCCTCCCCTTCCCAGCCTGTCCCGGTAACCTACTAAGTGAGTTCCCTTTCCCAAGCAAACCCTTCTCTGTCTTTTTGCAGTAACGGGCTCATACAGTACTTGTCCTTCTGTGATTAACTTATTTCACTCAGCATAATATCCTCCAGGTCCATCCA
>NW_006922065.1:997929-999210 GCF_000298275.1 Orycteropus afer afer
GTAAATAGAGACAGTTTTAGTTCTTCTTTGCCAATTTCTATGCTTTTTATTTCTCTTTCTTGCCTTATTGTCCTTGCCAGGACTTCCAATACAATGTTAAATAGAAGTGGTGATAGAGGGCATCCCTATCTGGTTCCTGTTTGTAAGGGGAATGTCTTGAGTCTTTCTCCATTAATAATGATGTTGACCATTGGCTTTGCATATATACCCTTTAGTGTGTGAGGAGTTTTCCTTCTATCCCTATTTTGCTGAGAGTTCTAAACAGGAATGGATATTGGACTTTATCAAATGCCTTTTCCACATCAATTGATATAATCATGTTTTTTTTTCCTTTGTTTTGTTTATGGGGTGGATCACATTGATTGATTTTCTGATGTTGAACCACACTTGTAAAACTGGTATGAATCCCACTTGGTCCGGATGTATTAATTTTTTGATATGTTGTTGGATTCTGTTGGCCAGGATTTTGTTAAAGATATTTGCATCTATGTTCATGAGGGATATTGGTCTATAGTTTTCCTTTCTAGTGTTCTTTCCCTGGTTTTGGTATTAGTGTTATGCTTGCTTCATAAAATGAGTTTGGGAGCATTCCATCTTTTTCTATATTATGGAATAGCTTGAGTAGCATAGGTGTCAACTCTTCTCTGAATATTTGATAGAATTCTCCAGTGAAGCCATCAGGGCCAGGGCTTTTCTCTGTGGAAGTTTTTTTTTATGACCTGTTCAATTTCTTTCCTTGTTATGGGCCTGTTCAAGTTTTCTATCTCTGAGTGTGGAGAGTTTAGGTAGGTCTTGTGATTCTATAAATTTGTCCATCTCTTCTAGGTTCTCAAATCTATTGGAGTACAGTTTTTCATAATACTCTGTCAGTATCTTTTTATTTAAGTTGGCTCTGTTGTGATAACACCATTTTCCTTTACATTTCTTGTGATTTGAATCTTCTCTTTCTTTTCTTTTGTTAGGTCTGCCAATGGTTTATCAATTTTATTAATCTTTTCGAAGAACCAGCTCTTTGTTTTGTTGATTTTCTCTATTTTTTTGTTTGTTTTCTGTTTCATTTATTTCCGCTCTGATCTTTATTATTTCCTTGCTTCTAGATACTGTAGAATTCTTTTGTTGTTCTATTTCTAAGTGTTGGAGTTGATGAGCTAGAGTGTGGATTTTGTTTCTTTCCTCTTTTTTGATGTATGCATTTATTGCTATAAACTGTCCTCTGAGAACTGCTTTCACTGTGTCCCGAAGGTTTTGGTATGATGCATCTTCATTCTCATTTGTTCTAGG
>NW_006922065.1:1000906-1001367 GCF_000298275.1 Orycteropus afer afer
CCTGGTCCCCACCTTTTGTTTTTTTCCAAATGATTTTGAGTTTTGCTCCACAATTGTTCTCCTTCTCTATCCAGGATTTCCTACATAGATCCTCTTCCAAGTGGTTGACAGTAGTGAACTGTGGTCCCGATATCCATGGCCAAGATAAGCACGATGTCTCTCAAGCTGACCCAATTCCACTCAGTGACCTGCTGAGAGGCGAGGGATTTTGCCTTCCTGGCACAACAGTGAGCTCTCCACTTGAATCTCAGTGGTGATGCATGCATGCCTGCACCTAGATGGCCCAAATTACTGACAAAATCTGGTGCTGGAGACAGATCTCTGGGGCTGCCCGCTGGAATATTGGAGTGGTCACTGGTATGCTAATATAAGGTGTCTTCTTTCTTGGCTTGGGGATTTCAGGTGGCCACCCTCGCCCACCAGTCAGTGACCGCCCCAGGGAAGTTTCCAATGGCCTCTCT
>NW_006922065.1:1001987-1003802 GCF_000298275.1 Orycteropus afer afer
TGTATGTTTTTGCTGCATTATTGGTGTTTCCTTGGTCCATATACTTTTCCGTGCTGAGTTTGGTTTGTTGGATAATGCTTTCTCCCTTTTCTTCTTTATAGTTGTCTTTGTGCTTATTAAATCCATATGTTTTCCTTCCTTCTCGATTTGCTTAGAAGGATTGTTACTTTTCTCTGTGGTTACCTTGGAGTCTATTCTTGTCTCTACATTTTTAGAACACTATGTACTGTGAAGGCATTGTTCTGTTTTCCTCTCCATTTGAATGTTTGTACCTAGAAGTTTTATTCCCTCTGATAGGTTAATTGCTCTTGTTGTGTGGTGATTGACTTCCTTGGTTTTTAAGGTACAATGTTTTATGGTTTTACTTTGAGTTTCCATTTTTGATTTGGTTTTAGTGTTGATGCTATGTATCCTGGTTTGTTGATCTCTGTTGTGGGTTCTCTATTGGAAGGACTTCCTTAAACATTTCTTGTAGGGTTGGTCTGGTTCTCACACAATCCCTTAATTTCTGTTTGTTTGAGAATGCCTTGATTTTGCCCTCATATTTGATGGATAATTTGGCTGGATATAGGATGCTTGATGGGAATTTCTTCTGGTTCAGTGTTTTATATATGCTGTTCCATTGCCTTCTTGCCTGCATGGTTTCTGCTGAGTAATCGGAGCTCAGCTTAACTGTATGATTATTATAAGTAATATTTCTTTTGTCCCAGGCAGCTCTCAAAATTTTTTCTTTGTCTGTGGTTTTGAAGAGTTTGTTTGATTATAATATGTCTCAGTGTTTTTCTCTTGAGATTTGTCTTGTGTGGGGTTCTATGAACTTCTTGGACAAATACCTTTTCTTCCTTCATGATATCAGGGAAATTTTCTGTTAGTAGGTCTTCCACAGTTTTCTCGGTGGTCTTTTTCACCTCTTCTTGTTCTTTAATTCCAATGAGTCTTATGTTGTTTTTTCTCGTGTCATTGCATATAATTCTTAGGTTCTCCTCATTTCTCTTAAATCTTTGTTCTGATTTCTCTTCATATAGGCTAGTGTCCAGGGATTTGTCTTCTAGTTGGGATATGTGTTCTTCAGCCAGTTCTAACCTATTCTTTTGTGCTTCTACTGTGTTGTGTAATTTTGTCATTTTGGTACTCATCTGCATTTCAGTACTCATCTTCTGCATTTCTAACTGCTGTTTTTGTATGAGTTCTGATTGTGCATTAAACTTATTATTTTGTTCCTGAATGATTCTCCTGAGTTCTTCCAGGGAACTGTCTATGTTCTCCTTTCTTCTGCTTGGGTTTTCCTTAGTCTCTTGTATAGCTCTATAAACATATCTTCTACTTAGATAATTCTATTGCTTCCTCTTCCTCCATGTTTAATGAGACCTTTGTTTGTGGTTTTTCTTCTAATGCCTTGTCCTGTTTTTTTTTTTTTTGTTTGATTTGAGGTTGCCTGTTGTTTCCTAAATATTTTGAGGTTGTATTTAACTGTTGGTTACATATTGATTTGTTTTGTCTTGGTTTTATGGTTTAATATTTTGAAAAGTTGATGCTGGAGTGTTTGATTTTATTTAACTATTAATTCAGGTATGCTGGGTCGCTCTGTAGATTTCTTGATGATGGTTGAATCACTGTGTGGAATGTGGATATGGGCTTCTGGTTGTCATGAAGAGTGTTTAGAGTTTGAACGGGGAGATTTTATGTTAGCCAAATATAGTTTCTTCTATTGTATTAGTGAAGTTATTGGCAGAGAAGGTGGGAGTGGAAAAAGGAAAGCTTGCTGTTGCTAGGGGTGGTTTCTAGGGCTTTGAGCGGGATGCTACCAATGACATT
>NW_006922065.1:1004332-1006035 GCF_000298275.1 Orycteropus afer afer
GTATGCTGGTGTGGTCACTGGTATGCTGGTATCGTGTGTCTTCTGCCTTGACCCAGGGAGGTCTCGAATGGCCATTCTCACCTGCCAATTGCTCCCGCAGAGAAGTCTCTTTTCTGGCTGCCTGTCCACAGTCCACAGGATAGATCTTATTTTGTTTCTTCCCTTGTACCTTTCTTCTAATCCTACTCCTCTGAGTTTAGTGCATTCTGACTCAGTGAGCTATTCAGAGCACCAAAATCCCTAATTCAAACTGTTGTACCTAGTTTCTCAATCAATAAGATTCTAGAGAGAAAGAGTGTGATGATTACTGATAAGACTCCATTTTGAATCCCTATTTTACTTTATTTTAGAGGTGGTAGTATATTTTTCATTTTTGGTTGTTAATTTCAACTTCTTTTAAAATTGTGCTTTGGGGGCACACTTACAAAGCAGATTCATTTTACACTCATCAGTTCTTACACATTTTGTTGCATAGCACCAATTACAATCACCACAATGGAACAGCTCTCCTCCCACCTTCTCCTTGTGGTTACCCTTTCCCTGTACCTTCCTTACCTATGGATTCCTATCCATCTAACTTCCCCCCCATGCAAATGCTGCCCTTCCCTTGTGTGTTATTGTGATTAGAGAGTAGATTCTACTTTTTAGATACATACCTAACTAGGTCACCCTTGTGTATCACATTGTATACATACTCTAGACACTTATTGCTTATTTGCTTGTTTTCTGTTTGTTCTAATAGACACATTTCGAAGATTGTTTCCAAAACTCATAGACTGTGCATTCCTTACATGGACACAAAAAACATTTACCAAAGTTGACCATATGCTGGACCACAAAGCAAATCTCAACAAATTCCAAAAGAATGAAATCATTCAAAAATGTTCTCTAAAACAATGGAAGTAAGCCAGAAATCATTAATAGAAGAAATGAGAAAGTCTCTTAATGTTTGGAAATTTAACAACACATGTTTAAATAGACAATGGGTCAAATAAATCATAATAGAAATTAGAAGATATTCCACACTGAATAACAATTAAAATGCAGCCTGTCAAAACTTGTGACATGCATCTGAAGCTGTACATAGAAGGGAATTTATAACCTTAAATGTATGTATTTTGTTTATTCCAGAAGATATATGAAAAGATGCTCAACATTATTAATTATCAATAATTAATATCACAACGTGGTAGAACTCTATATCCACCAGAATGGCAAAAATGAAGAATGAAAATACTAAGTATTGGCAAGGATGTGGAGCAAAGAGAATCCTCATATAATGCTGATAAAACTCTAAATTGGTACAACTACTTGGAAAACCTGGAGTGTTTACTATTTACCACATATTCGTTCACTCAGCAAATTCATTCCCAGATAGATACTGAAGGAAATATATGAATAATTGTATCAAGAGTCATATACAAGAATATATATAGCAACATTATTTGTGATGGACAACACATGAAATCACTCAAATTATTTAACATCAATCGAATAGATTGAATATATTTATGCAAAAGTTAGTAGTAAAAATTAATGTACTACTACTACGTGCAATGATACTGATGAATTACACACTCAAATATAAAGTTGGGCAAAAAAAATCCAGACATAAAGAGTACATGATGCTTGATTCCATTTATATAAAACTCAAACACAAGGAAAATTAATCTACTGGTTTGGAAAGTGGTAACTTCTAAAAA
>NW_006922065.1:1007650-1008433 GCF_000298275.1 Orycteropus afer afer
GTAGATTGCCCCATCTTCCTTCCAAGGAGTGGCTGGTGGGTTTGAACCACCAGCCTTCTGGTTAGCAGTCAAGTGCCTTAGCCATTATGCTACCAAAATGTCTTTAAATACTTTTTTTGTCTAAGTGAGTGGGACAGCAATCATTGCCTCACAATCCAAACATATCTGCATCTCCTGCAGCTCCACCCACTGAGTAAGGGCTACCATTTGCTTTTGCACCAACTGACCAATGATAGATGGCAGCAAATACTAGCTCAACTCACCCTCAACTGCTCTTTTTGAAAAGCTAACAGAGATCTGTGAACACACTCATATTCTATCACACCCACCAGGAGAGAGGTGGTGAGTTCATAAGTGCTAACAATTAGTGAATAGAGGAGCACAGTACCCAGTTCACACAGATTTATCAAAATAAAATAAAGGAAACAAAAATCTTGGGCAAATCACACCAACATACAACTACAAATTAAACATAAATATAACAACACCAAAATGTCTTGGAGAAAATGGACCATCACAGTCCACATAAAGAAGCAAGATAAAGTAGTAGAAACATGGCCCCAGGATACAAACCCAGAAAACACACCTGAGGAAGAAGCAGCATTGGAACTTCCCAATAAGGAATTCAAAAGAAGTGTAATTGGGTACCTTCAATGGAGTGAGACACAGATCAAGGAAAACAGTGACAAGGTCAAGGAACACAGTGACATAATTGAATTAAACAAAGACAAAACTCTAGAACAATTTAGGAAAACAATACAAGAACAAATTGACAAAATAAAA
>NW_006922065.1:1009483-1010729 GCF_000298275.1 Orycteropus afer afer
ACCTACAGGTGATTGGAATTCCAAGATAAGAAGAGACAGATAAAACCACAGAGAAAGTTTTCAAGGATTTGTTGGAAGAGAATTTCTCTAACATAATGAAAGATGAGAAGATATCAATTGAAGAAGTTAAACAAACTGCAAACAGGATAGAACTCAAAAGAAAATCACTAAGACATATCATAATCAAACTCACCAAAACTAAAGCAAAGAGAGAATCCTGAAATCAGCATGGGAAAAATGAAAAGTTACCTACAAAAGGCAACCAATAAGGAATTAGAAATCAACACTAGGAAAACCAATGGAAAAAGAGCAAATGCATGGAAACTGAATACAACTTCCCCCAAAATGACTGGGTAATAGAAGACATACATGATGAATTTAAAAGCTCTGATTTCTTGGCAGAAACCATGCAGGTAAGAAGGCATTGGGATGACATATATAAAACCCTGAAAGGAAACAATTTCCAACCAAGAATTATATACCAAACAAAATTGTCCCTCACATATGAGGGTGAAATTAGGATATTTCCAGATAAACAAAAACTAAGGAAATTTGATAAAATCAGACCAACCTTACAAGAGATGATAAAGGGAGCCTTCAGACAGAAAACCAGCAACAGTAACTAACAACAGATGATTAACACACATGATGACATAACCCAGAAACTAAGTCAGTTATGGAAATAACCAAAGTTAAATAAACTCACAAGACTGTAAACAGGGAACCAGTGACATCAATTGGTAAATGAGGACAACTACAAACCAAAAAAGAGGCAATAAATAGCATAGTTACAGAACTTCTAAATGGTGAGGGTGTCAAGACAATTGCAAGAAAGAACAGACTATTTAAAACTTGGGAAGAAAATTATAAATCACAGGTAACCTCAAAGAAAAATAATAAACCTTCACATCACAATAAAAGAGGACAAGCACAAATAAATAGCAAATAAAATAATAGCAAGGAAGGAGAGGATAACGTGATTCAAAAACAGAATGAGCTCAGCACAGAAAATTATATGGAGCAAAGAAATCAGCAGCACTGTGAAAAAATGCATAACCAAATGACATCAATAAATTCATATTTGTTGATAATTATGCATAATGTAAATGGTTTAAATACACCACTCAAGAGATGGAGAGTTGCAGACTGGATAAGAAAACATGATCCTTCAATATGCTGTCTACAAGTGACTCACCTTAGACACAAATACAAAAACAGACTAAAAATCAAAGGTTGGAAAAAAATA
>NW_006922065.1:1012358-1013721 GCF_000298275.1 Orycteropus afer afer
AAAAATCTTCAACAAAATCCTAGCCTAAAAATTCTAACATATAAAAAATAATAATGCATCATGACCAAGTGAGATTATTAGCAGCTATGCAAGTATGGCTCAACATTAGAAAGACAATCAACATAATCCATCACATAAGTAAAATAAAAGAAAGCAATCACATGATCATATCAATGGATACAGAAAAGGCATTTGATGAAATCCAAGATCCTTTCCTGATAAAAACTCTCAGATAAATAGGAATAGAAGGGAAAATCCTCAACATAATAAAGCGCATATATGCAAAACCAGCAGGCAGCATTATTCTCAATGGAGAGAGACTGAAACCATTCCACTTGCAAACAAGAACCAGTCAAGGATACCCTCTATCTCCACTGCTATTCAACATTGTATTGAAAGTCATAGCCTGCCAATAAGGCAAGAATGGAAATAAAAGACATCTAAATTGTTAAGGGAAAATTGTATAGGAAACCCAAGATACTCAGCAAGAAAACTACTGGAACTTATTGAAAGATTTAGCATAGTGGCAGCATATAAGATCAACATACAAAAATCAGTTGGATTCCTCTACACCAGCAAAGAGGTCTCTGAGAAGGAAATTAGTACCATTTACAACAGCTACCAAAAAGAACAAATACTTGGGAATAAATCTTACTAGAAACACAAAAGACCAATACAAAGAAAACTACAAAATATTACTTGACGAAACTGTAAAAGATACACATAAATGGAATAACATACCATGCTCATGAATAGGAATATTGAACATAGTGAAAATGTCAATACTACCCAAAGCAATCTATACATTCAATGCAATCCTGATCAGATTCCATTAACATTCTTTATAGATAGGAAAAAACAATCACTAATTTTTTTTATGGAAAGGAAAAAGATCTCGGATTAGCAAAGCACCACTGAAGAAAAACAAAGTAGTATTTCTCACATTCCCAGATCTCAAATCCTACTATAAAGCCAGAGTTGTCAAAACAGCCTGGTATTGGTACAACGACAGATATATACAGTAGTGGAAAAAAAGCGAGAACCCAGAAATAGATCCATCAACCCATGGTCAGGTGATCTTTGGCAAAGGGCCAAAATCCATTAAATGGGGAAGAGATGGTATCTTTAACAAATGATGCTGGCAAAACTTTATATCCATTTACAGAAAAATGAAAAAGATCCATATCTCACATCGTAAACAAAAACTAACTCCAGATGGATCAAAGATTTAAATGTGAAACCTAAAACTATAAAGTTCATCAAAGGAAAAATAGAGGCTAATTTAGGGGCCCTGATATGGCATAGGGAGCTCTGGTAGCATAGTGCCTAAGGCACTTGACTGCTAACCAGAAGGCTGGCAGTT
>NW_006922065.1:1014401-1018708 GCF_000298275.1 Orycteropus afer afer
CTCCTTGGAAGGAAGTTTGGGCAATCTACTTCTATAGTGATACTGCCTTGGAAACCCAAGGAGGGGTCGCTATGAGTCGGGTCCGACTAGATGGCACATGACAACAACAACAACTTGTTCATTGCAGCACTATTCACGACAGTAAAGAGATGGTAACATCCTAAGTGATCATCAGCCAAAGAATGGTTAATCAAACTGTGGTATGTACACACAATGGAATACTATGCAACCCTAAAGAATAATGTAGAATCTGCAAAACACAGCATAATGTGCATGAACTTGAAGGACAGTATGCTGAGTGAAATAAGTCAATCACAGAAGGATAAATATTTTATTAGTCCACTTCGTTAAAATCAAGGAAAGGTTTATACACAGAAGGAAACCTTCTTTGTTGGTTACCAGGGATGGGAGGGGAGGGTAAGGGAGTGAAAAATCCTAGGCAGGTTGAGAGATGGGTAAGGGGAAGTTTTTGTTTGGAGTGCACTGAGTATATGCTAATGGTGGTGGAATAATTTGGAAAAGGATAGCAATAATAGTGGCACAAAGTGAAAAAAGTCATCAATATCCCTGAGCTATAAATGTGGAAGTGGTTAGGTTGGTGAATGTCTTGTTGTGTATGTTTTCTCCACAATAAAAGTGAAACAAAATAACATGTGGCTTGAAATCTTCTATTCCCTTTAAAGTGTAGGGTCTTTATTGGCTTTGTCTGCCAAACACTAATCAAGTCGTGTAAAATTTATCATTTGTTGTAAACTAAAGCTGCAACTCCTATTCTGAAATGTTGCCTATGTTGTTGTTGTTGTTAGCTTTACTAAATCTTCAGATTCCATTAGATTTATGAAGATCCTGCTAGTCCTGTCTGCCCTCTAAGCGCCCTGAAGTTGTGGGATATAAGAGAAAGTAAGGGTTCAAATAACTCATTAGATATATTTTTAATCTAGTAAACAAGATTAATTGGACTTTGGGGGTTAAAATACCTGAAAATGAACAAGAATGACATTGGAAAATAGCAGTAATTTCACAGGTTCCATATGGTGGTCCCTTGGAAAGAAGGTTCGGCAATCCTACTTCCGTAGTGATACCGCCTTGGAAACCCAAGGAGGGGTCACTATGAGTCGGGTTTGACTCGAGGGCACATAACAACAACAACAACAACAATATGGTGGTCAGGTTTGGGATTTTTTTTTTTTCAGGAGTCCTGGGACAGCTTGATAACTGACTCATTCCTTATGTCCCTTTGTCCTAGTTTTTAGAGAATATTTATTTACAGCTGAACTCAAAAGAGCAGACTGCAGTACAGACACAAACTTATTTCAAGATCTCTGAGTGGAAAAGTTAAATTCCTTTTCCAGAGGATATGCATTCAGTGAGGGACAGATGTTAAAGAAAAGAAATGATGAGCAACTTTGTCCACGCCCAAAGTTCTGTGAAGGTCACTCCAAGTTCAAGATGGGGGGAAATGAAACTGTGTAGTTGTGAACCACATTAATACAGGGATCTGTAAAGGAGGCAGGCTGACCGAGAGATGAATGCATGTCCTTCTCCCAAATTACAGTTTATCATTGTCTTGGAAGGAATGCCTCTCTGAGCACAAGTCCAAGGAAGTCTGCTCCCTGGTGGTTTGTGTCTGACAGGTATAAATGCTACCTTTTATCATCTATTGTTCATTGATGACAAAAGAAAACTAATTAAGCATAATTTCCTGGCTCTCAGAGTTACATCCCCTCAGTGGCCTACGAATTACTTGCAGGTTTGGAATGGTGCCATTTCGGTGTTGGATCTGGGCAATGATCCTGCACTCACATAAATTCCAGAGTTAATTGTGAAATAATAGAGTCACAACTGGTTGGAAGTATATTTTTCTGTTCTGGAGAATGAAGTCCCTGTAGATGTGTAGTGAAGACATCAGTGTTCACTGCTATTGTGAATTCTTCTAAAGCCTCCGAAATTGACGAAGTTTCCCGAAGCATTTCAAGTTTGTGGCATTTTCTATTATTCTTAAATGTGATGTTTGCATGGTGTATTTACTTAAAGCCTCATTGTACATTTGTGAAGAAATTTCATGACATGGTTATTTCAGTGATTTCATTAGTGTCTCTGTATGATTAAATGCTCCTAGAGGGTTTCATTTCAGGCACACATAATTCTCTCCACAGTCCACATTTCTGAAAGGTAAAACTGATTTCATTTTATTTTTTAAATAGCATTTCTATTCCCAACCATTCCAGAGATATCTGTCAGTTAAATAATTAATTAATATTGGGCAATAATGTATTTATTCTTATTCTGTCTACTGTATTGTTGTTAGGTGCGATCGAGTCAGCTCTGACTCATAGGTACCATATGTTCAACAGAACAAAATATTTCCTGGACCTGTGCCAGCTCCGTGATCTTTGCTATAGCTGAGCCCATTCTTGCAGCCACTATGTCACTCCATCTTTTTGAGGATGTTCCCTTTTTTCACTGACATTCCATTTTACCAACCATGTTATCCTTCTCCATGGAGTGGTCCCTTTTGACAACATGACCAAAGTAGATTAGACAAAGTCTGACCATGCTCACTTCCAAGAAATATTCTGTCTCCACTTCTTCCAGGACAGATTTGTTAGTTCTTCTGGCAGTCCGTGATACATTTAGTGTTTTCCAACACCACAACCCAAAAGCATCAAGTCTTCTTTGGTCTTCCTTATTCATTGTCCAGCTTTCACACGCATATGAATGAGGTGACTGAAAACACCATGGCTTCGATTAGGCACACCTTAGTCTTCAAAGCGATATCTTTGCTCTTTAACACTTTAAAGAGGTCTTTCACATCAGATTTGCTCAGTGCAATGATTTCTTGACTGCTGCTTCTATGGGTGTTGATTGTGGAACCAAGTAATATGAAATATTTGATAACTTCAGTATTTTCTCTATCTATCGTGAGGATCTTTATTGCTCCAGTTGTGAGGATTTCCATTTTCTTTATGTTGAAGTGTAAACTGCAAACTATAATCTTTAATCATCACTAGTAAGTGCTTCGGGAGCTCTGGTAGCATAGTGCCTAAGGCACTTGACTGTTAACCAGAAGGCTGGCAGTTCAAACCCACTAGCCACTCCTCGGAAGGAAGGTTGGGCAATCTACTTCCGTTGTGATACTGCCTCGGAAACCCAAGGAGGGGTCGCTATGAGTCAGGTCCGACTCCACGGCACATAACAACAACAACAACAGTAAGTGCTTCAAGTCATTTTCACTTTCAGCAAGCAAGGTTGTTTTGTCTGCATATCACAGGTTGTTATTGTGTCTTTCTTCAATCCTAATGCCACGTTCTTCGTGTAGTCCAGCTTCTCAAGTTATTAGCTCAGCATACAGATTGAATAAGTATGATGAAAAGCTACCATCCTTAAACACTCCCTTCCTGATTTTAAACCATGAAGTATCTCTTTGTTCTGTTCGAATGACAGTCTCCTGGTCTATGTAGAGGTTCTTCATGAGCACAATTAAGTGTTCTGGAATTCTCATTTTTCTCAATGTTATCCATAATTTGTCATAATCCACACAATCAAGTGCTTTTATATAGCCAATAAAACACAAGTAGACATCTTTCTGGTATTCTTTGCTTTCAGCCATGATCCATCTGACATCAGCAATAATATCCTTTATTCCACACTCTGTTCTGAATTCAGCTTGCATTTCTGGAAGTTCACTGTCAATATTCTGCTGCAACCATTTTTGAGTTATTTTCTGCAAGATTTTACTTGCATGTGATGTTGATGATATTGTTCAATAATTTCCACATTCTGTGGGATCACCTTTCTCAGGAAATATGGATCCAAATATGGATCCCTTCCAGTCAGTTGGCCAAGTAGCTGTCTTCCAAATTTCTTGGCATAGATGAGTGAATGCCTCCAGTGCGTTCAGTCCATTCCTGGAGAATTGTTTTTTGCCAATTCCTTGAGTGTAGCTTTAACTTCTTCCTTCAATAGCATTGGCTCTTGATCATATGCCACATCCTGAAATGGATAAACATCGACCAATTCTTTTTGGTACAGTGACTCTGTGTATTTCTTCCATTTTCTTTTGATGTTTCCTGCATCATTCAGTATTTTGCTCATAGAAACGTTCAGTATTGCAACTGGAGGCTTGATTTTTTTTTTTTCCAGTTCTTTCAGCTTGAGAAATGCTGAACATATTCTTCTCTTTTGGTTTTCTAATTCCAGGTCTTTGCGCATTTCATTCTAATAATTGACTTTGTCTTCTCAAGCTGCTCATTGAAGTCTTCTGTTCAGCTCTTTTATCTTGTCATTTCTTCCATTTGCTTTAGCTA
>NW_006922065.1:1022670-1032593 GCF_000298275.1 Orycteropus afer afer
ACTCCTCAGAAGGAAGGTTGGGCAATCCTACTTCTGTAGTGATACTGCCTCGGAAACCCAAGGAGGGGTCGCTATGAGTCGGGGACGACTCAACGGTAACCAACAACAACAATAATCAAGTTCATATTTTGGTTCTTGTGGACTTGTTTCAATTGTCTTTAGCTTCAATTTGATGATCTGTACACTGTCAGCTCCTGGCTTTGTTTTGGCTGAAGATATTGAGCTTCTCCATCACCTCTTTCTACAAATATCATCAATCTGGTTTCTGTGTATTCCATCTGGCAAAGCCCACATGTATAGCCACCACTTATGTTGTTGAAAAAAAGTACTCACGATGAATAAGTCATTGGTCTTCCAAAATTCTATCACACAATCTCCAGTATTATTTCTGTCACCAGTCAACTATCATTGATTATTCTTTGTTTCCAAATTTTTCATTCCAATCACCAGTGATAATCAACACATCTTGATTGCATGTTTGTTCAATTTCAGACTGCAGAAATTGGTAAAAATCTTCAATTTCCTTATCTTTGGCTTTTGTGGTTGGTGCATAAATTTGAGTATAGTAGTATTAACTGGTCTCCCTTGTAGGCATATGGATATTATCCTATCACTGACAGCATTGTACTTCAGGATAGAACTTGAAACATTTTTTGTGACAATGAATGCCATGCCATTCCTCTTCAATTTGTTTTTCCCAATGTAGTAGATTATATGATTGTCTGATTCAAGATTGCTAAAACCAGTCCATTTCAGCTCACTAACGCCTAGTATATCGATCTTTATGCATTCCATTTCATTTTTGACAACTTCCAATGTTCCTAGATTCATACTTTGTACAGGCCATGTTCTGATTATTGATGGATATTTGCATCTGTTTCTTCCCATTTTGAGTCATGCCACATCAACAAATGGAGGTCCCAAAAACTTTACTCCATGATATTAAGGTCATCTCTACTTTGTAGGGGCAGCTCTTCCTCAGTTGTGTTTTGAGTGCCTTCCAACCTGAGGAGCTCATCTTCTGGCACTATATCAGACAATATTTCAGGGCAATTTATAAAGTTTGCCAGTACTGTATCAGACAGTATTTCCCTGCTATTCATAACGTTTCCACTGGCCAATTGTTTGAGAAATTGATGGCTCCTTTGTTCTTCTGAATAGGTTTTAGTCTGGAAGCTCTGTTGAAACCTGTCTACCAAAGGAGATCCTGCTGGTATTTGAAATATTGCTGGCATAGCCTCCAGCCTCACAGCAATAAGCAAGGCACCACAGTATGACAAACCGACACACAAGTGGTCTTATTGTATATGGCATACATTATTGTTTTATAGCCTTTAGTTTTTTGTTTATTGTTTTGGCCTTTAGTTTTTTGTTTATTGTTTTGGCCTTTAGTCTTGACACCATCCTATGCCCATGCACAGTACTTGGTACATAATAGATTACTGCTTAAAATTTACTGAATGAATTCATGAATAGACTAATTTTGCATAAATCTAGCCTTACATTGCTTTATTGCTTGCATCTCAGGCTTGTGCTTCCACATAAGTTGAAGGACAATTTCAACAACTGTTTCAGTGAATGCCTTTGGGAAACTTGTCAGTGTGGAACATCTAGAAACTGGTCTTGCTCCAACTCTACCAGGGCATAGATGGCCTTTCTTGATTTAATTGCCTGACATTCAGATAAAATTTTGGAAGGTAAATTTGATATTTGTATGAACATAGAGCTAGGATGTGACCCCTGATACTACACTGATAGACAAGGGCAAGAATTGTAATCATCACTTCCTCCAGGGCACTAGTGCCTGCATTGTTCTTATAGGCAAATGAACTATTTAAAGTGCATAATTTGTAGAATACTTTGTTCTAAGTGTGTTCTTTTATATACAGGTACTTTCTCTAGAAGTGTTGAGTGTGCATAATCCTCGTTATGAATTACAAACAATTACTGGTCCCCAAGCTTAAAGACTTATAATTGTTTTGGTCCAATTAAATTTGGCAGTATAAATATTTGAGAGAGAAAGGTGTGTGATTTTATAGGTAAATCTGTTGGCATTGCTTCTTACTGTCTTTGCTATCTGGTGCTGCTGCAACAGAAATATTACAAGTGAATGGCTTTAACAAACAGACATTTATTTTCTCACAGCTTGAGAGGGTAGAAGTCCAAATTGAGAGTACTGGTTCTAGGGGAAGACTTACTCTCTCTGTCAGCTCTGGAGGAATGTCCTTGTCTCTTTAGTTTCTGTTTCCTGGTTCTTTGGAGATCTCCATGTGTCTTGGCATCTATCTTACTCTATCTCTCCTCTGCTTATTTGTTTAATCTATTTTATATCTCAGAAAAGATTGATTTAAGACACACTCTGCATTTATCCTGTCTCATTAACATAACAAAGACAACTCATTCACAAATGGGATTATAACCAGAAACAGAGTTAGGATTTACAGTACATATTTTGGAGGAACAAAATTCAATCCAAAACACTGAGGTTCATTGTATACAAACTGCTTTTCATATTAAGAGCATTCAAAGTGCTTTCCTGAGACTTTACCAAATAGGTTAAATATCATTCTTTGTATTAAGCCTCTAAGCATAATTTTTAGAAGTTTATTGTGTAATTATTTCTAAATAATGCACTTAACCGAAGGAGATAGCCATGTTGACTTCCTCAAAGAATATCACGTACAAGTAGTCACTGGGTTACAAATGTCTCACTTAAATACAACCCCCATAAAATGTCCATTAACAATTCCTAGATCATTAAATGAACTACTATCAGAGTTCTATTAAGAACAAGGTAGATATTTAAATCTGTCAGTTTCTACCTGTGAGTTCTAATTTGCTTCTTTCAGGTTACAGTTGTTTTTGAAAATGATAAGACAGGAGAAAGAAAAGAAGGAAAGTGACATTTACTGAGTGCAACAGTGCAAACAAAGACAAGAACTCAGAGGAGGCAACTATTCAGTCAGTGGCAGAAGGGAATTAGAATTCAGCCCAGGTTCCATCCCTACTGCTGGCTATTCACATTTCACTCTCTAGTGTCTGAGGTTCGGGTCATGCCCCTCACAGGTAGAAGAGCTTCATGTGGTGAAACTTAGGTGGCAGGGACAGGCAGCATGTGTAGTTTCATTGCATACCACATGGAAGTTGCTGCAGCACAGCAGCAGGTGCACCAGCCCTGAGCCATGCCACTCCACCACCTCCAGCATCTCATAGACCTTGCCCAACTGGCTTTGGAGGCAGCCAGCCATAGCCACCCACATCCTACCAGCCTGAGGTACATATTAAAAAAAATCACTGCCATCAAGTGGGTTCCAACTCATAGCCACCCCTCCTTGGGTTTCCAAGGTGGTGTTTCTATGGAAGTAGATTGAACAGTCTTCCTTCTGAGGAGTGGCAGGTGGATTTGAACTGCTAGTTTTCTGGTTAGCAGTCAAATGTGTTAGGCACTATGCCACCAGAGATCCTATAGTGGTTCATAATAACAAACAGGTGCTACATTGTGATGCACATCCAAAGGTTATTATTATTATTACTACATTATTATGTTAAAGATGTTTTAGTGTATCTGGAAGTATTCCTGTAATGTTTTTTATGCATAAAAAGGTACACTATATACCAAGAAAAACATTTGACTATTTGACCTTAGAACTGTACCTAACTGTTTCCACTTACATACAAATTAAGCTTAAAGATAGACTTAAGAATAGAATTTGTTTGTAACCAGGGGACTTCCTGTATTTAGATACAGTAAAGCAAAAATCCCCATATTCAGAAATCTATACTTAGATACCAGCTGTTTGTTTTGATTCCTAATCATAGTTTCTTACTGAGTGGGTTTTTGCAATAGGAAATGGAGAAGGATTTCATTTGCTTATACAGGTGCTCCTCAGATTACCAATGGGATGTGTTTCTAAGTCTGTCTTTAAGTTAAATTTGTAGATAAATTGGGACAGTTATATAGGGTTCTTATTTAGCGCTGGTTAGTCAAAAGACTGATGGTGTTTCACCTCCTTCTGATTGCTTTATTAGTTTAACTTTATTTTCAATTGTGATTATTTTACTTTTCTTTGATGAATTACCAGCACTTGCATTGGATTTACACTCTGGAGGCATGGTAATAGGAGTAAATAAGAAGAAAATTTAAGCCAAATACAAGGTTACACACTCAACACAGTGTCAATTGCAACATTATCTGACTTAAAAAGTAAGGCAGAACTCTCCTTCCTTGAACCCATGAAATGCTGAATCTGTGCAATGTTTTCATGATTGTCCCAAAGTAATGCATACATTTATTATTATGAACCACTGTATTCAGCTCAAATTTGTAATACAGTATGCTTTATGGCAATCCATTCTTAACTATGACTTGTCTGTAAATTGAATGTTCATAACCTTGGGTCTTACCGTCTATTATTTAAGTATAGGTATCTCTCTTACTTTGAAATAAGAAGTTAAATTAAATCCATTTAATGATGAGATTTTATTATTATTATTATTAAGCTCAGTTGATTTTTTTTCTTTTTTTGCTGCTAGAATTACCATTATTTCCCAGGTATAACAATTGCCTAATGATATAGTTAGGAGCTCTGGTGGTGTAGTGCCTAAGGCATTTGACTGCTAACCAGAAAGCTGGTGGTTCAAACCCACCAGCCACTCCTTGGAAGGAAGGTTGGGCAATCTATTTCCATAATGATACCACCTCGGAAACCCAACAAGGGGTCACTATGAGTTGGATCCAACTTGATAGCAATGAGTGAATGATATAATTGAATATCAGTATGAAATGACATAATATTTCTGAAATATTTTCATGGATTTCACATTCTACAATTAGGCTCTGGGGATATCCTACCTACTGGAACACCACATTTCAGTTTTTCAATGGAAGGGTAGATGGACCTAAAACAGGAGAACCCTGTCATTTCTAAGCAACAATGGTCAAATTAAACTTTTATTTCAATCTCCAGGAAAGCAATGAGCTTGAAGTCAGGCATTGGGAAGAGGGAGAAATTTGTATAAATTCCTTTAGTATATCAAAGATGAAGCCTGAAAAGTTCTTGGTAAATATTTTTAGGGCTCACTGATACCATATTGAGCCCTTTGAAGTTAGTGGAACCATGCATCTACTACTGGCTAATGGGCCAGGAATAGAAATAATGAATATCTCTTTTGGACTGCCAATGAAATAGCCTTTTTCAACTTTCACTTTCTGTGGTGAGCCTGGAGTGGTGTGTTGAAATGGCAGAGCTACAAGATGGAAGAAGCTTGCATTGTTATATCATCTCATGGAGGACACTTGCAGTGGAGAGTCACCTGACCTACAACACATTTTATGTGTTCAAGAAATAAACTTCTTTTGTTAATCTACTGAGATTCAGGTATTGTTTGTCCTCACATCATAGGTCAATCCTATTTTGACTGAATCAGGCTCAAATCATTGTATTTCTTACATGAGGTCAAGAAAATACCTCTTTTTCTATATGAAGGTAAATATTACTGCTCCAGGGTAGGAGAAGAAAAGACAATGAGCCTACCACATCTGAATGGAGGGATTACAGGACAAAGAAGGAGGACAAAGTGAAATCAAGAAAGTCAGGCTTGGGTGAGCATTTTTGTTTTACCATTTTGTAGTGATGGCACTGTGATTAAGACTTTGGGCTGCCAACCAAAATATTGGTGGTTCAAACTCAGCACCTTCTCCATGGGAGAAAGACAAAGCAGTCCACTTCTGTAAAGATTTATAGCCTTGGGAACCTTATGGGGATTGCTATGAGTTGGAATCTACTTGATGGACAGTGGATTTGGTTTAAGAGCTTTGGTAGTACAGTAGTTAAGGCATTTGGCTGATAACCAAAAGACTAGTGGTTTAAACCCAGTAGCCACTCGATGGAAGAAAGATGAGGCAGTCTGCTTCCATAAAGATTTATAACCATGGAAACACAATGGGAGTTGCTATGAGTCAGAATTGAATTGATGGAAGTGAATTTGATGTTGAGTGTTAGCAATGTCATCGTAGGGCTATAGGTATTTAGATTGTGCTAATGCTTTCATTGTTTGGTTCTACAATCTATGCCAATGGAAGCAGCAGTCAGGACATTAGACGACGTGTAGCATTGGGAAGGTCAACCGCGAAGGAATTGTTTCAAGTGCTGAGGAGCAAGGATGTCCCATTGAGGACTAAGGTGCACCTGACACAAGCCATGATATTTTCCAATCACCTCGTATGCATGTGAGAGCTGGACAATGAATAAGGAAGACCGATGAACAGTTGATGCTTTTGAGTTATGGTGCTGGCAAAGAATGCTGAAAGTACCATGGACTGCTCAAAGAACTAACAGATCTGTCCTGGAGGAAGTGCAGCCAGAATGCTCCTTGGAAGCAAGAATGGCCAGACTTCCCTCACCTATTTTGGTCATGTTGTCAGAAGGGACCATTCCCTGGAGAAGGATGTCATGCTTGGTAGGGTGGAGGGTCAATGAAAGAGGGGAAGGCCCTCAACAAGATGGATTGACATGGTAGCTCTGATAATGGGCTCAAGTACAGCAGGGATCGAGGAGCTGGCATAGGATTGGGCCGTTTTTGTTCTTTTGTGCATGGCAGTTGCTATGAGTCAGAAATGACTCGATGACACCTAACAACAACAACAACAACAATGCTTTCATCTTTGTCATATTCTTCTCTATTACCCAATGTTTATTTTCATTGTTTCATAATGTAAGTTTATTCCTCCCTGCTCCCAGCTTTTTATTGCTGTCCTTACACAAGACTATTTTATACCCATGTAAAAAATGGTCATGTAATAATAGTGTCAAGAGCCTATGTGACTTTAGGAGAGACAATGACATGGATCAGCCCAAAGTGTATTCCTGTGAGGTAGAAGTCAGGCATACTGCCATTCTCTAACCTTTTTACTAATTCTGACACTAGCCATACATCCCATGGCATTTTCTACTTCTATACAATCTGCTTCTTTCTCTACTGGGCTTGATAATCTGTGGTAATGGCCACATAGAACTCACAGATGATACTTACAGTTAAGTGGTTTATTAAGGAACAAACAAGGTACAACGTAGGATCAGGATCAGGAAGTATGTAGGAAAAGTCTCCCTTCTTCAGTGCAGGACAGCTCTCTCAGTAACTTTTAATCATGCAGGCCTCCTCGCAGCCCCCTGACAATAGGCTCCTCTTAGTTCTCTCAGGAGAGGTTCCTCTCGGCCCCCTCAGGGGAAGCTTCTTTTGCCCTGACATCTGTCACTGGTGCCAGCTCTGCCACTGGATTCTTTCTGGTCCTCTCATCATCTTCAATGGTACACTCTTGGCTCTTGTTACAACTTTCTTTTAGGAAGTTCCTTGTCTCTTCTCTGGCTGCCTCTGCTCTCTTTATTCCTTCTGCTTCTTCCTACTCCTTCTCTTCCTACTTCTTTCTGTCTGAAAAACATCTGTGGAATTGGTTGCTTATATATACAACTCCTTGTCAATTTCAAGGTATGGCTCCTCCCAGCAGGGGCCATAACCTGACCAATTCCCTCACAGAAGGCCACAATTACTTCATTTGCATAGTAGGTGATAGTTCCTCATTTGCATAGTTCATTGACCAATCTAAGCAAGGTGCATACCAATCACAGGGCAGGCTGCAGCCCAAGGCCAGACAAAAAGTATCAAAACAAAGTTGTTTACAGCTTAGCCAGGAAATGTCAATCAACCTGGAATAGACAACCAGGGCAAATGTAACTTCTCAGGGCACAGGGGCAAAATCTCTCAGGCTGTTTTTCCAAGGAGCCAAGGCAGAAGGCCACTTAAAGGTAGCCATTTCACCACATTCCTTTTAGTCTTTAGGGTCACAAACACCCATTAGTATCCTCAAAAGATGATTTCTTTAGATAAAGTACAGTTAGTCAGTGTATGTCCAAATTCCCAAATTACTGAAATGACTCACTCTACCTTCTCTACCACTTTCTAATGTCTCTGAAATAAAGAAAAAATATTTTAACTCTTCTTTATTTTGAATCTATTTGAAGAATTTTCTACTGTATCATTCTATGGCATTCTTAGTATTTCCAATGTTTGTTGAGCAAGATTTGCTCTTTTATTATTACATTCTCCTAGAATGTCTCACAAGTGCTATTTTTTTCTGAATCATTTGATTTGGCCTTTATTATTTTGTTGATGCACTTATGAGCATATGCTTTCTCACTGTTGGCATCTAAACTAATATTTTATTATGTCTGTTATTCTTATCTATGTTTTACAGAAGCCAATTCTTTGTTTCCTCCAATTATAAGTTCACCAGATGTCATACTTCTTCTTTATTTATCCAAAACAAGCTTGCAATAAATTTGGTAGTAATTACTTTATTCTGAATTGCCACAATAAGCCCTTTGATTTCATTTAATGATGTGTTTTATTTAGCTATAATTTACACATAGCTTTAATGTAATCTTAAGGAGTTCTGATTGTGTAGTGGTTAAGGCACTTGGCTGCTAACCAGGAGGTTGGTAGTTCAAACAAAATGGCTGCTCTGTGGGAGGAAGATGATGCAATCTGCTTCTGTATAGCTTTACAGCCTTGGAAACCCAATGGTTATCACTATGAGTAGCAATCAACTTGATGGTAGTGGGTTTGTTTTTTTGGTTAATATAACCTTGTATAAATCAGTGCAGAGCAAGATTGTTAAAGGTACCTAAAGATGAAGTCAGGTGGCTTATTAGGTGTTTCTTTCTCCCTAGTTTCAAACTAAGAAGACAGGTTTAATTTCAACATTTAATAAATGAGATAAAGCACATGTAGCTGTAAACTAAGGCATGGTTCATTTGGATTTGGCTGAGATTTGGGGAATATTCAACTCCAGGTTACCCGGGTATCTCATCAGGGATGCAAACTTTTTTTTTTTTTTTAATTTGGTAACAGAAGGTGAAATCTAATCAATTGTATTGGATACAATTGTATTGTATCCAGTCTCCATAGATGGAAGGGAGTGGACTTAAAAAAGAGGAGTAAAGAATTCTATCCAAAGGTAGTGGCACACTGGACCTGAGGAGCATGCTTATATTATAATAAACAAACAGATTCTGATGCACTATGTCCCCTTGCACTACCATAATAGATTTATCCATAATCAGAACAATCCATCTCCTTTGGCTGTAAGCTCATGCTGATGAGGCAAATTTTAAATTACTACCTGTTTCCCAGAGACCTTGATGCATGATAAGAGCAACATAAGAGGTGCACTGAAACATGGAGATGAGTAGTTGAGTTATAAATAAAGTAAACTTATGTCTTATTTTAACTTGGAAAGTCTTAGGTTGTTCCTTTATCTCAGCTTAATTATGATTATTTGCCTTTTTTTCCATTTTAAAAGTGTCAGAGTTTCCAAGATCAAACAAATCAATACATAACCAATAGTTAAAGACAACCTCAAAATATCTACGAAAAAACAGACAACCTCAAATCAAACAAACAAACAAAAAATAAACAGGACAAGGCATTAGAGGCAAAACCACAAACAGAGGTTTCATTAAACATGGAGAAAGAGGAGGCAATGGAATTATCTGACAAGGAATTTAGAAGATATGTTTATAGAGCTTTACAAGAGCCTAAGGAGACCCCAAACAGAAACAAGGAGAACACAGTCAGTTCCCTAGAAGAACTCAGGAAAATCATTCAAGAACAAAATAATAAGACTAATGCACAATCAGAACTCATATAAAAACAAAGTTAGAAATCCAGAAGATGAATACAGAAATTACAGAATTACACAATACAGTAGAAGTACAAAAGAGTATGTTACAACTGGATGAAGAACACATATCTCAACTAAAAAACAAATCCCTGGACACCAGTCTAAATGAAGAAAAATCAGAACAAAGATTTAAGAGAAATGAAGAGAATCTAAGAAGTATATGGGATGACATGAGAAGAAACCA
>NW_006922065.1:1033053-1034356 GCF_000298275.1 Orycteropus afer afer
CAGATAAACAGAAATTAAGGGATTTTGTGAAAACCAGACCAACCTTACCAGAAATGCTTAAGGAAGTCCTTCCAATAGAGAACCCACAACAGAGATCAGCAAAACCAGGATATGTGTCATCAACACTAAAAGGAAATCATAAATAGAAACTCAAAATAAGGCCATAAAATATTGCACACTAAAAACCAAAGAAGTCAATGAGCACACAATAACAACAACTAACCTATCAGAGGGTATAAAATTTCTAGGTACAAACTTCCAAATGGAGAGAAAAACAGGACAATGTCTTCACAGTATGCACTGTTCTGAAAATGCAGAGACAAGGATATACTCCAAGGTAACCACAGAGAAAATTAACAAACCCCCTGAGCAAATCCAGAAGGAAGGAAAACATATCTGTTTAATATGCACAAAACCAACAATAAAGAAGAAAAAGGATAAGCCATTAGCCAATAAACCGAACTCAGCACAGGAAAATATATGGGTCAAGGAAACATTAACAACACAACAAAATAACACAATAGAATGGCAGCTATCAATTCATACCTATCATTTATTACACTCAATGTGAATGGACTAAATGCACCTATCAAGAGAAAGAGAGTGGCAGACTGGATAAGAAAAGAAGACCCATCGATACGCTGCCTAAAAGAGACCCACCTTAGACACAAAGATAAAAACAAATTAAGAGTTATGGGATGGAAAAAAATATATACCAAGCCAATGGGAACCAAAAAGGAGTAGGAGTGCCAATATTAATATCTGATAAAATAAACATTAAGGTGAAAAACATCATAACAGACAAAGAAGAACATTATATGATTCTGAAAGGGTCAATTGACAAAGAGGACGTTACAATTTATTCACCCAATGAAAGTGCTCCAAAGTACATGGAGCAAAAATTAACTGAATTAAGAGGGATAATAGGCAACTCTAAATAGTATAGGAGACTTTAACATACCACTTTCAAAGAGGGACAGGGCAACCAGAAAAAAACTCAAAAAAGATACAGAAGAGCTCAACAACACAATCAACCAACTCAAACTCATATACAGAGCATTTCACCCAACAAAAAAACAATTCACATTCTTCTCCAGTGCACATGGATCCTTCTCCAGTATAGACCATATGCTAGGACACAAAACAAGCTGCAATAAATTCAAAAGCATTTAAATAATACAAAGTACCTTCTTGGACCACAATGCTATAAAATTAGAAATTAATAATAGGAAGAGCAAGGGAAAAGCATCAAACATATGGACTCTGAACAATTCATTGCTCAAAAACTACTGGGTAACAGAAC
>NW_006922065.1:1034584-1035390 GCF_000298275.1 Orycteropus afer afer
AAACAGAAAACAAAACACAACAAAAAGAACATAGAGAAAATCAATAAAACAAAAAGCTGGTTCTTCAAAAAGATTAATATAATTGATAAACCATTGGCAGATCTAACAAAAGAAAAGAAAGAGAAGATCTAAATCACAAGAATTGTAAATGAAAAAGGTGTCATCACAACAGAACCAACTGAAATAAAAAAGATACTGACAGAGTATTATGAAAAACTTGACTCCAACTGATTTGAGAACCTAGAAGAAATGGACAAGTTCCTAGACTCACAACACATACCTGAACTATCACACTCAGAGATAGAATACTTGAACAGACCTATAACAAAAGAAGAAATTGAATAAGTCATAAAAAATCTTCCCACAAAGAAAAGTCCTGGCCCTGATTCAATGGATAATTTTATCAAATATTCAGAGAAGAGTTGACACCTATGCTACTCAAGCTATTCCAGAGCAAAGAGAAAGATGGAACACTCCCAAACTCATTTTATGAAGCAAGCATAACACTAATACAAAACCAGGGAAAGACACCACTAGAAAGGAAAACTACAGACCAATATCCCGCATGAACATAGATGCAAAAATCTTTAACAAAATCCTAGCCAACAGAATCCAACAACAGATCAAAAAATTAATACTCCTGGACTAAGTGAGATTCAAACTAGGTTTACCAGGGTGGTTCAACATCACAAAACACTCAATGGAATCCACTACATAAACAAAACAAAAGAACCATATGATTATATCAATTGATGCAGAAAAGGCATTTGATAAAATCCAACATCTATTCCTGTTCAGAACTCTCA
>NW_006922065.1:1035523-1036118 GCF_000298275.1 Orycteropus afer afer
GGGATGCCCTCTATCACCACTTCTATTTAACATTGTATTGGAAGTCCTGGCCAGGGCAATAAGGCAAGAAAGAGAAATAAAAGGTATACAAATTGCCAAAAAGGAACGAAAACTATCTCTATTTGTGGATGATATAATCTTGTACATAGAAAACCCAAGGAACTCAATAAAAAAAACTACTGGAATTAATAGAGAGGTTCAGCAAAGTGGCAGGACACAAGGTCAACATACAAAAATCAGTTGGATTCCTCTACACCAGCAAGGAGTCCTCTGATAAAGAAATAAGGGAAACAATACCATTTACAATAGCTACTGAAAGAGATAAAATATATGGGAATAAACCTCACCAGAGACACAAAAGACTTATACAAAGAAAACTATAAAGCACTGCTACAAGAGAAAACAAGTGTACTACATAAATGGGAGAACCTACCTTGTTCATGGATAGGTAGACTGAATATTGTAAAAATGTCAATACTATCTAAAGCAATTTACACATTTAGCACAATCCTTATCCAGATTCCAACAATTTTTTTTAAAGACATGGAAAAACCAATTACTAATTTCATATGGAAAAGAAAGAGACCTCGGATAA
>NW_006922065.1:1037460-1041600 GCF_000298275.1 Orycteropus afer afer
GGAAGACACCAAATTGTGCACGAAAGAGATAGACAACAGATGCTAATACCAACCAATGTGTTCACAATACTGCATTGCCACTAACACCAAACCCCAGGATACTGATAAACACATAAACACCTGAGATGATGAGATGGGGGACAGTGAACAGAAGTATACTCTAGACTAAGGATAGATTCAGCTGAGGCTAATCTTGCACAGATACCAGTGATACAAAATACCTGCAATCCTTACAGAAACAATAGAAAACAGACACAGAGTAATCCCTCACAGACAACCAGACACTGTGGGAGAGAGAGCCAATAGATCTACCATCTCAGCACCATAATACTGGAGTGCACCAGACTCAATTGGCACAACAAAATACATAAAATCCTCGTTTCATACCCTACATTCGTGAGTAGCGACTGGGGTCTTAAAAGATTTCAAGCGGCCATCTAAGATGTTAGCATGGAAAAAGAAGAAGAGTGCAAAAAAACAAGGGCATTTGGAAGCAATCCGCCCTAGGACACGATGGCACTCTAGACCAGAACTAGGTGGAGCCCAGCTACTAATGCCAACCACTCAGGAAAAGATCAAATCTGGAGATCCTGGACAGAGTGGGAGGGAAAATGTGGAACAAAATCCAAAAATTCAATAATGACAGGAATTACTGGTGAGATGAAATCTGGTGAGACCCCAAATACATTCTGGTGAGCCCTGGAATACATTCTGCCCCTGGAATAAAACTTACCCCCAGGGGCTGGCTTTCACCCCAACAGTTAACAAGATGTACAAGCAGACCACTCAACCCAAGATGACATACCCACATACTCTATGGTAATACATCCCTTACAGCAATAGCCCACGGGGCACCAGAAGACCAACACTCAAATTGAGGAAATGCAGGACAAACAGGAGTACATAAATATGAGGGCACAGTAGGAGGGTTACAGGGTAGGGAGAGGAGGAGACTGGGTTAGGGCAGAGCATGGTAAATGGGGAGTGAAACTAAATGTACACATAACGTTGAATGTAAAACAAGTCTTAAAATAAAAATAAAATAATGAAATAAAGTAAAAGTGTCAGAGTTTTGAGAATAAATTATATAGTCATTCTAGTTATGGGTAACTCTTTAGCAATATATATGAATGGAATTTATAGGCCAGCCTTTTATAAATTTGATGAAATCTAGTCAGTTCCTGAGATCATGGTCAAGACAGAGCAGAAGGACAAATTAATTTGCTAGATCTGCAAATATGAGGAACTGATTCCACCCATGGGATTCTACCAAAATGATGTCTGATTCTTCATGGACACTTCCAGTTAAATTCTCTGTTTCCTGTATGTGAAATTATGGTGGGCTTGCTTATAGATTTTCCTGCTAGGTTGTGCCTGACTTTCTAAGTAATTATCAGGTTTTAAATTTTCATAAGATATTAGAATTTTAAGATTTGAAAAAGACCTTAAAATTAATAACTCCTGTAAAGCATGTCAGGTATGTTTAGAATTACAAGAATAGGATACTGAGATTGATACATGTTCTTTGGGGAATGAGAATGACGATTATTAGAGTCTTACATCCGAGAAGTGTCATGTAGATTTTGATAGCAATGAAAATATAATGTACAGTTCGTAATAACTATGTACCTGCTGAGAAAAATGTTAATCCCCTAAAATAATTGTTCCATCATTGTATACTTTGGTTGTC
This sequence comes from Orycteropus afer afer, assembly GCF_000298275.1. NCBI lineage: Eukaryota > Metazoa > Chordata > Mammalia > Tubulidentata > Orycteropodidae > Orycteropus > Orycteropus afer. The sequence goes on from NW_006922065.1 coordinate 1,039,151, forward strand.
TAATGTGTAGACTGTAGCCTTAATGGTGCTACATGGTAATTTCATGTGTCCAGAAATTTCCAAGAACAAGTAGGACCATGACCCAAACAGTAGCTGTGCCCTGTCCAGCTGTGGTATACATTGTCCACTGCTGACAATGATTATGATATTCTTTGCCTTGATGGTACATATGAATGATAAAGTAATATTTCTATTAGTGCTTTCTTGAGGGATTTATAACAATTGGTCATAATATAGCATAAAATAAGACCTGATACAGACCCACACCTTGAGTTCTGTAATCTGAAAACTACGAATTCTTTGTTAAGTGTGTTATTTAAAGCTCAGTTTGTCACACTCTGTCCTTGAAGGGTAGTGTGGGAAAAGGATGAAGGCTGTTTCATTTACTTGCAAATGAGATTGATTTTTCTTTGAAAGGTTTTGCATTTTTTGCTCTTGCATCTCTGATTTACTCAAAATTATTTACCTTCTATGTATTTAAAAATTCACTACATACACAATTATGAAGTTTTTTTCCATAATATTCTCTAATGTAAACTTTTTTCCCTTTTTAGTTATAATATGATGATTTCCCTTAACTGTTAGAAGCATAGATGATGATAGTGATCATGGTCAATAGTTTTAAATGATGAGAGACTGGCATTGCATCATCTCAACTATCTGGGTGTTTATGCACAGGTGGAATGAATCCAATTTCTTTTTTACTCCTCAATTAAACCTGCTGACTCTGCTGTATTGGATAGGAACAAATTGGAGTTCTTATTCCATACCTAGTGTCATACAAATGCATGCCATTAATCATGAGGATGCAAGGTGAAGGGTCTGGATGACAATACAAACTTAGAATGTTCTCCTGTATATATGACAGTCACAACAATGTAATATATCTGGATTGCACTAAATAAGTGTGTATTTTCTCTAATTCTCTTTTTCTTTTCCATTCAACTATATTTATATCTATTTAATTTTTGTCTGGTCAAAAGACAACATTGCTCAAAATACAGAAAACTGACTAAATAATATAAGCACAATCAACAAGTCAAATCAATAGTGATGGTTCCTCTTTGTGTGAAAGATCTTATTTATTTTCAAGTTCAACTCTTATATAAATTCTTCATTTTAATTTTTTCTGAAACATTACCAAGTGATTATTATTTTTAATTTAAAAAAAATAGTACCAATTGGATGAAATACTTTTAATTTCTGATTTTAAAAGTAATAACATCCCTATGATTAAATGCAAAAATAAAATTTAAACAATGTAAAATCCATGACTAAGAAGGTGAAACTACCTATAAATCTACTATATAGAGATAATAATGTAATTTTTTTGAATACACACATACATACATGCACACACACTTTTGCTTCCCTATATCCAGGAATTCCAAGAATATTTAAAGTGGCTAAAATTAAATTAATTGGTAAAAACCTGTATATAAAGCAAACAGACAATAATATATACCTTTTCTCTATATTTGCAATAATCTTTTTAATATGGAAATTACTTAGTAATATATTTAGCTAGAAAGGTATATGAATCATAAGAAGGAATCTACAAAAATCATTGAAGGTTATAAGTAAAACTTAAAAGGAATAACACACCATATTCATATTGTATAAAAATAAAAATCACTACTAATTAATCAACAGTTTATAAAAGTTCTAATTATTATTCCTTTTATATGAAGTGCATAAAAATTATTTTACAAGTTTTATGGAAGGGAGGGTAAATCTAAGATGGTGAACCAGGCAGATACACTAGCCAGACCCTCTACAAAAAAGAATCGAGAAACCAAGTGACACAAATATGAATGGCAATCTTGGAGCTTAGAGTTTCAAAGGAAAGGGTAAAGAAGTAAATTAAACATTGATGAAAGGAAAACACTGAATGAAATCAATGAACAAGGGACAATAAATTGCTAATTGGCACAGCACAGTCATTTTGGATTATTGCATGCAGTGTTCTGATTGGAGCAGGAACTAGATAATAAGTTCCACTTGCCTAGTACTGCATCAGCATCCACATCAGTTATCAGCAATCAAATAGTGATGACCTCTCCCTTTACTTGCACAACCTCCCAGTGACCAGAGTCATGGCCCAACATCAGCATATGGCCAGTCAAATAAGAAGACAATCATAAAGTCTCAGAAAATGCTAAAACAACAGCAACATATGCAAGGATAAGAACATACATAAACAAAATGGACTCAGCATAGAAAAGGATATTGAACAAAGAAGCTATCAATGCCACAGAAAATGACAGCAGTGAACTCATACTTATCGATAATTACATTGAATGGAAATGGATTAAATGTACCAATCAACAGAGTATAAAAATAGATAAGAAAACATGACCCATCAATATGCTGTCTATGTTGTTATATGCTGTCATGTCGGCCCCAACTCATAGCAACCCCTCCTTGGGTTTCCGAGGCAGTATCACTAC
>NW_006922065.1:1042833-1043928 GCF_000298275.1 Orycteropus afer afer
CACAGCAAGCCACTAGTTCAAGTCAAGAAACAGTCCCAAGATTGGCAGGCTATCATGGCAGGGTGCCAGATGAAGACTTGGCTACATGCAGGGTCCATGCATACCAAAACACTACAAACCTTCCACAAAGTTTCTTCTTATATACTGGAAGCAGATCACATCCCTAATACAACTATAGGGTTGTTCTAGTAGATTCCACCTTGGAGTTGATTACCAGTCTCATTATGGGGAATAACTACCTCCAGCTGCCCAGCCATTCAAAACCAGGCCCATCTAAGTTGACACATAACATAACTATCACAGCATCTTCTCAAATCACAGAGATTATAGAAATCAACAACAGTAAGTTTAAGAAAAAAAAAAAATCAAGTGCATGGAAATTGAATCACAGCCTGCTTAAAAACTATTTGGTAATAGAAGAAATAAAAAATGAAATAAAAAATTACTTGAATCAAATGAGAATGATACACATAATACCAAAATCTTTGGGTCACAGAAAAAGCAGTGCTCAAAGGACATTTTAGAGCAATAAATTCATGCATCAAAAAAGAAGACAACCAAAATCAACACTTTAATCCAATATCTCCAATATTTAGAAAAAGAATAGAAAAAGTCTACAGATACCAGAAGAAAGGAAATAATAAAGATTTGAGCAGAAATAAATGAAACAGATAAACAATAGAAAGAACCAACAAAATTAGAAGTAGGTTCTTTGAAAGAATTAATAAAATTGACAAACCACTAGCAAATTTAATGAAGGAAAAGAAGAAGATGCAAATAGCATGAATAAGAAATGAAATAGGTGATGTCACAACAGAACTAAAAAAGATAATAAAATAAATAAAAAGGATAATAACAAAATACTATGAAGAGCTGTACTCCAACAAATTTGTAAACCTTGAAGAAATGAGCAAATATCTAAAAACACACTACCTACAACAACTAATACAATCTGATGTAGAAAATTTGAAGACTCATCACAAAAGAAGAGACTGAACAGATCATTTAAAAACCTCCCAAAATAATAATAAAAAAAAGTCCTGGACCAGAAAGCTTCACTGGTGAATTCTACCAAACATTCATAGAAGAGCTGAC
>NW_006922065.1:1044180-1045181 GCF_000298275.1 Orycteropus afer afer
AAAAACAATCAGTATAATCTATCACATAAATAAAACAAAGGGAAAAAAATAAACATGATTATATCCATTGATGCAGAAAAGCCATTTTACAAAATCCAACACACATAAAAATGCACACATGCTTGATAAAAATGCTCAGCAAAATAAGAATATAAGGGAAATTCCTCTATGGAAATAAAGGTATATACACAAAACCAACAACCAACATTATTCTCAGTGGAGAGAGACTGAAAACATTCTTCTTGAAAACAGGAATAAGACAAGGATGCCCTTTATCACCACCCCTACTCAGTATTGTATTGGCCGTCCTAGCCAGAATAATAAGGCAAGTAAGGGAAATAAAAGGCCCCCAAATTGGTAAGAAAGAAGTAAAAATATCTCTATTTACACATGATTTGATCTTATACATAGAAAATTCCAGAGAATCAACAAGAGAACTACTGGAACTAATAGAAGGCTTCAGCAGGGTACAAGACGAATATACAAAAATCAGATGGATTTCTCTACACTAACAAGAAGAACTCTGGAAACTCTGCAATTGGTAACAATGCCACTTACAACAACCACCCTGAATATGAAGAATTTAGGAAGAAATCTAATGAGACACAAAAGACCTATACAAAGAAAACTGCAAAACAATATTGCATGAAACCAAAAACGTCCGACTTAAATGGAAGAATATGCCATGTTTGTTGATCCTCACTGCCACTGAGTTGACTCTGACTCATTGCAACCCCCATAGGTTTTCCAAGGCTGTAAATCTTTGTGGAAGCAGACTGCCTCATCTTTCTCTTATGAAGCAACTGATGAATTCAAACTGCCAACCTTTTGGTTAGCAGCTCAATGCCTTAACCACAGAGCCACCAGAGCTCCTTCTGTTTATGGATAGGAAGACTTACACTGTGAAAATGTGAACATTACCCAAAGTGATCTATGGATGTAATACAATCCCTATACAGATTCCATCATCATTCTTTTTTTTTTTTTAATTGTGATTTTGG
>NW_006922065.1:1048900-1050441 GCF_000298275.1 Orycteropus afer afer
TTGAACCGCCAGCCGTCTGGTTAGCAGGCAAGTGTCTTAGCCACTATGCTACCAGAGCTCCCAATGTCGGGGTAGGCTTAAGAAAAAAAGTACCTCATAAGTAGTCTCTGGCCATCGGCAGACTCCGGATCTAGGTTAGTATATTGCCGGAGGCTTTCAATCAGTCTCTGAAGGAAGGTGGATGGATTTTCGTTTTTATCCTGAATAATTTCATTTAGTTTATCATAATTGACAGCCTTAATGGCTGCTTGGCGTAGGCCATGGAGTAGGCAGCTAACATACCTGTTTCTGGTGTCGATACCTGCCTGAGTATTGTAGTCCCACTTTAGGTCTCGATCAGGGACAGCGTCAGCGCCTGCCGTGTGATGATTGTTTGTGAGGTGTTCTTGATCTGCATGGGCACAGGCCTGATCCAGCACTCTTTTGTTCTCCTCAGGGGTAAGTGAATTGGTTAGGACAACAAAAATATCATGACAGGTTAGTCTGTATGATTGTGTCAGGAATTGAAACTGTTTGATAAAGGTTGTGGAGTCAGAAGTGAAAGATCCAAGCCTAGACTGAATGAGAGCCAGCTAAGCCATTGGAAAAGGGGTATGGACTTGAACAATTCTCTCAGCTCCGGCAACCTCTTGCAAGGGCGCCATTGTGTAGGCAGACTGAGAAACTTCAGGGTCAGATGACTTACGGGCCTTGAAGTGAGTGATGGGTGGAATTGGCACACAGGGAGAGATGGAGGGAGAAGAAGGGGAGGGAGTGGAAGGCTTCTGTGGGCTTGAGGGGGGATGAGTAAGGAACTAGAGCCTGGGGTGGAGCTGCTTGTGGCTCTCCCCAGTAAGAAGAAGGATCATCTCCCAGATTGAGATGGCCACAGACTCAAAGTGGAGGAGTGTCAGGGCGGAAAGAGATCTGGCCACTAGCAGTTTGGGGGGAGGGGATTGTTGGTTAGCTAGTGAGAAGAGGGAAGATTGACTATGGAGATAAGAAAAGCCTTGAATGTAGGGAATCTTGGACCATTTTCCTTGGTGCTCACAAAAGTTATACAGGTCTCGAATTAGACCAGATTCAAGTGAGCCATTAGGTGGCCAAATTTTTTGATTGTCCAGTTTATATTGGAGCCAAATTTTAGTGGACAATCATATGAGATTCTTGGGCTTTAAATCTAAGCCTTCAAAGTTCTGTAACAAACACCCCAGGGGATAGTCTGCAGGTATAGAGGATCAATTGATGCAGAGCAGCAGGCCCGAAGAGCAGGAGAAAGGGGATAAAAGCTAGGAACCTGGACAGAAGAGCAGTCAGCTCCAGGGATATAGGTGAGGAGAGACAACTCAGGGATGCCCAGAGAAGTAGGCTGGAAGAGCAGGAGAAAGGGGACTAAAAGCCAGGAACCAGACAGAAGAGCAGTCAGCCGCAGGGATATAGGTGAGGAGAGACAACTCAGGGACGCCCAGAGCAGAAGGTGGGAAGAGCAGGAGAAAAGGGAATAAAAGCCAGGAAGCCAGACAGAGGAACAGTCAGCCACAGGGACCCAGGTGGGGGTGATA
>NW_006922065.1:1052110-1053599 GCF_000298275.1 Orycteropus afer afer
ATGAACAGACACTTCCCCAAAGAAGATATTCAGGCCACTAACAAACACAGGGAGCTCTGGTAGCATAGTGCCTAAGCACTTGACTGCTAACCAGAAGGCTGGCGGTTCAAACCCACCAGCCACTCCTCGTAAGGAAGACGGGGCAATCTACTTCCGTAGTGATACTCTCTTGGAAACCCAAGAAGGGGTCGCTATGAGTTGGGTCCGACTTGATGGCACATAACAACAACAACAACAAACACAAGAAGAAATTCTCATAATCATTAGCCATTACAAAAACCCACATCCACTGTCATCAAGTCATGGCAAATTTATAGGACAGAGTAGAACTGCCCCATAGGTTTCCAAGGCTGTAAATCTTTGAGGAAGCAGATTGCCTCATCTTTCTCTCATGGTGCAACTGGTGGGTCCATACTGTGACCTTTTGGTTAGCAGCCTTATGCTTTAAACAACTGGGTCACCAGAGCGCTTTCATTAGGCATTAGAGAGATGCCAATCAAAACAATGATGAGATATCATCTCACCTCAGTGTTTATAAAACTAAAAAAAACCTCACTGCCATCAAGTTGATTCCAACTCATAGTGACCCCTCCTTGGGTTTTCAAAGTGGTATCTCTATGGAAGTACATTGCCCAGTCTTCCTTCCAAGGAGTGGCTAGTGGATTTGAACCACCAGCCTTCTGGTTAGCAGTCAAATGCCTTAGGCACTACACTACCAAAACTCCCTCAGCATTAATAGCAAAGTTCAGAACAACAGAAAACAACAAATGCTGGTGAGGGTGTGGAAAATTTGAGCCCTCATATACTACTTATGGGACTGTAAAACAGTACAATCACTGTGGAAAATAGTATGGCACTTAAAAACTTGGAAATAGAAATAACATATAATCCAGAAATCTCACTACTTGATGTATCCTAGAGAAATAAGAGTCATGACGTGAACAGATATATGCACATCCATGCTCATCACAAGGAGTTCTGGTGGTGCAGTGCCTGAGGCATTTGATTGCTAAGCAGTAGGTTGGCTGTTCAAACCCACCAGCCACTCCACAAAAGATGAGGCAATCTACTTCCACAAAGATTTACCATCTTGGAAACCCAATGGGGGTCATTATGAGTTGGAATTGACTCAGAGGCAGTGAGTTTGGCTTTGGTTTTTGATATGCTCATCACAGCAATTTTCACAATAGCAGAAAGATGGAAACAACTTAAGTGCCTATCAAAGACTGAATACATAAACTATTGTACATACATAATGGAATACTACACAATGTTATAGAATAATGATTATTCTATGAAATAATTCATAACATGAATGTACCTAGAAAATATGCAAAGTGAAATTAGTCACTCACAAAAGGACAAATATTGTATGATATTTCTACTGTAAAATATTAAGAAAGGTTTTACACACAGAAAGAATAATTCTTTGAAGGTTTCCAGGAGTGGGAGGGGAAGGAAGGGTAAATCACTAACTAGAAGGTAGACA
>NW_006922065.1:1079472-1080747 GCF_000298275.1 Orycteropus afer afer
ACTAGGAAGAAGGAAGAGGCCATCCACTTCTCAAAGAATTGGCCAGGGAAAACCTTATGAATAGCAAAGAAACACTGTATGATACATTACTGCACAACTTTATGAATAGTCTGGAAACACTGTACAATACAGAGGAGGAAGATGAGTCACTTAGGTTAGAGAGCTCTCAAAATAGGACTGCGTTATCAGAGTAAAACCAGCCTTACTCATATGGATAATTTAAAGCTTTCAAGACCTCCAATTGCTGATGTGGCACCACTCAAATTGAGGAGAAACAGCAACAAACGTCTATTAATAATCAGAACATGGAATGTACAAAATATGAATCTAGGAAAATTGGAAGTTGTCAAAAATGAAATGGAATGCATAAAGATTGATATCCTAAGTGTTGTGTTGTTGTTGTTATGTACCATCGAGTTAGACCTGACTCATAGCGACCCCTCCTTGGGTTTCAGAGGTAATATCACTGTGGAAGTACATTGCCCCATCTTCCTTCCAAGGAGTGGCTGGTGGGTTTGAACCGCCAGCCTTCTGGTTAGCAGTTCAAGTGCCAAAGGCACTATGCTACCAGAACTCCTATTGAGGAACTGTTGTTGTTATGTGCCGTCGAGTCGAACCCGACTCATAGCGACCCCTCCTTGGGTTTCCGAGGCAATATCACTACGGAAGTAGAATGCCCCATCTTCCTTCCAAGGAGTGGCTGGTGGGTTTGAACCGCCAGCCTTCTGGTTAGCAGTCAAGTGCCAAAGGCACTATGCTACCATTAGTGAGCTGAAATGGATTGGTTTTGGTTATTTTGAATCAGACAACCATATGATCTACTATGCCAGGAATGACAGTTTAAAGAGGAATGACATGGCATTCATCATCATAAAGGATGTTTCAAGATCTGTTCTGAAGTACAGTGCTGTCACTGATAGGATAATATCCACATGCCTACAAGGAAGACCCATTAATACAACTATTATTCAAATTTATGCACCAATCACCAAAGCCACAGATTAGGAAACTGAAAATTTTTATCAGCTTCTGCAGTCTGAAATTGACCAAACATGCAGTTAGGATGTGTTAATTATCACTGGTGACTAGAATGCAAAAGTTGTAAACAAAGAAGAATCACCAGTAGTTGGAAAATTTGGCTTTGGTGACAGAAATAATGCTGGAACTCGAATGGTAGAATTTTGCAAGACCACCGACTTGTTCATTGTAAACACCTTTTTTCAACAACACAAATGGCAGCTGTACATGTGGACTTCACCAAATGGAACACACAGG
>NW_006922065.1:1080899-1087271 GCF_000298275.1 Orycteropus afer afer
ATGACAGAAGAGACTCTGAAACTTGCCCTTGAGTGGAAAGTAGCTAAAGCAAATGGAAGAAATGACAAGATAAAAGAATTGAACCAAAGATTTCAAAGAACAATGGAGAAGACAAAGCCAATTACTGTAATGAAATGTGCAAAGATCTGGAGTTAGAAAACCAAAAGTGAAGAACATGTTTGGCATTCTGAAGCTGAAAGAATTAAGGAAAAAAATTAAGCTTCGAGTTACAATACTGAAAGATTCTATGGGCAAAATATTGAATGATGCAGGAAACATCAAAAGAAGATGGAAAGAATACACAGAGTCACTGTACCAAAAAGACCTGGTCAATCTTCATCCGTTTCAGGAGGTAGCATATAATCTAGAATCAATGGTATTGAATGAGGAAGTTGAAGCTGCAATGAAGGAATTGATGAAGAGCAAGGCTCCGGGAATTGATGGAATGCCCACTGAGATACTTCGGCAAACAGATGCCCCATTGGAGGCACTCACTTGGTTATGCCAAGAGATTGGGAAGAGAGCTACATGGCGAACTGACTGGAAGGGATCCATATTTGTACCCATTCCAAAGAAAGGTGATCTCACAAAATGTGGAAATGATCGAACAATATTATTAATATCCCACGCAAGTAAGATATTATTGAAGATAATTCAAAAACGGTTGCAGCAGTATATTGACAGAGAACTTCCAGAGGTGCAAGATGGATTCGGAAGAGGACGTGGAACAAGGGATATCATAGCTGTCCTCAGATGGATCTTGGCTCAAGGCAAAGTATACCAGAGAGATGTTTACTTGTGTTTCATTGACTATGCAAAGGCGTTTGATTGTGTGGATCATGACAAATTATGGATAACACTGAGAAGAGTGGAAATTCCTGAACACTTGATTGTACTCATGAGGAAACTGCACATTGACCGGGAGACTGTCGTTCAAATGGAACAAGGGACACTACATGGTTTAAAATCAAGAAGGGAGTGCATCAGGGCTGTATCCTTTCCCCATACTTATTCAATCTATATGCTGAGTAAATAATCTGAGAAGCTGGACTATATGAAGAAAAACATGGTATCAGGATTGGAGGAAGAACCATTAACAACTTGAGATACGCTGATGATACTACTTTATTTGCTGAAAGTGAGGCACTTACTGATGATGAAGATTGAAGAATACAGTCTGCAGTATGCATTATGTCTCAATATTAAGAAAACAAAAATCCTCACAACTGGACCAATAAGCAGCATCACAATAAATGGAGAAAAGATTGAGGTTGTCAAAGAATTCACGTTGCTTGGTTTTACAATCGAGGTCAATGGAAGCAGCGGTCAGGATATTAGACGATGTGTAGCATTGGGCAGGTCGGCTGCGAAGGAACTCTTTCAAGTGCTGAGGAGCAAAGATATCTCCTTGAGGACTAAGGTGCGCCTGACACAAGCCATGATATTTCTAATCGTCTCGTATGCATGTGAGAGCTGGACAATGAATAAGGAAGACTGAAGAAAAGTTGATGCTTTTGAGTTGTGGTGCTGGCGAAGAATGCTGAAAGTACTATGTACTGCTAAAGAACTAACAGATCTGTCTTGGAGGAAGTGCACCTGAAATGCTCCTTGGAAGCGAGAATGGCCAGACTTGTTCTCACATACTTTGGTCATGTTGTCAGAAGGGACCATTCCCTGGAGAAGGATGTCAGGCTTGGTAAGGTGGAGGGTCTACGAAAGAGGGGAAGGCCTTCAACGAGATGGATTGACACTGTGGCTGTGACAATGGGCTCAAGTATAGCAAGGATCATGGAGCTGGCGCAGGATCAGGCAGTGTTTCGTTCTGCTGTGCGTAGGGTCGCTATGAGTCAGAAATGACTCAACGGCACCTGACAACAACAACAGAAGTATTTTCTAATTTCCTTTCTGATTTCTTCTTAGACCGATTGGTTATTTAGAAATGTGTTGTTTAATATCAACATATTTGTGAAGCTACCAAATTTCCTTCTGTTATTCAATTTCCAGTGTCATTCAATTTTTGTTGGAGAAGATACTTTCATTTTTTTCAAATTTATTGGGACTGATTTTATATCTCATTATATAATATATCCTGGAGAATGTTCCATGTACACTTGAGAAGTATGTCTATCTTGCTATTTTTGAGTGAAGTATTCTATAGATATCTGTTCTATCTTGTTGTTTTATAGTGTTTTTCAAGTCTACTATTTTGTTGCTGATTATCTCTCTGGTAGTTTTATCCATTATTGAAAGCTGTGTATTTTTATATAAATGAGCCAAGGATGACCTTTATGTATTTGTTCCAGGTTGTTTATTTCTTCATAGCAAGCTGAGGCTCATTAGCACAATGAAAAGGCTGTTGATGCCAACTTCAAATGTGTACACATTCAATGTTTTCGAAAAAAGCTGAATCAACCAGCTTTACAGCCAATGAGAGCCTGCCTGTTTTATATGGCCCATGAAACCATGCCCAACATCTGCTAGCTATAATAAAATAAAATGTTATAGTTATAAGTACCATAAGTTTCTGCTGTCATTTTGAGCTATCTCATCCACTTTCCCACAAAAGCACATTGCCTTTGCATATGTAAGCCCTCCCTTTCCATTTTTCCAATGAGTTTTCTTTCCTTCTTTCTCTCTGGTGGCTCCCTGCATTGGTTGCCTTTGGAAGATCTCTTGCTGTGTAAGATCATCTACTGCATGGATCTATTAGTGTGTCAATAGATAACCTGGTGTATAATGCTGCTATACTGTTGTCATATCTTTTTCTTTGATTAACCCTAAATTCTATAGAACTCATTACAGAAATTGAAAGCTCCAAATATTATTGCTGAACTATGTCTTACTTCAATTCTGGCAGCTTTGCTTCACGTAATGTAGGGTCTTTTATTAAGTGCATATGTATATTTATAATTGTTGTATCTTCTTGAGCAATTGACTATTTTTTCACTGTATGATTTTTTTTTCTTTGTCTCTCTTAATTTTTTGTCTTAAAGTTTATTTTGTCTAATATTAATATAACCAGTCCAGATCCCTTCTGGTTACTTTTTTTGCATGGGATATCTTTTTCCATCCTTTTACTTTCAACCTATTTAGTTCTTTGACTTTAAAGTTTGTCTTTTGTAGACAGCATAGATTTGGATCTTTTTAAAATTCATTCTGCTATTCTCTGCTTTTTTAATTGTAGAGTTTAATTCATTTATATTTAGTGTAATTACTGACAAAAAAATCTAACTTCTGCCATTTTCATATATTATATCTTTTTTGGGGGAGCTCTGGTGGTGTAGTGCCTAAGGCATTTGACTGCTAACAGAAGGCTGGCAGTTCAAACCCACCAGCCACTGATTGAAAGGAAGACTGGGAAATCTACTTCTTTAGAGATACTGACTCAGAAACCCAAGGAGGGCTTGCTCTGAGTAGGAACCAACTCAATGGCAGGGAGTTTTGTTTTGTTTTGTTTTGATATCTTTTTTATTCTTCATTTCCTCTATTATCTCCTTCTTTTGAATTAAATAGAAATGTTCTAGTGTACTATTTTAATTCCCTTGTCCTTTCATTTACCACATATTTTTGCATTACATTTTTAGTGGCTGCTTTTGGAAAAAAAATTAATATTTCTATTTATAACAATGTAGTGTGGGTTATTACCAACTAAATTTCAATAGTACATAAAAACTTTTCTCCTTTATAACTTGATTCCTCCACCGCTTCTGATGGATTTGGATTTCCAGAGTTATCACATTATTATATCCAAAATATACAGTTTTAAACACACACACACACACACACACACACACAAGTAACCCCACTTACTTCAAGTCAATTCTGCCTAATAGTGACCCTCTTAAGTTTCCAAGGCAGTACCTCCTTACGGAAGTAGATAGTTTTTTTCTTCCTTCCAAGGAGTGGCTGGTGGGTTTGAAACACATCTTCTGGTTAGTAATAGTCAGATCTCCTTAAACAAATGTATATATATTACATATTTGTTTAAAACTGTATAATTTAGATATACTGATGTAATAACTAGAAATCAGATTATCCTGCTTCCCCAGGGATTATTGAAATTGACTTCTGTGTATTGTAATTTGGGTGAAAGTTTACAGAGCAAATTCATTTTCCATACAACACTTAATAGTCATTTTGTTTCATGACATTAATTGCAATCTCCATTATGTCACAGCTCTCTTCCCACTTCTTCCCTGTGGTTACCTTTTCCTGCCCTCTGAGCAATATCCCTGTGAAAATTCTGTTCTTCTGATCTCCCATGCCTGATAATTCGAAGGAGTGTGCCTTCCAGGTGTAAATGTTCACCTTATATGCCTGTCTACTATTTGGCTGGAAGTCATGGGAGTGAGTTCAATTCCAGACCTGAAGGGTGACTAGGGGCAAGAGTCTCAGGGATTTCACCAGTCTCTATCAGACCAGTAAGCCTAGTCCTTTTTATGATTTTGAGTTTTGTTCCACATTTTTTTCTCATTCTATCCTGGATCTCCTGTACTGATCTCTTTCTGAGTGACTGACAGTGGTAGCAGGGCACCATCTAGCTCTTCTGGCCTCAGGTTCATGTAGGCAGATGTTTGCATGGTCCACCAGTCCCTTGGACTAATTGTTTCTATGCATCTTTGGTGTTCTTCATTCTTCTTTGCTCCAGATGAGGAGAGACCAATTGTTGTATCTCAGATGGCCACTTGCAAGCTCTTAAGATCCCAGTTGCTACTTACCAAAGAACAATGTTTTTGTGTAGTATTTTGTGCCAATTGAGCTTAATGTCCTCCATGACCATGGTCCCAAGCCCATAGGTCTAACAACTTACTCCTTCATGATGGTTGGCTGTAGCTAAGCTCCTTGTGTTTTTGTTTGTTTGTTTAGTAACTTTAATGGACTAACTTTGTAAAGTCTGTATTCTTTGTTTTGTGTGGCCTCTAAAGTCTCTGTTTCATTTGTTTAGTCATCAGCTAATGATTAGATAGAGATTACCTTAAATGGCTGGGACCAAAAATTTTCCAGTATTTGCAGAACAGTTCTCAGTGTGTGTGTGTGTGTGTGTGTGTGTGTGAACCATGCTTTCAAAATCCATGTAGTTTACAAGTCTGTCTTACCTTTCACTTCCTGCTTGTGAAGAGCCTCAAAGACAGCCAGAAATGACAGCTTATGGCCTTCTCACAATCAACACCCATGAAGCAGCAGTCAGGTCTCCTTAGCATGTGCTCAGAGCTGGGCATATATATGTCCTTTGTTGTTGTTATGTGCCATCGAGTTGGACCTGACTCATAGTGACCCTTCCTTGGGTTTCTGGGGTGGTATCACTATGGAAGTAGATTGCCCCATCTTCCTTCCGAGGAGTGGCTGGTGGGTTTGAACCACCAGCCTTCTGGTTAGCAGTCAAGTGCCTAATATTTTAGAGCTTTTCAAAGTGCTTATTCCCTAAAGCATCTCACTCCTAGTCTTTCTTTCCAAGCATTGCCTTGGACAGCACCAACTAAAATCTTGCCATGAAAATGTTTTTGATAAATGCCTTCCTTCTATATTTAAATACTCGCTTTAGGTGAGGTGACTTCCCATCATGTAAGACAAAGATAAAAGTTTTGACTGGGCCTTCAAGGGAGCCAGTAGACAGATCAACTTAGGTCAATTTGCAAATGAGATCCATTCTGCTCCCTCCACTGCCAATACCAAGAATGGAGGATGTTATTTTCAAGACTATTGCTGAGCTTGGATATAGGAAATAAGATAGGGTAAGTTAAAATTTCACTAAGTGCACTGCTTTTTTCTTTCTTTTTTAACCAACTCAAATCTGAAAGTACACTTTTATGTAATAGAAAGGAAACAAGCACATCCGATTGTGCTCCTGGTCCATTCCAGTTGTTTTATTATACACCTCTCTTCACCATTGCCTCTCACATCTCTCTTCTTATCTGCCTCCCATTTTCCTTTGAGCCATGACCTCCTGCTTCGTGGGCACAAAGTTGGTCCAAAGTGAGACATCCAGCTGGTTGTTGAAAGTGCAATCTTACAAAGAAGATTTAGCTGGTTTTCTTGAATAAGTGTTCCTCAGGTTGGTGCAAGCTTTTGGTCACTTTCCAGACTTCCAAAAATATTGATTCTAACAGTTTTCCCCAGTCCTTTCATTGTTTATGCATAGGTATATTTTTGGAATTCCCCACTCTATCATTTACCCTGACATCATGACCTTATAGACAAATTTAATGAATGAAATGATGCATTCTGGTTGCTAAAACTGCAAACTTTACAGAATAAACATGAATTAGAATATGAAAAATCTCTTTATTTCCTACCTGAAGAAATAATTTATCTGAATAATTTGGTTTTTGTTATGTATAATAAATTTCCTTATATAAAATGGATATATGTAAT
>NW_006922065.1:1087574-1092520 GCF_000298275.1 Orycteropus afer afer
TTAACAAGGTTGCCTATAATCTCTATGATCCACACAGTTGAATATCTTTGTATAGTCAATAGAACACAAGTAAACATCTTTCTAGTACTCTCTGTTTTCAGTCAAGATCCATCTGATATCAACAATGATAAGCCTCATTCCGTGTTCTCTTCTGAATCCAGCTTGAATTTCTGGCACAACTGAACCAATAAGTAGCATCATGGTGTACAGAGAAATGAATGACATTGTCAAAGATTTCATTTTACTTGGATTCACAATCAACACCCATAAAGAAACAGTCAAGAAATCAAATGACATACTGCATTGGGAAAATCTTCTGCAAAAGACCTCTTTAAAGAGTTAAAAAAGAAAGATGTCACTTTGAGAACTAAGGTTCACCTGACCCAGGATATGGTGTTTTCAGCCACCTCATATGCAATTTGCAAGCTGGACAGTGAATAAGGAAGACTGAAGAATTTTTGCTTTTTAATTATGGTATTGGTGAAGAATATTGAATACAACTATGGACTGCCAGAAGAATAAACACATCTGTTTTAGAAGAAGTATACCAAGAATGCTGCTTAGAAACAAGATAGCAATACTTAATCTTATGTACTTTGGACAAGTTCTCTGAAGGGAGAAGCCCCTGGAGAAGGACATCATTCTTGGTAAAGTAGAGTTTCAAAAAAAGGGAAGAAGACCCTCAACATGATGGATTGAGATTGACTCTGTGGCTGCTACAACGGGCTCAAACAAAGCAAGGAATATGAGGATGGCACAGAACCAGGCAGTGTTTTGTTCTGTAGTATTTAGGGT
Organism: Orycteropus afer afer; assembly: GCF_000298275.1. NCBI lineage: Eukaryota > Metazoa > Chordata > Mammalia > Tubulidentata > Orycteropodidae > Orycteropus > Orycteropus afer. The sequence goes on from NW_006922065.1 coordinate 1,088,370, forward strand.
CTCTATGAGTCAGAATTGATTTGATGGCATCTAACAATAACATCTAACTATATCTACATACAATCAATTTTTTAGGTGCACAGCTGCTGATCATGCTATGTGTGCCAGGTGCCTGTGCTATTGGCAGCGCACACTCACAATCTCTGTTGTTGGAGGTGCACATATGTGTGAAGAGCCTGCCAGGCTTCTGATCCTTCTGCAGGCAAGTGCTCCTGAGGATCATGTGCCTTGTGCATGCTGCTTCTGTATCCTGCTGAACAGAGGGACACACTCATGTAGATCACAGGATAGCCACCTACCTCTACCTACCACCACTGAAACTAGCAGTGCAAGTCCCAAAAGATAGACTGTTCTATGCCTGTCACTTTAGAAGCATGGACGATCATTGCTACACCACCATCTTGTTTTCCTTTTTTTCTACTTCTTCCTTTTTATTTGTTTATTTTTCTTTCTCTTCTTCCTCTATTTTACCTATTTTTTCTCACTCTTCTCTTTTTCTTTTTTTTCCCTCTGTCTGATCTGATGACAGGTAGATATTGTTTCTCCACTACTCTGCCACACCTATCACATCTACAAATACTGCCCCACCCAACATGTGAGTGCTACTACCCACTCATGAACAACTGGATCAACAACAGTGGACAATACTTACTCACCCCACTTGCAGTTGCTTTTAATGACCGGCAAACAGAGAGTCACTCTGGCGCTCCCTGTAGTTGCTCCACACACCCATTGAGAGGTGGGGACCACTCCAGTCCTGCCAAACAAGTGATCAAAGTAGCACACTGACTCTGCCTTCCTGGATATATCAAAATAAAGCAAAACAACAAGTCAGGGTAAAGCAAACCACAACATAATCAACAAATAAATACAACTCCAAAATGTCTCAGAGACAATAGGCAACTTGAAATCAAACAAAGATAGAGGACAAGATAGCATAAGTAAGTGGCGAAACTAAAGAACCAGGAAACTTCTCTGAGGAAGAAAAGGTTATAGAACTATCTGAAAAATAATTCAAAACATTTACATATAGGGCCTTCCAAGAGATCAAGGAAACCACAAACAAAATCAAGAAAAAGACAGATAACATCCTAAAAGAATTCAAGAAAACAACACAATAGTGAAGTATGAGAGGTGAAGTATAGCCATTCTCAATTCTAGGGAACAGTTAGCTGTACTTAGTCCAAAACAGATTTGTTCATTTTTCTAGCCATCCATGGTATATTCATATTCTTTGTCAACACCACAATTCATATGCATCAATTCTTCTGTGGTCTTCCTCATTCATTGTCCAGCTTTCACATGCATATTAGGGTATTGAAAATACCATGGCTTGAGTCAGGCACATCTTAGCCTTCAAAGTGATATCTTTGCTCTTAAACACTTTAAATAGGTCTTTTGCAGCAGATTGGCCCAATGCAATACTTCTTGACTGCTACTTCCATGGGTATTCATTGTGCATCCAAGTAAAATGTAATCCTTGACATCTTCAATCTTTTCTCCATTTATCATGCAAAAAACACGTTTGATAAAATACAATACCTGTTCTTGATTTAAAAAAGAAAACTGTCAGGAAAATAGGAAAAGAAGGCAAATTCCTCATCATAATTAAGAGCATATACACAAAACCAACAGCCAACATTATTCTCAATGGACAGAGACTAACGACATTCCCTTTGCAAACAAGAAACAGACAAGGATCCCCTCTGTCAGCACTCCTGTTCAGTATTGTATTATAAGTCCTAACCAGGGCAATAAGGCATGAAAGGGAAATAACAGGCATCCAAATTGACAAAGAAAAAGTAAAATTATCTGATATTATATCATTATATTATTATTATGATAGGATACTATACATAGAAAATCCCAGGAACTCAGCAAGAAAACTACCAGAATAATTTAAATAATTCAGCAAAATGTCAGGGCACAAAATCAACATACAAAAATATTCAAATTCCTATACACCAACAAAAAAAAAAGTAGATAAGGAAAACATCATTTACAACAGCTATCAAAAAGATAAAATACTTAGGAATAAACCTAATAAGGGACACAAAATACATACAAAGATAACTACAAAACTGCAAGAAACCAAAAGAGATCTACATAAATGGAAGTACATACCATGCTCATGGATAGGAAGGCTAGATATTATGAAAACATCAACACAACCCAAAGTGATTATAGATATAATGTAATCCCAAACCAGATTACATCAAAATTCTTTAAAGAGATGAAAAAACCAACAACCAACTTTATATGGAACATATAAATTCCATTGGTTCCATAAACCAATGGAACAGAACTGAGAACCCAGAAATAAATCTATCCACCAATGGACAGCTCACTGTATACAAAGTGCCAAAATCCATGAAGTGTGGAAGATACAGTCTTTTCAACAAATGATACTGACAAAACTGGTTATCCCTTTGAAGAATAATGAAACAAGATCCATACCTCACACCATATAAAAAGACTAACTCAAGGTGGATCAAGATCTAAATGTAAAACCTAAAACTATAAATATCACCAAAGAAAAATAATAGTAAATTTAGGGACCCTAGTATCTGGCATAAATAGACTATCAAATATAACTAAAAAAGCAGAAACAGCACAAGATAAACTAGATGATTGGGATCTCTTAAAAATGAAACATTAGTGGACATAAAAATACTTCTTCTAAAGAGTAAAAAGAGAAATGACAGACTGGGAAAAAATATTTCCCAACTACATATCTGACAAAAGGATTGATCTCTAAAATGTATGTTGTTGTTATGTACCATGGAGTCAGCTCCGACTCATAGTGACACCTCCTTGGGTTTCCAAGGCACTATCACTACAGAAGTAGATTGTCCAACCTTCCTTCTGAGGAGTGACTGGTGGGTTAGAACTGCTAAAATTTATAGAGAACTTCAACACCTCAATGCCAAAAAGGAAATTATCCAATTAAGAAATAGGCAGAGGACATGAACAAATAGTTGACCAAAGAAGACATTCAGGCAGCCAACAGAAACACATGAAGAAATACTTTAACCATTAGGGAGATGAAAATTAAAACAATAAGAGATTTCTTCCCACTCCAGAAATAATAGTAAAGTTCAATAAGACTGTAAACCACAAATTCTGGTGAAGGTGTGGTGAGATTGCAACTCTCATACACTGTTGATAAGACTTTGAATTGGTTTCAACTACTGTGGAAAATTATTTGGTTCTTCCTTAAAAAGTTGGAAATAGAAATAATATTTGATTCATCAATCCCACAACTAGGTGTATATCCTCTAGAAATAGGGCCCAGGAGATGAATAGATTTATTTTCATCCATTTGCATTGCAGCATTATTTACAATAACAAAGAGATGGAAACAACCTAACTGCCCATCAATGGAAGAATATATAAAAACTATGGTACAGACTTCTGGTAAGATGGTGGAATAGGGAGAAAGACTGCACAGACCCTCTTCAAAAAAGAAAAGGGGAACCAATTAACACAGACACAGAAGATAATCCTGGACCCCTGAGCCTTGAAGGAAAGAATAAAGAAGTGGACTAAACCCCAACTAGCAGAAGAATTTGCGTGAAAATACCAAAAAAGGAGACATACAGAGCTGCAGTTTAGCAGTGATTCTGAGCTAACCTGACAGCATGTCACAGACAGCTTGGAGAGTGGTGAGTGGTGGTAGGACCTAAGAATTAACCTAAAAATCATCGCTGTTACCCAGGGACTGCACAGTGGACTGCTCTGGTGACTGGGGAATAAAACGTGAAGCACCAGCGAATAGAAAGGTGGGCTGAGCTGTGGACTTTTGCCTGTCCAGAGGTTGCTGCCATTTTGAATGTTTACAAGTGGCTTGACCATTTTGGATAATTAAAGAGACAGCGCTTTCTGAGATTCCAGGGGCTTAAGAACAGGTTCTGCTTGCCAGTAACCCCAAGGACACTCCAGACCTGGATGACTGAAAAGGTGTGACATTCCCCTTATTACTCTTATACTCCACACCCCTTGGTGAATGGAGGTGTGGCCATCCCCCACTCCCACCCACCTTCTGAGACTGCAAGAACTCCATCTGAGTCCATGTGTTCAGGAAGAGCCTGGGTGCCCTGACCTACCATCCTCCAATTTTCTTTTTTCTGGTATTTAGTTTGCTTGTTTTT
>NW_006922065.1:1097153-1097658 GCF_000298275.1 Orycteropus afer afer
ATAAGTATTGATTTGGGTGAAGAAAAGGGCAATGTACCAAATGTGAGTGATCAATATGGTGGCATTGAGGAAGAGAAATACATAGAGAGGTACATGGGAGGTACAGACAACAAGATGCATGCATTTGTACAGACAGTACTGCGTTGTCAATGAAGGCAAACATGGGTATACTGGTGGATAGATGGGTGGACAGATGGGTGGACAGGATGAACTAGTAGGTCTGTATATGTAGTGGGGAGTGTACCCAAGAACATGCATAGGGTTGGCAGACAACGGTCCTGTAATTTTATGTGTATGATCTGAATTCCTAGGTGTATAGTAGAGCTGACAAGAGGGTAGGTGGTAGTCCCTGCTTGGTCACAGTCAGCTACCTAGAGGGACCGAGTAGTTGAACCTGTGGGCTCGGGACCATAGTCGCAGGGGACATCAAGCTCAATTGGCATAACATACTACAGAAAACATTTTTCCACCTCCTACTTTGGTGAGTAGCGACTGGGATCTTAAA
>NW_006922065.1:1097939-1098727 GCF_000298275.1 Orycteropus afer afer
GGAAGAAGTAATTATCTGGAGGAAGTGGAAGGGGAGCTGTTGCATTGTGGTAAATTGTGGTCAGTGTCATGAAACAAAGTGTATGTGAATGCTGTATGGAAAGTGAATTTGTTCTGTAAATTTTCACCCAAATCACAATAAAAATAAATTAATTAATTAAAAAAAAACCCTATGGTACAATATACATAATGGAATATTTTAGAGTGTTAAAGTATAATGAAGAATCCACAAAACACCCCATAATGTGAATGAACCTGGAGGACATTATGCTGAGAGAAATATGTCAATCACAAAAATAAACACTGTCTAAGTCCGCTATTATAAAAATTCAAGGAAAGGTTTACATAAAGAAAGAAAGATTCCTTGATGGTTACTTGGGATGGAAGGGGAGGGGAGAGAAAATCACTAACTATGTAATAGAAACATTAACTTGGGTAAGGAGCTCTGGTGGTGTAATGCCTAAGGCATTTGACTTCTAATCAGAAGGTTGGAGGTTCAAACCCACCAGCCATTCCATGGAAGGAAGACTGGGAAATCTACTTTTGTAAAGATTTACCATCTTGGAAACCCAAAAGGGGTCGCTATGAGTTGGAATTGACTTGACAGCAGTGAGGTTTTTTTTGGGTGAAGGGAAAGAAAATGAGAACACTATCAGCACAATAACACTGTTCTGGTTCCCTAGTGCTGCTCTGACAAGAAAATACCACAAATGGGATGGCTTAACAAACAGGAGTTTATTCTTACAATTTGGAGGCTTTAAGTACAAGTTCAAAGTGCCAAGCTCTAGG
>NW_006922065.1:1098982-1100137 GCF_000298275.1 Orycteropus afer afer
CCCAAAGACAGCTACTCAGCTGCTCACTGCTCACAGTAGATTCCACCATAGAGTTGAATACCAGTCTCATCATGGGGAATACTACATCCAGCTGCCCAGCTACTCAACCAGGCCTAGCCAAGTCGACAAACAAACATAACCACCACAAACACTAAAGTAAAGGAAGACACAAAGAGGTATACAAGAGTTACAGAAAACAAATGGAAATACTATTACATACACAATCATGCTATATCAGTGATAACAAGCAATAATCTATGAGTGGACACATAGGTAGACAGGCGAGCTGAACATTATGGGTTGGCAAATGGTACAACACTCAAGACTACATATAGGTTTGTCTGATGATATTTCTACTTATGAATTTGTATGTGTTGTTAATATATCTATGTATATAGTAGAGCAATCGGGTAGCAAACTTATGAAAACACATTAGCTGTAATCAAACATCTTTAGGTAATAAATCACTGGGCTTGTGGGCTTAGGACCACAGTCTCAGGAAATAGATAATTCAATTGTCATAACATAGTTCACAAAGACAGTGTTCCATATTCTACTGTTGTGAGCAGTGTCTGGGGTCTTAAAAGCTAGTTAGCAGTCATCTAAGGAGCATCTGACACATAACAACAAGGAGCATCTATCAATCTCTCTCAGTCCAAAGCAAAGAAGAATGAAGAAAATCAAAGACACATGAAAACAAATGGTCCAAATAACTAGTGGACCACCACAAACCTCAGGCTCCTCAACCCTGAGACCAGAAAAACTAGATGGTACCTGGCTCCCACTGTTGACTGCTCTGAAAGAGATCACAGTAGAAGGTGCTGGGTAGAATGGAAGAAAAATGTGGAATAAAGCTCAAAATTATAAAAAAGAACAGCTCACTGCTGTAATTGAGACTGTTGGAAACCCTGAGATTATGGCCTTTAGTGACTCTTCAAGCCTGGGAATGAAATCATCCCATTGACTCAATTTTCAGCCAAGCAATGCACAGGCCTATAAAGTGGACAAAAATATTAGAGGGCTATGAACTCTTTAAAAGAGTCAGCCATACAAGATCAAAAGGGCAATTTTGTCCAGGGATAAAGCTCAAAAGGCAAGAAGGGATAGGAAGGAAGAGCAAATGGAAATGGGAAACACAAGGAGGAAGTGGGAAGA
>NW_006922065.1:1100247-1102268 GCF_000298275.1 Orycteropus afer afer
AAGTTTTTTTTAAGTAAAAAAACCCATAAAAAATATTGATAATTTCTAATAGAAGCCTTGTCTTTTAATAGGGAAATTTATCCCATTTATTTGTATTATATAACTAATATGTTTACTCCTACTTTGTATTCCATTTTCTTCTTCTCTCCATTTGATTGTGATTCCTTGTTATTTCCTTTCAAGAATGAAAGATACACAAACATATAAAAGATAAGAATTATATTTTAAAAATCATGGAAAATTTAGGACATAAGCAAGATTTCAGAAACAATTGCAATCATATAAATTCTCCTACTAACTATTTATCCTCAATAAAGAAAAATTCTTTAACTAGGAAAATAGGAAAGTTTTTTTCCCCTCACTCCTGAATTTTTGTTTTTGTATGTTTACTAATTTGCAACATAATTCTACAACTTTAGTAAATAAACCGCATAATTCTACATGTTTAGGTGTGCCAAAAATAAATTCTGTATGCTTAAATAAGCTAAACCTAAAAATGGAAATATATGTTACAGTATATTTTTATAATGTGCAAGTGAGAAAGACCTAGATGTAGAAAAGGAAAAGAATGACTACTTTCATATTATGAAATCTAAAGAAAAATACTCTACTGGTAAAAACAACAACAACAACAACAAACACTTGGAAGAGGATTGTGTTAACTTAATTTATTAATACGTGTGTGTGTGTGTGTGTATAAAATCCCAGGGCCATAGTATTGAGAGTCCCACTAGATTCCATCTGACCAGTAATTCCGGTCATTGTTGACTTTGGATTTTTTTCCATGTTTTTCCTCCCACTCTATCCAGGATCTCCAGATTTGATCCTTTCCTGAGTGGTTGGCACTGGTAGCCAGGCACCAGCTAGTTCTTCTGGTCTCGAAGTCCATCATGTCTTATGGTTGATTGCTTCCAAATGCACTTTTATTTTTGGCCCTCTTCTTCGCTTCCTACAAGCTGCATCTCAGATGACTGCTTGAAAGCTTTTAAGACCCCAGTTGCCACTCACCAGTGTAGGATGAGGAACAAGACTTTTATACATTTTGTTGTGCCAATTGAGTCTGGTGTCCCCCAGTACGTTGGTCCTAAGTTGGTAGATTCATTAAATCTCTCTCCCACCGTGTCTGGCTGTCTGTGAGGGGATTACTCTATGCCTGTCTTCTATGGTTTCTGTAAGAATTGCAGGTATTTTGTATCACTGGTATCTGTGCAAGATTAGCCTCAGTTGACCTTGGCCTAGAGTATAATTCACTGACCCCCATCTGATCTCCTTAGATGGTTATGTGTGTATATGTAGCCTGGTGTTTTGTGTTAATGCAGTATTATGGATATACTGGTTGGTATTAGCATCTGTCATCTATCTCTTATGTGCACAAGTCGGTGTCCTCCCTTTTCCTAATGTTATCATGGTGGTCACAGATTCTTTCTGTACCATCTCTCCCCTTACCCACACTAGCATGTGACCCCCAACTAAGACAAAAGTAATCCCTCCCCTTCCTCCCCACCCCAGTAATCAACAGAGTGAGTTCCCTTTCTCAAGCAAACCCTTCTTTGTCTTTTTAGAGTAATGGGCTCATACAGTATTTGTCCTTCTGCGATTGACTTATTTCACTCATCATAATATCCTCCAGGCTCATCTACGCTGTGAGATGATTTTCATATCATTCATTGTTCTTTAGTGTAGCATAGTATTCCATTGTGTGAATGTACCAAAATTTGGTTATCCCTTCATCCGTTGATGGGTATTTAGGTTGTTTCCATCCCTTTGCTGTAGTGAATTATGCTGCGATGAACATAGTTTTGTGTATGTCTTTTCATATCCTGCCTTTCACCTCTTTAGGATATATTCCTAGTAATGGAATTGCTGGGTCAAATGGTATCTCTATTTTCAGTTTTTAAAGAAAATACCATACCATTTACCACAATGGTTGTACCATTTTACAATCCCACCAGCAGTGCAAAAGAGTTCCAATCTCTCTGCAACCTTGCCAGCATTTGTTATTTTCTGTCCTGTTGAACTTT
>NW_006922065.1:1103912-1105741 GCF_000298275.1 Orycteropus afer afer
CAATGGATATCCAGTTTTGCCAGCAACATTTGTTAATGAGGCTGTCTCTTCCCTGTTTAATGCGTTTTGGACCTTTGTCAAAGATCAGGTGTCCATAGATGGATGGGTCTATTTCTGGACTTTCAATTCAGTTCCATTGGTCTATCTGTCTATCATTGTACCAAGACCATGCTGTTTTGACTATTGTGGCTGTATAGTAGGCTTTAAGATCTGGGAGTGTGAGACCTCCCACTTAGTTCTTCTTCTTCAGAAGTGCTATGCTTATCGAAGGTCTATTTCCTTTCCATGTGAAGTTAGTAATTGGTTTTTCTATGACCTTACAAAATTTTGTTGTTTTCTGGATTGGGGTTGCATTAAATGTGTAGATTTCTTTAGGCAGTATTGAATTTTTCCCCATATTCCATCCACCTATCCATTAACAAGGCAGGTTCTTCCATTTATGTAGAACCCTTGTTGTCTCTTGTGGTAATGTTTTATAGTTTTCTTTGTATAGGTCTTTCATGTATATATTTTTAATTGACTATGCAAAGGCATTTGCCGGTCTGGATCAGAACAAATTATGATTAACATTAACTATGCACATGAAGAAACTATATGTAGACCAAGAGGCTGTCATTCAAACTGAACAAGGGAATACTGCATGGTTAAAAATCAGAAAAGGTGTGCACCAGGGTTGTATCCTTTAACCATACTTTTTCAATCTGTTTGTTGTCATTGTTGTTATGTGCTGTCGAGTTGGACCCGACTCATAGTAACCCCTCCTTGTGTTTCTGAGGCAGTATCACTACAGGAGTAGATTGCCCAACCTTTCTTCCGTGGAGTGGCTGTGGGTTTGTACTGTCAGTCTTCTGGTTAGCAGTCAAGTGCCTTAGGCTCTATGCTACCTGATGAGCAAATAATCAAAGAAGCTGGATTATATGAAGAAGAACACAGCACTATGATTAGAGGAAGACTCATTAACACCCTGCAATATGTGGAAGACACAAGCTTGCTTGCTGAATGTGAAGAAGTCTTGAAGTAGATACTGATGAAGACCAAAGAGTACAGTCTTCAGTATGGATTACACCTCAACCTAAAGAAAATAAAAATCCTCATAACTGGATCAATAAGCATCATTGTTATAAATGGAGAAAAGATCGAAGTTGTCAGTCATTTCATTTTACTTGCATCTACAATTAACACCCATGGAAGCAGTAATAAAGAAATCAGACATCATATTGCACTGGGAAAATCTGCTGCAAAAGACCTCTTTAAAGTGCTGAAGAGCAAAGATGTCTCTTTGAAGACTAATACATGCCTAACCCAATCCATAGTATTTTCAATCACCTTATATGTATGTGAAAGCTGGATAATGGATAAGGACAACCAAAGAAGAGCTGAATTGTGGTATTGATGAAAATACAGTGGACTGCCAGAAGAACAAACAAATTTGTCCTAGGACAAGTACAGCCAGAATGCTCCTGGGAAGTGAGAATGGGCCAGACTTTGTCTCACCTACTTTGGTCATGTTGTTAGAAGGGACCATTCCCTGGAGAATGATATCATGCTTCGGAAAGTAGAGGGTCAGTAAAAAAAGGGAAGATCATCAACGAGATGTATTGACACAGTGACTACAATGATGGGCTCAAGCATAGCAAGCATTGTAAGGGTGACACAGGACTGGATAGTGTTTTGTTCTGTTGTATATAGGGTCACTATAAGTTGGAGCCAATAACAATACATTTTTAGACAGATATACATATTGTTGTTGTTGTTGTTGTTATGTGCCGTCGAGTCGGCCCCGACTCATAGCGACCCCTCCTTGGGTTTCCGAGGCAGTATCACCACGG
>NW_006922065.1:1106886-1107539 GCF_000298275.1 Orycteropus afer afer
TCCAATCTCATCATGGGAAATATCTGTACCCAGATACCCAACCACTCAAAACCATGACCCAGAGCCTTAACTACCACAGTATCTATCCTTGAGAGAGACTCTTCACAGCAATATACAAAGAGGCCTACAGCTGGATATTATTTACAACATTGTCATTAATAATAACTGTGGAAAATTGAAAATAACCTAAATGACATTAACCAAAGAAATTATGGAATATTCATGCCATTGAATATATGTGGTGGTTAAAAAGAATGAAGTATATCTGTTTGTACTGACACAGAAACTTCACTAAGACATATTACTAATGAAGAATCAAGCAGAAAATATTTAACATAGCTTACCTCCAAAGCTAACTATCTCAATTTTATACATGCAAACGAAAGTAGCAAAAAGATTGAAGAATATACACAAAACTGTTAAAAGAGGTTACTGCTGAGAAATAGAGTGGGAATACAGGAAAGGTTTTCTCTGTTTACTTCTGCATTGTTTAATTTTTTGCAATGATGATGTATTTATCACCACACTTGTGTATATTAAAAATACAAACCATAATTTAAGTATACTTGAAAAACCATGGTCTCAGTAGAACATGATTGTCTAATATATTTTCACCACTGACAATTATCTTGTATCAAATATATATTACAACT
>NW_006922065.1:1108271-1108929 GCF_000298275.1 Orycteropus afer afer
GTGAGCTGAAATGGACTGGTTTTGGCCATTTTGAATCAGACAACCATATGATTAATGATGCCATGAATGACAAACTGAAGAGAAATGGAGAGGCATTCATCTTCACAAAAAGTGTATCAAGATCTATCCTGAAGTATAATGCTGTCAGTGATAGGATAATATCCATACACCTACAAGGAAGACCAGTTAACACTACTATTATTCAAGCTTATGTCCCAACCACCAAAGCCAAAGATGAGGAAATTGAAGATTTTTACTGACTTCTGCAGTCTGAAATTGACCGAACATTCAATCAAGATGTGTTGATTATCACTGGTGACAGGAATGCAAAAGTTGCAAACAAAGAAGAGTCACTGGTAGTTGAAAAGTATGGTCTTGGTGAGAGAAATAATCCTGGAGATCACATGATAGAATTTTCAGGACCAACGACTTTTCATTGCAAATACCTTTTTGCAACAACACAAATGGGGGCAATACAATTGGCCTTTGCCAGATGGAATACACAGAAATCAGATTGCTTACATCTGTGGCAACAAGCTATGGACAAGCTCAGTATCTTTAGCCAAAACAAGACCAGGAGCTGATTGTGGAACAGGTCACCAACTACTTATATGCAAATTCAAGTTGAAGCTGAAGACAATTAAAAGAAGTCCACAAG
>NW_006922065.1:1109328-1109913 GCF_000298275.1 Orycteropus afer afer
AACCCACCAGCCACTCCTCAGAAGGAAGATGGGGCAATCTACTTCCATAGTGATACTGCCTTGGAAACCCAAGGAGGGGTCGCTATGAGTCGGATGGCACATAACAACAACAACATAGGCAATATATGCAGGAAACATCAAAAGATGATGGAAGGAATACACAGAGTCACCGTACAAAAAAGAATTTGTCAATGTTCATCCATTTCAGGAGGTGGCATATGACCAAGAACCAGTGATACTGAAGGAAGGTTGAAGCTGCACTGAAGGAATAGGCAAAAAACAAGGCTCCAGGAGTTCACGGAAAATTCATGGAGATGTTTCAACAAACACATGCTGTGCTGGAGGTACTCGCTTGGCTATGCCAAGAGATTTGGAAGACAGTTACCTGGTCAACTGACTGGAAGAGATCCATATTTGTACCCATTCCACAGAAAGGTCATCTTACAGAATGTGGAAATTATCAAACAATATCAATATCACATGCAAGTAAAATCTTGCTGAAGATAATTCAAGAACGGTTGCAGCAGTATAGGACAGGGAACTTCCAGAAATGCAAGCTGGATTCAGAAGGAGTTTTGAAATGAG
>NW_006922065.1:1110651-1112605 GCF_000298275.1 Orycteropus afer afer
GGACCAATTAGCAGCATCAAAATAAATGGAGAAAAGATTGAAGTTGTCAAAGACTTCATATTACTTGGTTCTCCAATCAACACCAATGGAAGTAGCAGTCAAGATATCAGAAGATATATTGCATTGGGAAAATCTGCAGCAAAAGATCTCTTTCAAGGTCTGAAGAGCAAAGATGTCTCTTTGAAGACTAAAGTGCACCTAACCTGAGCCATGGTATTTTCAATTGCCTCATATGAATGTGAGAGCTACACAATGGATAGGGAAGACTGAAGAAGAGTTGATGCTTTTTGAGTTGTGTTGGCGAAGAATACTGAAAGTACCATGGACTGCCAAAAGAATGAACAAATCTGTCCTGGAAGAAGTGCAGCCAGTGTGCTCCTTGGAAGGGAGAATGGCCAGACTTCATTTCACCTCCTTTGGTCATGTTGGCAGAAGGGACCATTCTCTGGAGAAGGACATCATTCTTGGTAAAGTGGAGGGTCAGTGAAAAAGGGGAAGGCCCTCAACGAGATGGATTGACACAGTGGCTGCAACAATGGGCTCAGGTGTAGCAAGGATCGTGAGGTTGGCACAGGACTGGGCAGTATTTCGTTCTGTTGTACATAAGGTCGCTATGAGTTAGAGATGACTCAATGGCAACTAACTACAACTATATCTATCTATCTATCTATCTATCTATCTATCTATTTATCTATCTATATCCACTGCCAACAAGTTGATTCTGACTCATAGTGATCCCCACTGGGTTTCCAAGGCTGTAAATCTTTACTAAAGTTGATTGCCTCATCTCCCTCCTGAGAAACAGCTGGCAGGCTTGAATCACCAAACTTCTGATTAGTAGTCAAATACATTATGGACTGTGTCACCAGAGCTTATATTTTCTGTCCATACTGTTAGTTCAAAGAAATAAATTGGACTGGGAATCAGGAGGCCTGGTTTCTAGTTCATATCTCCAATGTCTCAAAATAAAACATATGTAGTTGGTGGTCTTTATAATGACTTCATTTCCATAGATTCTACATTTAGAAACCTTTCTAATCCAAGTATTCTGCCCCACTTTTCCATAAGCATACTTCAATTCCATTGTTCATACATGACATTGTGTCCTTTACAATGCATAGTGACTTTATATACAACAGAACAAAACAATGCCGGAACCTGCACCATCCTCACAAGTGTTACCTCACTTGAGCCCATCATTGCAGCCACTGTGTCAATCCATCTCATTGAGAGTCTTCCCTTTTTTAGCTGACCCTCCACTTTACAAAGTATGATATCCTTCTCCAGGGAATGGTCTTTTCTGGTAACATGACCAAAGTAGATTGGATGAAGTCTGGCCATTCTTGTTTCTAAGGAGCATTCCAGCTGTACTGCTTACAAGACAGATTTGCTTGTTCTTCTAGCAGTCCTTGGTATATTCAATATTCTTTGTCAATACAAAAATTCAAATGTATCAATTCTTCTGTGGTCTTCCTTATTTATTGTCTAGCTTTCACATGCATGTGAGGTTATTGATAATATCATGGTTTGGGTCAGGGGCACCAAGTCTTCAAAGTGACATCTTTACTCTCTAAAAAGAGGTCTTTTGCAGGTCAATGAAATGGATTGACACAGCAGATTTACCCAGGGCAATATGTTCTTTGATTTATTGACTGCTACTTCCATGGGCATTAATTATGGATCTAAGTAAAAGGAAATCCTTGACAACTTCAATCTTTTCTCCATTTATCACAAAGTTGCTTATTGGTTCAGTTGTGAGGATTATTGTTTCCTTTATGTGGAATGTAATCCATACTGGAGGCTGCAGTCTTTGATTTTCTTCAGTAAGTGCTTCAAGTCTTCTTTACGTTCAGCAAGCTAGCTTGTGTCAGCTGTATATTGGAGGTTGTTACTAAATCTTCATTTGATTCTGATGCCACACTTTCTTCATATAGTCTAACATCCTAGATTATTT
>NW_006922065.1:1114261-1114797 GCF_000298275.1 Orycteropus afer afer
TTTGGCTTTAGTGGTTGGTGAATAGGTTGAATAATAATAGTATTAACTGGTCTTCCTTGTAGGAGTATGGACATTATCCTATCACTGACAGCACTGTACTTCATTACAGATCTTGAAATCTTCTTGATGAAGAATGTGATACCATTTGTCATTTCCAGCATAGTAGATCATATGATTGTCTGATTCAAAATGGCCAATACCAGTCCATTTCAGTTCACTAATGCCTAGGATATTGATCTTTATGTATTCCACTTCACTTTTTACAATTTCCAGTTTTCCTAGATTCATATTTTGTACATTTCAAGTTCCAATTATTAAGGATGTTTGCAGCTGTTTCTTCTCAATTTGAGTCTGTCAGTTTTTTTTACTATGGTGACCTGCTTGCTGCTCTGATGCTGGCAGCTATGCCACTAGTATTTCAAATACCAGCAGGGCCACCCATGGTGGACAGGTTTCAGTGGAGCTTCCAGAGTAAGACAGACTAGGAAGAAGGATGTAACAGTCCACTTATGAAAAAAATTGGGCCCTGAAAGCCT
>NW_006922065.1:1116717-1117778 GCF_000298275.1 Orycteropus afer afer
ATATATTACCTGTAATTAAAATTATTTATAATTGATACAAGTGATGAGGTGGGATTTATTAAAGACAAACATAGTAAAAGCTCTTTGGTTATGAAAAAATAAGCAAACATACAAAATCTGTTGATTCACATGATATAAACAACTTCTTATCTAAAAATAATTGAAATTCCAAAAGGACACATGGAGGTAAAATGGAGAGTCAAGAGGGTGAACACAAGGGTTGAAAGCACAAAATTACTGAAATGGAAACTGATTTCCCTGTTTATTTCATCAAAATCACTTTAGAGTTGTAAAATGACCAAAATGTTCTTCTGACATTTACATGGCTCTATCCAATCATAGGCAACCCTGAATCATTTTTTAATATAATTTACATAAAACACATACTTTCAAATGCACAGATATTTGGTGTTCAATGGGTTTTGACTATCATATACACATGTATAACTAAGATCCATAACTTGTTGTTGTTTGTTGTTATGTGCTTTCTAGCTGGAGCCGACTCTTAGTTTTGTTATTGTTGTTTGCCATTGAGTCAGCTAGATATAGAATATTTCTATTATTTGAGATACTTTCCCTTAGATACTTTCCCATTACCCTGATTTCTGTCACCATAGATAAGTTTTAACTGTTCTGAAACTTCATATAAATGGAATAATATAATATATGAACCCTTTTGTGTCTGAATTCTTTATCTCAACATGTCTGTGAGATCCATCCATGCTGTTTATGTATCAGTGGTTCTTTCATTTTTGTTTCTGAGTGTGTTTATCCATGCTTCTATTGATGGGCATTCGCTTGCTTCCTGTTGTTAGAAGGAAGGTTTGGGCAACCTACTTCCGAAATGATACGGCCTCGGAAACCCAAGGAGGGGTTGCTATGAGTTGGATCTGACTTGACGGCAATGAGTTGTTGTTCGCTGTAATTGTTGGATTTTAAGAATAAAAATGCCATGAACATTCTTGTACAAATCTCTTTTTTTGTAGACATATGTTTTCAGTTCTTTGGGTAAATAGTTAAAAGTGTTATTTCTGGGTCATAGGATAGATATTGTTTTAACT
>NW_006922065.1:1118283-1127981 GCF_000298275.1 Orycteropus afer afer
TATCAATGACTTGGAAGAGTTCTTTATATAGTCTGTACATGAGCCCTATCATATATAGAAATAGTCATTGAATATACTTTCTTTTCATTCTGTGATATGAAACCAGTCTTAAAAACTAGAAAACATGCTTCTATTGTCTTATAATAGCATGGACGTAGCAATAAAGTGAAATGTTTTCTATTCTTTCAAAGTTATCCTGGAAAAGTAATTTTTGAGATCGTGTGGGAGCAGTATTTAGTTCACAGATCCACAGGGATTGATATGAATTGCTAGAAGTGAAATGCATTTGAGAAATTAATTTAACTTCTCTAATCCACCACTGATCTATCCGTCTGTCATACTGTGTTGGTTTTCATGTTGCTATGATACTAGAAGGTATGGTACTGGCATCTCAAATACAAAAAGGGTCACTATAGAGATGATGTCATGAACCAGAATCCACGTAAGACTGGTTCCTATGAGGCAGAGGTCAAATATACCTTCACCTTCCCACTTATCCATTATTTCACTTTTAAATTTGATAATCTGCTGCAATGGCCACAAAGAACTCAAAGACTGTACTTACAGTTATGTGACTTATTAGGATAACAACATATATGTAACAGGATACAATTCAGAAAGAAACTGCATAAATGTGAGGAAACTCAGCATACAACTCAGGGAGAGGTATATAGGTGAGGTCTGGGAAGGTTGAAGAAGAGAGTGTGTCCCTCTCTTCATCAACTAGAGAAGCTTTAGATAACATTCTCACTGGAACAGGTGTTCTTCAGGGTGATTCTTGGCCAACTCTTCTTTCAATTAAGATTACTCTGCTCTTAAGTTTCCCGGTTTTTATAAGCCAGCCTATATACTCCTTGTAAATTATGAGGTGGGCTCCCTAACCAATCTGAGTAAAGGTCAGCTGCTAATTGGGACTTCCCTAACCAATCTTTGTAAATGGCAGAGTAGATGCGGCTTAAGAACCAAGACCAAAAGGCCAAAGTGAAGGTGATTCCACAGTGTGTAGTCATCCATGGTGAACAAGTTTCATTAGAACTTCCAGATTAAGGCAGATTAGGAAAAAGACCTGGTTATCTACTTTAGAAAATTAGCTGATGAAAAGTTTGTGCATAACAACAGGAAATTGTCTGATAGTATTAGAAGATGAGGCTCTGAGCTTGGAAGACATTCAAAATAGAACTTCCTTAGAGTAGAGTTTACATTAATGACACAGGTGGAGTAAAGTTTTCTGGACCTTCATTTGCTGATGTGGCATGATTGAAAATGAGAAGCAATAGCCATAAACAACCATGAATGATTGTAATGTGGAATGTACAAAGTAAGAATCAATGGAATTTGGAAGTTGTAAAAAATGAAATGGAACACTTAAAGATAGGTATCCTGGGTATTAGTGAGCTGAAATGGACTGGCATTAACAATTTTTAATTGAATAATCATGTAGTTTACTATGCTGGTAATGATAAACAGAAGAATGGTGCTACACTCATAGTCAAAAAGAACATTTCCAGATCTATCCTGAAGTATAATGCTGTCAGTGAGAGGTTAATAGCATAAATCTACAAGGAAGACCAGTTAATAGGACCATTATTCAAATTTATATACTAACCATGAATGTCAAAGATTGAGAAATTTTCTTTGTTTGTTACCAGTGAGGGGAGGGGAGGGGAAAAGAGGGAAAATAGCTGCATAATTAAGATACAGGTTTGATATGGATGAAGGGATTTTAAAAAATTATACATGTGTGTGTGTGTGCACGCATGTGTGTATTATAAAAAGAAAGAAAAGGTCATTAAAAAGACAGGAAAAAAAGAAAAGGCCAAAGTGGATGTCAGAATAGACTCTGAAACTTCCTCTTGATTGCAGAGTAGTTAAAGTGAACAAAAGAAATGCTAAAATAAAAGAACTTAGCAGAAGGTTTCAAAGACAAGGTTGACAAAGCATTATAATGAAAATGTATAATGAAATGTGTAAAATGCTGAATTTAGAAAACCAAAAGAGAAGAACATGATCAGCATTTCCGAGCTGAAACAACTGAAGAGAATATTCAAGCTTCAAGATAAAGAATTCTATGTGCAAAAAACTGAACAACAAAGAAAGCATCAAAAGAAGAGTTACTATATAAAAGAGAATATATATATATATATATATATATATATATATATATATATATATATATATATATATATATATGTAGGTATTCAACCACTTCAGTGTGTAGCATATTTTTAAGAATCACTGGTACCAAAGGAAGAAGTACACTTTGTGCTGAAGGCATTAGAGAAAAACAAGGCTTGAGGAATAGCTGGAATAACAATTAAGATGCTTCAACAAACAGACGTAATGCTGGAAGAATGGTTAAACAATGTCAAGAAATTAGGAAGACAGGTACCTGGATAATCGAGTGGAAGAGACCCATATTTGTTCCCATCCAAAGAAAAAGCAATCAGATTGCAGAAATTATCAAACAATATCATTAAATCATATGGAAGCAAATTTTTTTATAATTAAAAAATAGCTTCAGCAGTACATCAACAGGCAATGAACGGAAACTCAAGCAAGATTCAGGAAAGGATGTGGAAAGAATATCATTGCTGATGTTAGATGCATCTTGGCTGAAAGCAGAGAATGCCAGAAGGATGTTTACCTGTGTTTTGTTGACCTCACAAAAACATTCCATCCCATGGATCATAACAAATTATGGATGACATTGTGAATAATGCGAATTACAGAACATTTACTTGTGTTCATATGGAACCTGTATGTGGATCAAGAGATAGTAATTCTAACAGAAAGAGAGATGTTTTGTGATTTAATATTGGAAAAGATGTGTGTAGGGGGGTTATACTCTTTCATCTTATTTATTCTGCATGCTGAACAAATAATGTGAGAAGCTGGGCTATACAAAGAATGCAGCATTAGGTTTGGAGGAAGACTCATTAACAACCTAAAATATACAGATGACATGATCTTTCTTGCTAAAAGTAAAGATGACTTGAAGCCCTTACTGATGAAGATCAAACACCACAGCCCTCAGTGTGGATTACATGTCAACGTAAAGAAAACAAAAATCCTCACAACTGGACCAATAAGCAACATCTTGATAAACAGAGAAAATATTGAAGTTGTCAAGGATTTCTTTTGATTTGGATCCACAATAAATGCCCATAGAAGCAGCAGTCAAGAAAACGAATAACTTAATTGATTGTGAAAATCTGTTTCAAAACACTTCTTTAAAGTGTTAAAAAACAAATACGTCACTTTAAGGATAAAGGTACCCCTGATCCAAGCGATGCTCTTTTCAATCTCTTCATATGTATGTGAAATCTGGACAAAGAAAAAGGAAGGCTGAAGTAGAATTTAGACATTCAAATTGTAGTGCTCGTGAAAAATATTGTATATAACCTGGACTGCTAGAGGAATAAACAAAACTATCTTGGAGGAAATAGAGTCAGAATGTTCCTTATAAGCAACCATGGCATGACTGCCTCACTTTGGACATGCCATTGAAGGGACCAATTGCTGGAGAAAGGCACCATTCTTGGTGAATTAGAGGATCAGTGAATAAGAAGATCATCAATGAGACAGATTGGTACAGTAACTGCAACAAAGGGCTCAAACATAGCAAAGATTGTGAGTGTGGTGCAGGACCAGGCAATATTTTGTTTTGTTTTTCATAAGGTTTCTATGATTAAGAGCCAAATCAATGGCACCTGTGGTAGTTAAGGTTGTGTGTCACCTTGGCTAGGCCTGGTTTTGAGTGGATGGGCAGCTGGGTGTAGTGATTTCCCATGATGAGACTGGTAATCAACTCCATGTTGGAATCTACTGGAGCACATGCCTTACAGATGTCATCTGCTTCCATTATATAAGAAGTAGCTTTGGGGAAGATCTCTAGCTTTTGGCACATCTGGATCTTTCATTTGGCTGAGTGTTCATCTCAATGGTCTGCCATATTGTCTGCCAATTTTGGAACTGTTAATGAACTTGAATTAGTCATCTGCCATGTTGCTTGATAATTTTGGGACTGTGCCATTTTACTTGCCAACCTTGGGTTCATCAGCCTAAGAAGACAGCAGCTCCCTGAGTTAAGAGAAGCCTCCAGCTTTGGTGGGCAAGGAGTAAGAGGCAGAGCTAAAGCCTCAGATTGAGGGGCTTTCACCCAGACCCTAGGGCTGGCACATTGAACTCAGACTTCTGGCCTCCTAAACTGTAAGAGAATAAGCCCCAGTTTGTTCAAACCATCCACCTGTGGTATTTCTGTTACAGCAGCAATAGAAGCCCAGAACAGCGCCTAACAACAACAATAACCCAATTTAAATTCTCTAAGCTTTAGTTTCTCATCTGTAAAAAATACTTAAGTTCTTTTTGAATTTTAACATTCTATTCCATTAATGTTCCCTTTCAAAAAGTAACACAGATGCTTTGAGGCAGGGAATATTAATATTGGCTTTGAATGTCATAGACCTCTTGTGAGTATTTTGCCATTCAACTATACTACACAGGTATATTTATTTTGGTTTTGGTTTTAGATATTCAAGGTAATAGTTTTTCAAATAAAATTTTACTTTTCTGAACAAGTCCACAGTTAAATAATTCTAGTGTGGTCCAGATAAGATGGTGTTATGAGCAATTGCATACTTCTAGCAAAAACACCAAAAAGAGAAAAACAGTAACTGGTAGAATTCTTTAAAACAGTAAAAAGTTTACAGCAAGTAGGAAAATGCTGAATCAATAAAATTTGACATCTAAATAGTAGGAAGTCTTGGTTTTCTACTTTTCTACACCCCAACTCCTTGCTGGTTCTGTATGGCTGTCTCAAAGCAGTCTGTACTCCCAGAAAGGAAGTATTGTCTCTGGTTCTAAATGGATCAGAGTAGAATTTATTCACAAACTTGTTCACCTGTTTTAAACTGTATGGGAGATTCCAGAAAGACTGAAGCAAGACATTTGTTTCTCTTTGGTCTACCTTGGAGCTCACACAGGATGGAAGTGCAGTGGACAATGAATTAAGGCTGTAATTACCTGTAGTTGACTGAGCTAAAGAGTCTGAGCAGAGCTTATAATAGGGACTTAACAAGTGGAAAGAGAATGCAGGTAAATAATACTTTTCAGGAATTAAAATAAAAAAAAGTGTTGTGTCTATGTGGGAATTGGGAAAACCACATAACTATGCCTAGGGTATGATATGTTCAGAAATTTATTGAGAAGACACTATGCTTTTACCTCAAGCCACTATGCTTTTACCTCAGGCTCATCCTTATTTTAAGTGCAAATTTGGCCAAGTGTTGAAGGAGGATCCCAACATAGAGTCAATTAAGAAAGACTTTTTCCCTCTTGACATTCAAATAAATATCTGTCAAAACACAAGCTGGACACAAGGTGAGGAACAGAAACTTCAGTATCCACACATATCCAGGAAAGCATTTTTTGAAAAAATGGGGAAAATCACTAAGTAAGAGGATGGCTACACCCTTCAACAATTGCAAAATAATAATAATATATATATATATTTTTAAATAGCCTATCCTGGAGAAGGGGAAGAAACTGATTTTCAAAGTTAGCACTTTATGATATTCAAATATCCCTGTTTCAACAAAAATTATGAGGCATATAGAGAAACAGGAAACATGTACCATTCAAAATAACAAAATAATGTAATAAAACCATCCCCATGGAAGCCTAGATAATAGATTTATTTGAGAAAGACTTTAAAACAGTATTAAATATGCTTAAAATGCTAAAGGAAAACACAGAAAAGGAACTAAAAGAAATCAAGAAAATGATATAGTAATAAAATGAAAATATCAGTAAAGACACATAAATCATAAAAAGGAGCTAAACAGAAATACTGGAGCTGAAATCTACAGTAACTAAAATGAAAAATTCACTGGAAATATTCCATAATGGATATAAGTTGGTAGAAGAAAGAATCAGTGAATTTGAAGATAGGACAATTGAAGTTATCAAGTCTGAGGATCAAAAGGAAAAGATTGAAGAAAAGACCTTAAGGGACTTGTGAGACAAGACCATAAGGGACTTGTGGGACAGTATCAAGTGGGCCAACATACACATTATTAGAGTCCAAGAAGAAGACAGAAGAGGAGAGCAAAAAGGCTATTTGAGAAAATAATGAGCCCAAAACTCCCCAAATTCAATAAAAGGCATGAATCTGCACATTGAAGAATCTCTATGAACGTTAAGTAGGATAAACCCAGAGATCTATTGAGTTACATTATAATCGAATTCTTGAAAACAAAAAATAAAGAGAGGATCTTGGAAGAACCATGAGAGAAGCAAATTTTCACATTCAAAGCAGTTGTGTTACTAAAGGAGTGTGAGAGATGTGGACCACACAGGGTAGCACTGTAAAAATGACTGCTTATATAATTTTTGTGCAGTGTTCAGCAGAAATTTATTATTTTTTATAAAAATACCTCCAGTTAGTTAAAACAATAAAAACATTTTTCTAAAGCCCAGCTTACATGTTTCAGTATACCTACAAGGGTAAAATGTTAGGTTAATTTATTTTTGAACCTTCTATTGTGCTCCAGTCAGAGCTGCTGTTATTGCCCAATTTACAGTGATGTTTTGAATCATGTGATTTCATCTGAATGTTCTATAAATGTGCATTTTTTTCATTGCTCTTGGTATTTTTATAGTTTTTGTGGGATTGTATGGGAGGAGGTCCATGGGGGGGTGACATAAAGTGCTGAAAGAAAAGAACTATCAACCAAAAATTCTCTCTGACAAAATTGTCCTTCAAAAATGAGGGTGAAATTAAAACATTCTTGGATTAACAAATACTGAAAGACCTGCCTACAGGAAATGTTAAAGGGAGCCATTCAGTTTGAAAAGAAAATGTACTAGATAATAACTCAAAGCTATATGATGCAAAAAAAGATCTTGAGTAATGGTATTTCAAGGTCATTTTGATCATATTTTTGTGTTGTAATTGTACATGTTATGTCCTACATGATTTAGAAGATAATCACAAGGGAACAATTACAAATTTATGTTATTGGTCCCATATAATATAATTTGTGATGGCAACAACAACATAAAGGTGAGGAATGAGCAGTAGAAGAGTCGAGTTTTTTTTTTTTGTGTGTTATTAATGTTGAATTGGTATCAATTTAAGCTAGTGGTTACAAATTTGGTATGTTAAATATAATCCCCAAGGTAATCACAAAGA
This sequence comes from Orycteropus afer afer, assembly GCF_000298275.1. Taxonomy (NCBI): domain Eukaryota; kingdom Metazoa; phylum Chordata; class Mammalia; order Tubulidentata; family Orycteropodidae; genus Orycteropus; species Orycteropus afer. Next base: position 1,125,476 of record NW_006922065.1, read on the forward strand.
ATATATTACAAAATATATACCCCAAAGGAAATACGAAAGGAATGAAATGGTTAAGTACAAAACAAAATCAACTGAACACAAAAGCAGGCAGTATTAGAGGAACTGGAGGAATCAAAGGGTTTAAGACATACAGAAAACAGCAAAATGCCAGAAATAACGCCTTTCTTATTAGTAATTACTTTACATGTAATTGGATTAAATCCTCCAAACAAAAGGGACTAGTGGACCATGTGAACCTCAGCCAATACCACCATGAGACAAGAAGGTGTCTAGCTACCACTGTCAACCACTCAGAAAGGGATCAGCAAAGGAGATCCTGGATAGAGTGGAAGAATGATGCAGAACTCAAAATCATTTAAAAAAAAAAAAAAAAAAAAGACCAGGTTTACTGGTCTGTTAGAACCTTGTGAGACTACCAAGACTATGTATGGCCCCTAGTTACCCTTCAGGCTTGGAATTGAACTCACTCCTGTGGCTTCCAGACAAACAATAGACAGGCACATAGGGTAAACATTTACATCAGGTAGATGCACTTCTTAGAGCAGTCAATCATGAGAGAACAGAAGGGCAGTGTTTGCACAGGGAGATAGCTTGGGGGGCAGGAATGAATAGGAAAGAAGGATAAAAGGAAGAGGAAGTGGGAAGAGAGCTGTTACACTGTGTGAAATTTCTGTGAGTGTTATGAAACAAAATATGTATGAACAACTGTATGGAAAATGAATTTGCTCTGTGAACTTTCAACCAAAGCACAATAAAAATTAAAAAAGAAAAAGGCAGAGACCAGCAAAATGGATAAGGAAATATCCAAATACATACTGTCTACAAAAGATCCACTTTATTTCTTTATTTTAAAATTTATTGTGATTTGGGTGAAATTTTACAAAGCAGATTTGTTTCATATTTGACAGTTCATACACATTTTGTTTGTGACACTGACTACAATCCCCACAATGTAATAGCTCTTCAACCTCTTCCCTCTGATTACCCTTTCCTTATGTCCTTGCCTATGCATTCCTGCTTCCCTAGCTTTCTACCTGTGCAAATATTGCCCTTCTGATCTTCCATGGTTGATTTTTCTAAGTAGTGCATCTCCCTGGTGTAGTTGTTCAGTTTGTAGGCCTGTGTATTGTTTGAAAGTTAGCCATGGGACTGAGTCCAATTATAGGCCCGAAGGGTGACTAAAAGCCATAGTCTCAGGGGTTTCACCAGTCTCTATCCGATTCATAATCCTTGGTCTTTTTTTTATGTTTTTTTAAAAATTGTACTCCACATTTTTCTCCCACTCTATCCAAGATCTCCAATTTTGATCCCTTTCTAAGTGGTTGTCAGTGGTAGCCAGCCATCATCTAGTTCTTTTAGTTTCAAGGTCATATAGCCTGAAGTTTCTCTTTGGAAAGACCCACTTTAGATACATAGACACAATAAGTTGAAAGTGAAAAGATGAAATAAAATATTTCATGCATATGGCAAATCAAAGCGAGCGGAAGTGATTATATTAATATTAGAAAAAAATAAACTTTAAGTATAAACAAAATGTTGTATATGCATACAGCAGAATATTATTCAGCCATAAGAAAAATGAAGTCCTGATACATACTGCAACATGGATCAACCTGGAAAACCTTATGCTATATAAAATAAGTTAGATATAAAAAGACAAATATTATATAATACAATTTATATAAAATACCTAGAATATGCAAATGCATAGAGACAAAAGTTCATGAGTGGTTACCAGGGACAGGCAGGCAGGAGCAAATAGGAGGTTATTGCATACAAGTTAATGAGCTTCTGTTTGAGGTGATGAAACCTTTTAGAAACAGATGGTGGTGATAAATGCACAACATGGGGAACACAATTAATGTCACTGAATTATATTCTTAAAAATAGTTAAAATGATAACTTTTGTTATATACTTTTTACCACAATAAATTTTTTTAAAAAATAAAATATTGACAAATGTTTTAATATAATCTTGTGCTTTACTCTGGAGGAGGGCAGTTATAGTGAAAAAGAAAGATGTTTTTTCTTCCATTGAGTACAGACACTAGTGGTACTTGGGGCTAAAAACTTGACCTTTGGGGCCTATTCACTGAGAGTTCCCAGTGGCCTCCACATTGCCTCCACTTTAGTAAGGGTCAGAAATATGATCCCCCTTTAGGTTTCTGAATTGCTTTATGTGCTTGAAAATGGCCCACAAGAAAAATGCTTGTGAGAGAGTGCCTTTCTCTAGAGAGAAAGGATGAAATTAGAGCCCTGGAGAATGACCCGTGAGATCTGAGGCCCATTCTATTTTTTTTCCCCACTATATGTAGTAACTGAGAGCCCTGGTAGCATAGTGCCTAAGTCACTTGACTGCTAACCAGAAGGCTGGCCGTTCAAACCCACCAGCCACTCCTAGGAAGGAAGGTTGGGCAATCTACTTCTGTTAGTAATACTGCTCGGAAACCCAAGGAGGGGTCGCTATGAGTCGGGTCTGACTCGACAGCACATAACAACAACAACA
>NW_006922065.1:1128086-1134310 GCF_000298275.1 Orycteropus afer afer
TGCTGAAGTAAGAAATAGAAAAGATGGTAAAGTACTTTTTCAGATGAATGCTTGCCTCTGAGAACATCCAACATTGTGCTTTAAGGCTTAGGATCTCTTAAAGCCCACCTCTGGGGCAGGAAAGAGGTAGCCCTTTTTGGGAATCTTGAAAGAAACCATAGGGCAGATCTTTGTTGGGAATTTTAAGCATATGGAGGAATTAAATTTGAGCTGCCATAGATAGGCAGGGATGTAGGAAAGCTGGGGCTCAGACAGGAAATGACAAATGGCCCTTTAACCACATTTTTTGGATTTCAAAAATCTTAGTGAAAATGAATGAGATTGGATTTCCTGTCAACTTTAAGTTTCCAAAAATAATAATGTAGTGTTATACAACCAATATTTATTAGATATACAGATAATAATGAGATGGCTATGGTTAAGAACTATTTCCTATGGAGGGTACTTCACTTCTGGCCATATACATTCTCCTTGAGAGGATTCCAGCAGGCCACAGTCATTCTGATTTCTCAAAGGGGGCTATGTACTCATTGAGGGTGCTGTTTTGGTTCACTATAATGTCCATACAAGATGATCATTGTAAATGTCAAAATTAATCCCAAGTAGGTAATGATGAGGATGATGATTTTAGCTTACATTTATTGAACACACTTTTATTGTGCCAGACAGTTTGTAGAGTACTCTGCATCTATCATTTCATAATTTTATTTCACAGCCACTGTATGCATTAGTTAGAAGCTCTGGTGATGCAGGGATCAAGACATTAAGCAGCTAACTAAAAGGTCAGCTCAAAACCACTAGCCACTTCATGGGACAAAGATGAGGCAGCTTGCTTCTGTAAGGGGTTACAGCCTTGGAAACCCTAGGGGGTAGTTCTACTCTGTCGTATGAGTTGGAATCAACCCTATAGCAATAGTTTTTTTTTTTTTCCCATCTTTTTCTTGGTATATGCATTAGATACTAGTCTTATTTCCATTTCACTCATGAGGAAATTAAGATTCAGAGGTTGTAGTAGAAGCTGCATTACACAGCCCAGATTTCCCTTCAGTAAAGAACTGGTTGTCCCACCTTCTGGAAGGCCTTCAGTGGAAGTCTTCAGCTTCAACCCCTTTAGAGATTTCCTTGGCTACAAAGAGCTATCTTGTTCAAGGTCACACCCTTTCTGTGTGTACTGGAGTCTGATTCCCATTGAACATATCTCTTTCTAACACCATGTCCAGTGACAGCATATTGATAGCTGGAAATAGGCACTGGTGGAAGTGTTTCCATCCTAAAAATCAGTAAACTCTATATATTAGTCTTTTGTTCCCTCCAAGGAGACAATTGTTAAATATTTACCCATATCCAGTAACTATGTGGGAGCATAAAGTTTGGCCATCTCAACAAAATGTGGGCCAACTCTATAGGACCATTCTAGCTCCAGAGTTCTTCAAGGGCTTGGATGAGGCTACCATTGAATTTGCAGCTGAACTTCTCCTTCTGCCCACTCCTGCTTCCTTCACATCTCTTCACAGATTTTGATCCCAAAACCCTCCCAAATAAACAACTTACCTTTTAAATTCCATCTCTTCCTGAGGAACCTAACATTTCACAGTGACCTTTCACCAAGGTCACTCAGAAAGTAAGGGACAGAGAAAGAACTTAACCATATATCTTGTCCCAAAAGCCACACTTAACGATTATGAAATATGGCTTCAGTTGTCAATGATAGATTCCTGGGTAACAACTGTTTTCTACTTCTCACCACATTCGATTTTACATAGCAATTTTAACCACAGGAAACATTTTGAGTGGAAAACTCCAAGAAATTATTCTATGCCTCACATTTTACAAATGTTAAAATTGAGGAGGTAACTTGAGATGTCCATGTAATGGCAGAAAAAAAGATTCTTATTAGGTGTCACTCACCGTAGAAACACTATGAAAAATGGGCTTGGAAATTTTGGTGATGTAGGCAAACTATATCTTGGATTTCTCCTCTTTTCCATTCAATGCAATCAATTCAATTGAACAGTTATCACTGCCTACAGTGTATTAAAAAATAAAATAAAATAAACACTGTGATAAGTACTGTGGGGAATACAAGATAAGAAAGCAGGAAAGGCCAAAACAAAGCAGAGTGGCATCTTGGCAGAAGTGAAGTGCTACAGAACTACTGACACTAATGATACTAATTTTACTGATGATCCATGAATAGGTGAAATTGGAATTTGGTCTTAAAGATTGAGACTTTGACAGGAAGGTATGGAGAGTAGGGAGGCAAACTTGGAGAAGGAAACACTGGAACAATGATTATGAAGAAAGAAGTTTCAGAGTGTGAAGGGGAAAAAATTGTTCTGGTGTATCTTGAATGTCTAGTTGTGCCATTTATCTGTAGTAACTAATGTCCTTATTTTATGAGTATTCTTTATGAGGTTTTAGTTTTTCTAGAAAGACACAGAAAGAACTAGATTTTGGGTATTCTTTTAATCTTAACTCTGCTCTGATTTTTGTTGTTGTTGTTGTTTATTTTGCCTGAAGTTTTGTGGTTATAGTGAGAATGTGAACTTCTATTGTCTTTTCTCACACTTTTTCAGGCATTAATAGTCAACAGAGTTAAGATATATTTTGAAAGTAATCTTGGTTTGGGATGAAAGACAGGGAAAAAGGGTGTGGAAGGAAATAAGACTGGTATATTTTGGAATTAAAATAGAGGGAACAGCTTTTGATGCCATGTTTGAGTGTTTTAACCTTACTAAATTTATCACTGAAGCAAGGAAATAATATGATCACATCTACCTTTCAAGAAGAAAAAGGGAAGGATGTGGATGTGCATTTGAATAGGAGAGCCTGGAATCAAGAAGCTATAAGGATAGATTATGTGAGAGAAAAGACTTTGTGGACAGTAGGAGCAACTATGTAGAAGATAAGACAGGAGAAATATTTAGAAGGTAGAATTGACAGAAACTTGACTATGTGGGGGAATGAGAGAAAGGGAGAAGTCTAAATTGATAAAAATTCATTCTTGAGGGAAAATAGAGCATTGTCAGTTTACAGTTCTATCAAAGGAAAGGGTTTACTCTCAGTTTAGTCTAGTTCTATCCCCACTTCCTAATAAGATACTTTCCACTCTTCCTGGTGGAAAATATTTTGCATTGCAAAGGCCTCCATTACTTATTTGTTCTTATGTCCAGAGAATTTGTCCAATGTAGGAAACTCCAGATGACAAGAAGAATAGATAAGAGCTTCAGATACACTAACCCATTTCTCCTCATCTGTCTATTCACCAAAATAGTCTGGGAGAAATTCAGGATTTATCTCTGATGCTTTTTGTTTTTATTTGGTTTTCAGGTATACAAATGCTAGAAATCCAGTGTAGTAGAAGTATCTACACACGTTTCTAATATTTCTATCTATGCTTTTAGTTGAAGTCAGACTTACTAGAGGCAAACAATTATTCAGTTCCTTTGGAAGGACATGATATATATCTTAGAAGCATCTGTTAAACCCCCTACAGTAACTATTAGAATAACAAATAGCTTCCTTCTGTCCTGAGGCATTTGGCAGTAATTACTGATAATAATCCCCATTCAGCTTTGTTTTCTTTTTCCCAAAGTAAGTGCCTGTTTTCTCTTTATACAAAATAACTCCAGAATTAAACATTGTGCATACTCATCTAGAAATCCTCCTACTTTGACCAAAAATGTAAATCATAACCTTCTGTAACCCATTGACTTTAAGTGGATTCAAGTATTAAATTGTTCTGAAAGAAAATTCATCAGTGAAACGTCACTCACAAATCTTCTGGAGAAAAGTAGTTATACTAAAGAAAGAGAGTGAAAAATCAGCAAAAAAAGCTATTATTGATTACCTAGTTCAACCCACCAGCCACTCCTCAGAAGGAAGATTGGGCAATCTACTTCCGTAGAGGTGCCACCTTGGAAACCCAAGGAGGGATTGCTATGAGTCATATCTGACTTGACGGATTTTTTTTTCCCCTTAGTTCAAGTCAAATCTTTCAACCTGGAAGAGTTCTGAAAATATGAAGAGGAAATACTGTTGACTTAATCTACATGCAAGAATTATCAGAAATAAAATTCCTAGAAACATGCTACTTACCTAAGCTATCACAAATAGAGGTATACAAACTAAACAGATGCATAACAAAAGAAGAAATTGAAGATGTCATAAAAAGAAAGAAAGAAAAAAAAAACTTCCAACAAATAAAAGACTAGGAGCAGGTGACTTCACAGGGGAATTCTACCAAACATTCAGGAAGAGTTAACAACAATTCTACTCAGACTCTTTCAAAACAAAGACGAAGAAGGAATACTCCCTAACTCATTCTGTGAAGCCAATATCCCCCTTATACCAAAGCAAAGTAAAGACAATACAAAAAGAAAATAATAGTAACTGCAGACCTGTTGTTGTTGTTGTTGTTATGTGCCGTCAAGTCGGACCCGACTCATAGAGATCCTTCCTTGGGTTTCCGAGGCAATATCACTACTGAAGTAGATTGCCCCATCTTCCTTCTGATGAGTGGCTGGTGGGTTTTAACCATCAGCCTTCTGGTTAGCAGTCAAGTGCCTTAGGCATTATGCTACCAGAGCTCCTAACTACAGACCTATATGAATGGATATAAATGTATATATAATACATATGCGTAAATGTAGATGCAAAAATTCTTAATAAAATTCTAGACAATAGAATTCAGCCACATATTAAGAAAATCATACAGCATGATCAAGTAAGATTTTTACCAGGAAAGCGAGGTTGGTTCAACATTTCAAAATCAATCAATGCAATTCAGGACATAAATGAAACAAAGATAAAGAACCATATGATCATTTCAACTGGTGCAGAAAAAGCATTTGATAAAATGCAACTCCCTTTGCTGATAAAAAACTCAGTAAAATAGTAGTGAAAGGGAAATCCTTTGATATAAGTAAGGACATATATGCAAAACCAACAGCCAACATTACATTCAATGGAGAAAGACTGAGAGCCTTCCTCTCAATATGGAAATGAAACAAGAATACCTATTATCACCATTCTTATTCAACATTATATTGGAAATCCTAGCTAGAGCAATACAGAAAGAAAGAGATATAAAGTGTGTTCAGATCAGAACTCAAAATATCTACTCACTGCCATCTAGTCATTTCAGACTCATAACGACCCCTCCTTGGGTTTCTGAGGCTTGTGTCTCTAAGGAAGTAGATTGCCCAATCTTCCTCCTGAGGAGTGGCTAGTGGGTTTGAACCACCAGCCTTCTGGTTAGCAGTCAAATGAAAATATTCCTATTTGCAAAAGACATAATCATATATATAGAAAATCCCAAAGAATCCACAAGAAAATTTCTGGAGCTAAAAGAAGAATTCATCAATGTTGCAGGATACAAGATCAATACATAAAAACCAGTTAGATTTTTATGTACTAACAGAGAGGAATCTGAAAAGGAAATCAAGAAAACAATACCATTTATGATATTCCCCCAAATGACAAAATGCCTAGAGATATAAAAGACTAATACAATAGAAGCTATAAAACATTACAAGAGGTTAAAAGAAACCTGCATAAATGGAAGAGTATTCCCTGCTGATGGACTGAAAAATTTACTGCTGTGAAAATGTTAATACACTCCTAAGTGATCTACAGGTACAATGCAATCCTAATCCAAATTTCAACAACATTCTTTGCTGTAATGGAAAAACTAATTAATGTTATACAGAAAGGAAAATGTACCTGAATAGCTAAAGAAATATTGAAGAAGTATGAGGCCTCACACTACCTGACTACAGTAATGAAGATGGCCTTGTTCTTTTTCAACAATAGACACATAGATCAGTGAAATAGAATAAAATTGGCAACCCAGAAATAAATCCAACCATCTATGGAAAAATGAGTTTCTACAAAGGGTTAAAGTCCCCTCCACAGAGGCAAAACAATCTCTTCAGCAAATGGTGCTGGAAAAATTGGGTGACCATATGTAGAAAACTGAAACAGGATCCATACCTCATGTTGTTGTTACGTGACATCGAGGTGGTTCCAACTCATAGTGACCCTACATACGACATACAACCTGGTCCTATGCTATGCTCACAATCCTTACTAGAGCTGAGCCTATCCTTGAAGGCACTGTGTCAATCCAACTTGTTGACTGACTTCCCCTTTCACTGACACTGTGCTTTACGAAGCATGATATCCTTCTCCAGGGAACGGTCCCTTTTGATAACATGACCAAA
>NW_006922065.1:1134778-1137648 GCF_000298275.1 Orycteropus afer afer
TTTGACATTTTAAAAAGGTCTTTTCCAGCAGATTTGCCCAGTGTGATGTCTCATCACTTGACTGTTGTTTCCATAGGTGTTGATTGTGGGTCCAAGTAAAATGAAATATTTGACAACTTTGGTCCTTTATCCATTTATTGTGATGCTGCTATTGGTCCACTTGTGAGGATTTTCATTTTCTTTATTATGAGGTGTAATTCTACTGCAGACTGCAGTCTTTAATCTTCATCAGGAAGTGCTTCAAGTCATCTTCACTTTCAGCAAGCAAGGTTGTGCCATCTGCATATCAGAGGTTGTTAATGAGTCTTTTCCCAATCCTGATGCTGCATTCTTCTTCATGTAGTCCAGCTTCTCAGGTTATTTACCCAGTTTACACACTGAATAAGTATGGTGAAAGGGTCCAACCCTGACACAAACCTTTCCTGATTTTAAGCCATGCAGTATCCCTTTGTTCTGTTTGAACAATAACCTCCTGGTCTATGTACAGATTCCTCAGGAGCACAATTAAGTGTTCTGGAATCCCTATTCTTCTTAATGTTATCCATGATTTGTTATTACCCACACAGCCCAATACTTTTGCATAGTCAATCAAACACAAGTAAATATCTTTCTGGTATTCTTTGCTTTCAGCCAAAATCCACCTGGCATCAGCAATGATATCCCTCATTCCACATCCTCTTCTCAATCCAGCTTGTATTTCTGGAAGTTCCTTGTCAGTACACTTCTGCTACCATTTTTTTAGTTATCTTCAGGAAAATTTTGCTTGTTTGTGACATTAATGATATTGTGTGATAATTTCCACATTCTGTAGGATGATCTTTCTTTGGAATGGGTACAAATATGGATCTCTTCCAGTAGGTTGGCCAGGTAGTTATCTTCCAAATTACTTGGCATAGAAGAGTTAGTGCTTTCAGACTGACATCCATTTATTGAAACATATCAATGGGTATTCTGTCAATTCCTGGAGCCTTGTTTTTCTGCTAATTTCTTCAGTGCAGCTTGGATTTCTTCCTTAATTACCATTGTTTTTTGATCACATGGCACCTCCTGAAATAGTTTAACATCGACCAATTCCTTTTTGTACAGTGACTCTGTGTATTCCTTCCATCTTCTATTCATATTTCTTGCATTGTTCAATATCCATACCCAATACCATATATGGGATCTCTGGTAGCATAGTGCCTAAGGCACTTGACTGCTAAACAGAAGGTTGGTGGTTCAAACCCACCAGCCACTCCTCAGAAGGAAGGTTGGGCAATCTACTTCTATAGTGATACTGCCTCGGAAACCCAAGAAGGGGTTGCTATGAGTTGTGTCCGACTAGATGGCACATAACAACTACAACAACAACAACATACCATATAAAAAAAATAAATCAAAATGAACCAGTGACTTGAAAGTTAAAACCAAACCATGCTAAAGCTAAAGTTTTTGAAAGAAAACTTAGGAGCAAAACTATAGCACTTAGTCTTTTCTTTTTATGATACATAATGAAACACAACTGCAATGCAAGAGCAAGATAACACAAAATTATAACTCGGACCTCATAAAAACTAAACACTTACGCTTAATAAAGACCTACAGATGGGGAAAAAATGTTTGGGAATGGCATATCTGTTAAGGGTCTGATCTCTAAAATATGTAGAAAATTTTAATGAGTCAACAACAAAAAGAAAAACAACCCAATTGAAAAATTGGCAAAAGACATGATCAGACACTTTACCAGAGGACATTCAATTGATCAACAAACATGAAAAGATATTAATCATTTGCCGTTAGAGTTTCAAAGCAATGAGAGATCATCTTACCCCTGCAAAAAAAAGGCTCTGATTTAAAATAACAAAACAAAACAATAAATGTTAGTGAGGATATGGGAAAATTAGAACCCGTATCTCTTGCCAAAGGGATTGTAAAATGGTACAACTACTTTGGAAAATGGTACGATGCTTACTCAAGAAACTAGACTTACTTTATGATCCAGTAATCCCACTTCAAAGTATGTGTCCTAAAGACCTATGAGAAGTGACATGAACAGACAGATGCACACCTACATTCATTGCAGCACTAGTCACAATGGCAAAATGATGGAAACAACCTAAGTGCTCATTAATAGATAAACAAAAGGATAAACATCAATGGATAAACAAAATGAGGTACATACATAGAATAGTATGCATAAAGAACAATGATGAACCCTTGAGACATCTTAAAATGTGGATGAATATGGAGGACATTATGCTGAGTGGAATAAGCCAATCAAAATAAGACTAATATTATATGGTCTCATGTGTATAAAAAGGAAATAATATGTGTACATACTGTCTTAGGCTCATTCCTTTAGAGAAGCAAATCCAGTGAGCCTCATATATGCATATATCTCAAGGAAATGGCTCACATGGTTGTAGAGGCTGGCAAGACCCAAGTCTATGGGTCAGACATTAGGCATCTTTCAACTCACACAGCTTCTGGGACTGAAAAACCCAGGATCCCAGGATCAGCAGATCAGATAGCAGGCTGCTGGTTTATAGGCTGTGGAGGCTAATAAATCCCAAGATTGGCAGGAAATACAGCAGACTGCTGGCTCAAGTTCCTAGAACCAGAGGGTAGATAATAATTAGCAAAATGAAGAATCCAGAGCAAGCAAAAAGCCATAGACTTGACAGAATATCCATACATACTGGCTGTGTTCCATATCTTTGAGGAAACTCCCTTTAAGCTGATTGGCTGCTCATAAGAGATCACATCATGGAAATGATTACATTATATCAGATCACAAAGTGTGAGATGACTATATCATTACATAATTGCCAAATTACATCATAACTGCAAACAACTGAGAACCATGACCCAGCCATTTTGACATACAACCT
>NW_006922065.1:1143503-1146496 GCF_000298275.1 Orycteropus afer afer
TTCAGACCTGCAGAGCACAGGTAGTGGGATAAGAAGCAAAGCTGATCTCAAGATCTAGTGAGCATAATCAGTGGTTAGCACCAGCAATTTTACTGACTGTTGGATCTTTCACCCAACCCATGATCTGGAAACAATAATAGTCTTGTACCTGAAGGAAGAAAAGACCAAAATTGATGTCAGAAGAGACTCTGGACTGTGCTCTTGAATGTAATAGAGTAGTCAATGAGAATGAAAGAAATGCTGAAGTAAAAAAAAAAAAAAAAACCTGAACAAAACCCTTCAAAGGGCAGCTCAAGAACACAAAAGTAAATATTATAATGAAATGTGCAAAGATCTGGAGTTAGAAAACCAAAAGGGAAAAACTCACTTGGCATTTCTCAAGTTGAAAGAACTGGAAAAAAAAAAATCTCGAGTTGCAATTATTAAATATTAAAGGATTCTATGGGCAAAATACTGAATGATGCAAGGAAAATGAAAAGAAGATGTAAAGAATGCACAAGATTAGCAGACAATGTTTCTATATGTGTATTTGTATGTGCTGTAAGAATGTCCAGGTGTATAGTAGAGCTGACAAGGGGCAAGGTTGTGGTGACTTCTTGTTCACAGCCATACCCAGAGAGAGCGAGTAGTTGGACCTGTGAGTTCAGGATCATGGTTGTGGGAGACATGAAGCTCAAATGGCATAACATACTATACAAAAACATTTTGCTACATCTTACTTTGGTGAGTAGTGACCGGAATCTTAAAAGCTTGCAAGTTGCCACCTAGATGCAACAATGGGTCTCACTTCATCCAGAGAAAAGAAGAATGAAGAAAACCAAAGATGTATGAACACAATTAGTCCAAGGGATTGGTACACCATGAGATCCTCAGTCTATATGACCATGAGACCAGAAGAACTAGATGGTGCCCAGCTACCACTGTCAACCACTTGGAGGGGGTTCAGTGCAGAAGATCCTGGATAGAGTGAGAGAACAATGTGGAACAAAACTCAAAATCATAAACAAGAACAGGTTTGCTGGTCTGATAAAGCCTGTTGAGACCCTTGAGACTATGGCCCTTAGACACTCTTGAGGTCTGGAATTGAACTCATTCCCATAGCTTCCAGCCAAACAGTAGAGAGATATATGGGGTGAATATTACCAAAGGTAGATACACTACTTGGAGAGATCAATCATGGGAGGACAGAAGGGGAGTGTTTGCATAGGGAGATAGCTTGGGGTGGGGGCGGGAGTGCATGGGAGTGAAAAACTCAGGGAAGAGGTAACTACAGGTAACTACAGGGAGAAAGTGGGAAGAGAGCTATTACATTGGGGAATTGCAGTCAATGTCACAAGACAAAATGTGTATGAAGTGCTGTATGGAAAATGAACTTGCTCTGTAAACTTTCACGCAAATAAAAATTAAAAAAAAAAAAAAACCTCAATGTCATTTTGAGGACTAACATGAGCCTGATCCAAGCAATGGTATTTTTAATTACCTCATATGCATGTAAAAGCTGAATAATGAATAAGGAAAACTGAAGAAAAATTCATGCATTTGAATTATGATCTTGGCAAAATATTGAATATATCATGGACTGCCAGAAGAACAAACAAATCTGTGTTGGAAGAAGTATAGTCAGAAAGCTTCTTAGAAGTGAAGATGATGAGATTTCTTCTCATGTACTTTGGACATGTTATCAGGAAGGAGCAATCTCTGGAGAAGGACATTGTGTTGGAAAAGTGAATGTCAGTGAAAAAGGGGAAGACCCTCAACAAGATGGATTGACATAGTGGCCGTAACAATAGGCTCAAGTATAACAATGATCATGAGGATGTCACAGAACTAAGCATTGATTCATTCTATTGTACATAGGGTCAGTATGAGTTGGAACTCACTCAATGGCACATAAGAACAATAATCTGAAGCTAATGTTAATTTTAATGTTACCTTTAAATGAGCCATATGAGTGAGCCTATAGTACCTTCCTGGATTATTGGCTTAACCTCAGATACCCTGCTTTAATGTAACTCATGTTGTATAAAGAAGACTGAATTGTTCTAACTATAGGAGCTTATCTTGTCTCTGGTGTAGTTTTAGTCAACTGGTGTAATATTATCATGAGGACCTTCCAATCCAAAATGTTGATTCCTGTAGATATGTTGATTGCCTGTCTCTGAAGGCAACCCAGTTATCATATTGTTTAAAAGGAACCAAGACAGATCTTAACAATTTGTCCTCTCTCTACACCAAGCTCTGGAGCCCAGTAAGATAGGGACGATTACCATTTGAATCTTTTTTTTTTTTTTTTTTTTTTACTAAAAGTTGGTTTGAGCATGTCAGTACAACTATTCCCTTCTTGGACAGTTATACAGGAAATGGAATGGTTTGTGTTTCCTGAGGTTATATACTCTTATGTGGAGGATTCAGTTATAGAAAAATGAGGGAACCAAACTCAGATGATAAGCCCTATGCTTAGGCATTACCCTGTTTACACAGACGGAGAATGTGAGGTCAGTGTGCATTAGATTTATTAGGAGTACCCTGGATATCCTTTCTCATGATGAAAGTATACATTGGACTGTTGTTGTTGTTAGGTGTCATCGAGTCGTCTTCGAATCATAGTGACCCTATGCACAGAAGAACGAAATACCACCTGGTCCTGCATCAGCTCTGCGACCCCTGCTATACTTGAGCCCATCGCCACAGTCACTGTGTCAAGCCTTCTTGCTGAGGGCCTTCCCCTCTTTCGTCAACCCTCCACCTTACCAAGCATCATGACATCCTTCTCCAGGGAATGATTCCTTCTGATAACATGACCAAAGTAGGTGAGACAAAGTCTGGCCATTCTTGCTTCTAAGGAGCTTTCCAGCTGCACTTCCTCCAGAACAGATTTGTTAGTTCTTTTAGCAGTACTTTCAGCATTCTTTGCCAGCACCACAACTCGAAAGCATCAATTCTTCTTTGGTCTTCCTTATTCATTGTCCAGCTCTCACATACATATGAGGCCA
>NW_006922065.1:1147059-1151574 GCF_000298275.1 Orycteropus afer afer
ATGTGTGCAATATTCCAGTAGGCCTCCTGGCCATATACCATTCTGGTTACCTAGTGCCGCTCTGACAAGGATATACCACAAATGGGATGATTGAAGAAACAGGAGTTTATTCTCTTACAGTTTGGAGGCTTTAAGCAAGTTCAAAGTGCCAGGCGTTAGGGACTGGGTGAAGGCCCCTCAACCTTGGACTTCAGCTCTGCCTCCTGCTCCTTGCCCACTGAAGCTAGAGGCTTTTCTTTACTCAGACAGCTGCTGGCTGCTGAGGCTGACAAGCCCAAGGTTGACAAGTAAAAAGGCACAGTCCTAATGTTACCAAGCCACATGGAAGGCCATTAATTCAAGTCCCTTGAAAGTCCCAAGGTCAGCAGAGAATGGCAAGCTGATGAAAAATGACATGGCTACATGAAGGGTTCAAGCATGCCATAAGCTAGAGACCATTCCCAAAGCTGTTTCTTATATAAGGGAAGTAGACCACAAACCCAAAGCAGCTACTCAGCTGCTCCAATAGATTCCACTATGGAGTTAATTACCAATCTCACCATGGGGAATAACTACATTTAGCTCCCCAGCCACTCAACCAGGCCCAGCCAAGTTAACACACAAACTTAGCTACCACACTGTGTTTGAATAAACACCACAGGAGAACTAGCTCATGATTTCTTGAAAATTTGTCAAAATGCCACTTTGCTGCATTTAATATCCCCTATGCCTAATTCCCCTTTTCTGGACATCTTTAGTTGGTTACCAAATGGTATTTGTTCTTGGTTATGTTCTATATATCACAAACTGGCTTGTTCTTTTAATTGTCTTACTAATGATTATAGAATTAATTAAATTGTGTGTAAGAAGTTTTTCTAACACTTGTAACCAGGCTGAAACTTCTTTATCCAGGCGCAGTCATATATCTAAGAAACTAAGTCTTTGTTCTATGACAATGCTTAGACTAATGTAAAAAATGCACTTTGTTCTCTTGAGTGTTTTGCATTGATCCTTGTTGTTCGAGCTCACTCTGAGTTGTTTCCCCAATTTGGCCTTGACTGCTAACCTAATCCCAGGTAGAATCTACTCATCCTAAAATTGAGACTCCCAGCTTGGCAAGGTGAAGGAACTTTAATCTAAAGCTCTGTCCTGTAACCACACTCATCCTTGCAGAAGAAAAGCAAGGTACCCTAGTGGGGACTTTGATCAAAAGGAGGGAATGAGTTATCAGGACTCTAAAACTTAGAAGCATTTTTTGGGGAGTCTCAATAAAGGGTCAATCCAAATCATTCCTAGCAAGCAAGGGAAGGAGACAGAAAGAAAAGCAATGTATGTGTCAGAATGTTCTAAGAAGCAAGTGATGAAAATACAATGTCCTTGGAAAGAATTATTGCACAGGTGGTCCTCTGGAAGGAGATAAGAAACTGATATATATAAAAATCTGTTGTGGAAATGTTCATTAGTCATGCCTAACTTTATGTATAAAAGCTCAACCTTGTTTTCAGAAAGACAGAGCACACTGTACTTTCACTTTGGTGTTCCTCAACTTGTGTTGCTTTTCCTTCAATGAACTTCTTTCTCTTTAACTCCTCATAGAATGTGAGAGTTTCTTCTTTGACAATGCTTTTTTTTTTTTTTTTGTGGAAGTTTCCAGAAGCTGAAGAAGAAGAGACTGTACAGGTACATTTTGTCCCTCTGAACATGATCATCTGCTAGCATTTCTTTGATTTCTAATATTCGCCCTCTGGTGTTTCCACTCTACTACTATTGAACAGGCTGACTAATGACATTTTATTTCTTCTAAACTGACTTTTTCCAGTAAAAGCCATTTCTTGTCTGTTAGAAAAGTTGAGTGATTTCAATGTGCCTCACTGGACACACCACTCTGGTGAGATTTATCTGACATATTCTTTTAAGCTAGAGCAGCTCCTTTTATAATTGACTTTTCTGATAAGCCCAATTTTTAGCCTCAACTTTAAATGTGGACCAGTGTTCTCTGTCTTTCTCTGCCTTTTCTCCAATTGTAATAAATTATGTGATTGGCACATCATATACCAATCAATATTATTATTTAGAATCAAACCAATTTATCTTTCCTGATGTGGTACAATGTCGGACAAATTGTATGGGGGTTGTAAGTCAGAGTATTGGGTTTGAGACCTGGCTGAACTGCTTATTGATTGGAGAAGAGAACTTCATCTTCTTCAAACTTTAACTTCATTAAATATAAAATGTGAAATGTTCAAAATAATTCCAGCAGTACAAAGTATTTGTGAGGATTGAGTTATAACTATTTGAAAAAGAATTTTGTAAATGCAAATGCATTATACACATGTAAAGTTGTTGAGCTGACACTGTTGTTGCTCTGCCACATACTTTTAGCTCACCCTTGAGTTCATCTGCAGTCATTTCTGTACTTGAGTCCCACCTCAAATGCCTATAACACCCTGTTTCTTTGCCTGAGGGCATTTCCTGGCATTCTAGGAGCTTGCTAAGCTACAAAGGTGTAATTTGAAGTTGCAGGAAGTTAATGTCCCTCACAGAAAACCCTCAACCAATAAAGGACCAGAGTTGGTACATAAATGCCCTAGCTTCCCAAACTCTCTATGGGAAGACTCTGGAGTTTGTTTCATGAAGTTTGTTACAGGGTTCCCAACAGTGTTGAGCCTCAGCTGGCCACTACTATAATTTGTTCCTTAATACACCCTCTACTGGGTTTTCTTCTTCCTTGAGTGGGCGATCTACTTCCATAGTGATACTGCCTCAGAAACCGTAGGAGGTGTCATTGAGTCAGATCTGACGTGACGTGACAGCAGTGAGTGAGTGAGTGTTGTCTCACTAAGCCCCCTTTCTCACTTTTGAAGCCTTGGATCATCTCCTAAATAAAAGATGTGCATCTTGTTTCAGGATTTGCTTTGAGTAAGTGATGGAGCAAATTAAGACAATAGTAATGATTCTTGAATGTTCTTGGCGATTAATCCCTCCCTACCCTTACCCACAACCTCAGTAGCCCAAAGGGAATATCTTTCTAGGTTCCTATCTCTCTACCTGGGAGCTCTGGTAGCATAGTGCCTAAGGCACTTGACTGTTAACCAGAAGGCTGGCGGTTCAAACCCATCAGCCACTCCTCGGAAGGAAGATGGGGCAATCTACTTCTGTAGTGATACTGCTTTGGAAACCCAAGGAGGGGTCACTATGAGTTGGGGCCGATTTGAAGGCACATAACAACAACAACAGCTCTCTACATAGGGCATGCTGCTACTCTGTATTATCTAAAGGGGTCAAAGTCTTGATTCAGTAGCTGAAGAGATTGTAGAATCTATCTTTTAGCTGCAGCAAGTATCGAGAGACCAATTGCAAAAATTCATAACTGAAGAATGGGGCTTATGATGATTATTTATAATTTTGCTGAATTTTTAAGTGTACATTTTTGCACATTAAGAAATTCTTCCAATTTTATATTTGTATTAATTTTTTGACTCACATAAGTTAATTCTTATATTTATTCAATGAATAATATTGAGTGTTTCCAATGTGTCAAACACACTACTATGTACCAGTGATATGTTGATAAAGAAAATATACATAGAGCATGCTTTCATGGAACTTACATTCTATCCGGAGAGAGACAATAAACCACTAAGTGGATAGTTCACTATTTAGTTTTAATTTTGATTATGTCATGAAAGGGAATATACAAATATGATTGAGCTTCTGAGCTTCTTTACACAAATACTTGTCTATAAAAAATACAAATAAAATACAGAAATACTGAAATATCCTTAGCGTGTTGTTGTTGTTATTATTTGCCATCCTTAGCTTAACCTACCCTAAAACTCACTGCCTTTGAGTTGGACCCGACTCATAGCGACCCCTCCTTGGGTTTCCGAGGCAGTATCACTATGGAAGTAGATTGCCCCATCTTTCTAACCTACCCTATACCTATATATTTTTGTTTAACACTTTTTGAAAGAATATAGTGCGATATGATTCTATTTTGTTACTCTCAACAGCACAGCGACTGTCCATGCTATTAACTGGTTCACACAGAACCTTTATTGCTGCTTAGAGTGGCAGAATGAAATACTGACGGGGTTAATTTTCTCCTAAATAATTTAGCCTTTCTGCAATTTACAGCAATAAGTTTCTGGAGTAAGTGTTTACTATAAAAACTCCCCCTTTTGGCTTTAATAAAAGCTGTAGGGGACATTTGTTACCTTGTCCTGTTGCTGAATGTAGTCTTAAATATAATAGTAATGGTTTAATGCCATAAAACATAGTGAGGAAGACTGCTGAGGCTTGAACATAATCAATTTGCCCCAATTCTGATTTAGGTGAAAATTTATTGCTAAATTGCCTTTTTAGAGCTGCTTTGGTTATTTAATATTGATCTCAAAATGATTAAGAAGTGGAACACTATTGATTTTTAAAGGAAAAAAGTCCTTTAATGAGAGTAAGAACCAGATTGCAAAAATTTTAGGCTACAGAAGTAGATTTTAATAGTGTCCGTTAACTCTTTTTTTTTTTTTTTTTTTC
>NW_006922065.1:1161956-1166752 GCF_000298275.1 Orycteropus afer afer
TTAATTGGTTTCCCTTTTCTTTGTTGAAGAGGGTCTGTGCAATCCTTCTGCCTAGTCCGCCATCTTGCCCCGCCTCTAGTTGTAGAATTTTTTAAGATGCTCTTTGTCAAGTAATGCAAATACCTAGTAATTGACTACTGACCTAAGGGTTGGCAGTTTGACCTGAACCTGTGGCACCATGGAAGAAAGGCCTGGCAATTTGCTTCTGTAAAGATGACAGCCAAGAAAATCTTAAATCCTATGGAATAGCTCTAGTCTTTAACACATGGGGTTACCATGAATCTGAATCAACTCAATTTCAATGGCAGCAGATTCAGATTTAGAGTTGAATACAGTAAATAGTCTGACTCATTTTTTGCTTAATACAGATAAAGATGGATATAAATATGCATATATTTTCTAGATCTATTTACTGAGAGGACCTATAAGCAATTACCATTATCAATAAGCATAACTAGACTCCAAACTTGGCTTCTAAATAACATTTTCCCACTACAAGAATCAGGGCTCCTTGTAAAAATGGCTGATTCTATGTCCGTGGCAGAGAAGTATAAGATGAGCCTCTTAGAGTGCCAGAAAGTAAGGAAGTACTCAAACATGAAAGGATGACACCATGTCAGAGAGACAGAAGAGCCAGCCTGAGAGAGTTTCCATTGGCCAAAACTGAAACAATTTGAGCAACAGTATAAATAATACAGTATTGGAATATAAAGCAAACTCTAAGATAAATATGAATCTATACTGATATAAATAAGTGAGTAAAATGATAAATGGGGAAGAAGAGATGAATTTTCCTCATAGGAGTATTCCAACTATTATATGTAGATTGTCCCCTCTCCAAAAGGCTGAGCTTAATTCCTCTTCTACCTCACTTCCCCCCTCATCCCTATTGAGTATGGCCTGGCCTTACTGGCTTGCTTACAAAAAACAGAGTATGGAAATTTAAAAATAACAATTTTACAACAACCCTACCTTAAGCAAGTAGTTATGATGATATCATGTACTCCTTGATAAGATGTGATGAGAAGAACACATCATGTCTGTAATATTCTTTTGCAGTACTATAGTCTTAGTCTAATCATGGGGAGAAGAACAACAGACAAACCAAAATTCAGGGACATGCTACAAAATAACTGACCACCACATCTTACAAGTATCAAAGTCATAAAAATAAAGAAAGACTTCAAAACTGTCATAGGCCAGCAAAGACTATGGAAATATGATGATTAAATAAAACATGATATTCTACATTGGGTGCCATAACAAAAAAAGAGCAAGAATAAAAAACTGGTGAAATCTGAATTTCAGCTTAGAAAGAAAAGAAACCCAAAACATCATAAAAGTACTAAGTTATAAAAAATGCCTCTTATCAGTAGAATGAATCACCATTCACTGGCCTCAATGAATTTTAACTTACTGTTAAGAACTGTCTTTTTGAATATTTACTAAAGAAAATTCTCCAATTAGTATTCTTAAAGGAATTCATATATCAAAATTATTAACTGAAAAACACTACAATTTATATTTCCATCATATCATATCATATCATATCTCTATTTCTCTTTCTCTCTCTCTCTCTGTGAGGCTGTTTCTTATCTTCTTTTCATATACCATTTGTTTTCTGTTTCCTGTTGTTTTTGCTCCCTTGGACAATTTACTCTACCTTAAAGCCTCATTTTATTTATTATGGATGACTTCCTCTAGAATTATATGAATAGTGTAATCACCAAAGGTTTTTCAGCCTCTCATTTGTTGCTGTGAGCCCAGAATCACATTATCAAGGACTGCTGAGCACATCGAATGTTATTATCTGCAGAGAAAGCAAAGAGAATCTTCGGAACCATACAGTGCTATTTCTCTGGATTTTAGGCACTTAGAAAGAATATAAATTGTTGCCTGATAAATGAAAAAATAAATGTGTCATAAGTTTACATTTATTTGTTAGCCACCTGGTAGAGGAACTATATAGAAAGGTCAAGAAAAAGAGGAAGTGCTTTTCTACATGACTATTATATGCTGTTATTTTCTTTGTTCTGTTTTTTTTCCCCACTTATATGAAATAAACAGGGAGGTGATTTTGATAAAACATCTCTTTGTTACTGAACAATATCATATAATGCAATACCTAGTCATTTCAAACTATGGTTTCCAGACTTGAATTACTACTTAGACACATTCTTGGAGGTCAGTGAGTAAGAATTTCTGAAAAAGTGGAAATTTCATTTAAATGGTAATTTAAATTTATGTAGAGAAACTTAATCTTGATTATCTAGATGACTACTTCATCACTCACCAAAGAGTTCCAGGAACCAAAATTGTTTATAATCATATTCAGAAGCAAAGGCCAAGTGTATTAGTACATGCTGCATGCAGGCTTTTTGGTGGTTAAAAATGGGGAATTGAGTCATCAAATAGCTCACAGAGTACAAGTCTCATCAAACAAAAGGAGTAAGAGTCATAGCAATCAGCACTGTATTCACAATACCAACAAACTCATCTTGGGATTTTGTTTTAGGCATATAGCAAAATGCAAATAATACAGCAAAATGTTTGAACATGTTTTGGTATATAGCAAAATGTAAGAAGTAAACCTGCAATAACACATCTTTAATTTTTTAGTATAGGGCTTTAGAGTGCACTATTAAATTAACTATACCATCAAAATAATGAATTCGTGATTTGAAATTAGACCAATGTTAAAATTGAAAAATTGCATTAGTAAAAACAACAATGAGACATAAGAAGGTCCATCATTCTCAGCATCAAAAGAAAAAAGAAATCATTTAAACAAAAATCATGAAACACTCAAACATATCTATTTTCATCAAAACCAACACCATCAATTTAGTTTTGCAAAAACATTTTTGATCATATTAACCAAAAAACAAAACCCACTGACACTGAGTTGATTCCAACTCATAGCCACCGCTGTTGGGTTTCCAAAGCTGTAAATCTTACTGAAGTAGATTGCTTCATCTTCCTCTCATGGAGAAGTTGGTGGGTTTGAACCACTGACCTTCTGGTTAACAGCCAAGCCTTACCAACTATGCCACCTGATATTCTGATCTTATTAATATTTTAAATTAATTTTTTCATTTTGTAGATTTATTTGCATTTAATGTATAATTGGTTATTTTTAATAAAGGAAAAGTTTCTATTTAATTTTATGTTTATTTGTAGTTTAGAAGAATTTCAAGCAATGAATGAAATAAAAATGTGACAATGAGTATAACGTGTTTTAGGGCATTGTGGAGATTAAGGATCATTGAAGTTAGATAAGCCCAAGAGTGGCAGGATCAGTGATTTCAGGTGAGAGGTGACATTCAATACCAGACAGAGGAGATTGAATTCAATAGAGTAAGAAATAGGAACCCAGTGACAGGAAATTAACCCATCACCAAGATACAGAAAGGAGTAGAATTGGGAGAAGTTAGAGCCAGGGAAGAATGACGTTACAGAAATTTAGACATGAAGAAATGGAGATCTGACATAGATTAATGGCAAAGATAATGGAGAGAGATATTTTAAAGTAAAATAAAACATAACATAGTGATTGTACCACAAAGCCACCTGGAATATGAACAATTACTCTGATTTGATCTTTGAATTTCCTCTTTTTCACAGAGGAAGGGATAGTAGTCCTGGAGTCACAGGAAGACCTCAGTGCTAAAAAGCAGGTGACCAGGGATAGTGTTAGATCTGATACCAATGTATTGACATTCATATATTCTTTGCTGTCTCATCTCAGCTATAAACAAAAAGTTTTAGCTCAAAGGACATCTTCAAATACCACATCTCCACCTAGTACTGTAAACTTTCCTTCAAAGACACCTGACACCTTACACAAAACTCAAAATGTTGAGAAAGAATAAAGCAGCCCAGTAGGTGCGTGAAAAGTTTTACATACACCTACCATTAACCCAAGGACCTCTGGTGGCTCAGTGCCTAAGGCATTTGACTGCTAATCAGATTGTTGGTGGTTCAAATCCACCAGCTACTCCTCAGAAGGAAGAAGGGGCCATCTACTTATGCAAAGATTTACTGCCTTGGAAACATAAATGAGATTGCCATGAGTTGAAATCTACTCAATGACATTGGGTTGTTTTTTTTAACATTAACACAGCCATTCCTCTCCTTTATATGATTTACCCCAGATGAATGAAGGTCCAGGAATGTTTATTGCAGTTTTATGTGTAAGAGGCAAAAATTGGAGATAATCAAAATGCCTATAATTATGCAATAGAATACTCTTCAACAATAAAAAGATATTTCATACTGATATATGCAGAGTCATTGTACCAAAAAGACCTGGACGACCTTCACCCATTTCAGGAGGTGGCCTATGATCAACAACAAATTGTATTGAGGGAAGAAGTTGAAGCTGCACTGAAGGAATTGGCAAAGAACAAGGCACCAGGAATTGATGGAATACCCATTGAGATGTTTCAACAAATGGATGCCTCACTAGAGGCACTCATTCTGTTATGCCAAGAGATTTGGAAACAGCTGCCTGGCCAACTGACTGGAAGAGATCTATATTTGTACCCATTCCAAAGAATGGTGACCCCACATAATTTTGAAATTATAGAAAAATATCATTAATATCACATGCAAGTAAAATATTACAGAAGATAATTAAAAAATGGTTGCAGTAATATATTGACAGAGAAATTCCAGAAATGCAAGCTGGATTCACAAGAGGACATGGAATGAGGGATATCATTGCTGATGTCAGATGGATCTTGGCTCAAAGCAAAGAGCACTAGAAAGATATTTACTTGTGTTTTATTGACTAT
>NW_006922065.1:1167257-1168920 GCF_000298275.1 Orycteropus afer afer
GATGTCATGCTTGGTAAGGTGGAGGGTCGAAGAAAGAGGGGAAGGCCCTCAACAAGATGGATTGACACAGTGGCTGTGGCGAACGGCTCAAGTATAGCAAGGATTGTGGCACTGGTGTGGCACATGGCAGTGTTTTGTTTTGCTGTGCATAGAGTCACTATGAGTCAGAAACGACTCAATGGCACCTGACAACAGCATTGATATATGCAACAATATGGTGAATCAAAAAATAATGAGGTATAGTGAAAGAAGTCTGACAAAAGAGGTTACATATAGTATAATTAAGTTTATGAAACTCTAGAAAATGCAAGCTATTCTATAGTGAAAGAAACATAATCAGAAGTTGCCTGGGGATGGGTGAAGACAAAAAGGAGCATGAGTAAACTTTTAGGGGTCATGGGTATGTCTCCTATTTTGATTCAGGTGGTTGTTTTATGAATGCACATATGTCAAACTTAATCAAATTATACACATTAAATATGTGTAGTTTATTGTGTGTCAATTATACTTAATAAAAGATGCTTTTTTTGAAAAAAAATAGCCCAGACAGGTGATAGTTGGTAGTTGGCCTAGTTGATGCCTGTTAGGGCATGATTTTATTTTACTAGACATAAACAATTTCAAGGAATATCAACATCAGATAAAGACTCTCCATGACTATGGCAAAACAAGGAAGTATGTAGGAAGATCACTCCCTAATCATACCTGAACAGATATAAACAGAAACACTTTGCAACCACAGAATGACTCTCTCAAGTAACATGAGTGACTATTGCTTATTTTCCAATGACAGCTTTAACCCTGATTTATTCCTCCTACCTCTTAGATAGAATTTATTACATTACCACTCACCAAATTGTCCCAGTCTCCTGACAGCAGCCAATTCATAACAGATCCTTACTTCCTTGAACCATCCCACCACACACACAAAAAAAAACCTAACACAAACTTCAATTCTCTGAGAAGCACACTCCTACACCACCCATTCCCTCTTTCAGAGAATCTACAGTTTCTCCATAATGTGAAGTATCCCTTGCTGCAAAAAAAAAAAAAAAAAAAAAAAACTCTTTGCCATTGAGTCAGGTCTGACTCATAGTGATCCTCCTTGGGTTTCTGAGTTGGTAGGTGTCTCTACGGAAATAGATTGCCCAACCTTCCTTCTGAGGAATGGCTGGTGGGTTTCAACCACCAACCTTCTGGTTAGCAGTCAAATGCCTTAGGCACTACACAACCAGAGCTTTAAAATCTAATTTTATTAATAATAAGAGATATTATTCAGTGTGGATCTTCGGGATAGGCCCGATATTTGCCACGTTTTTCTAATTAACAAAGAGTTTATAGCAAGAAGTTAGGAATATTGGGTGAAGAGAAGGGCAATGTACCAAATGTGAGTGACCAATATGGTGGCATTGAGAAAGAGAAAGACATAGAGAGGTCCATGGGAGGTACAGACAACAAAGATGAACCCTTTTGCACATACAGTACTGCTTTGTCAGTGAAGGCAAACATGGGTATATTGGTGGATAGATGGGTGGACAGGCTGAACTATTAGGTATGTCTATGAAATGAGGAGTGTATCCAAGAACATGTATAGGGGACATGATCAGAATTCCCAGGTGTATAGTAGAGCTGACAATGGGCAAGATTGTGGTCACTGCTTGGT
>NW_006922065.1:1169435-1170010 GCF_000298275.1 Orycteropus afer afer
TGCATTGTGGTAAACTGTGGTCAATGTCATGAGACAAAGTATACGTGAACTGCTGTATGGAAACTGAATTTTCTCTGTAAATCTTCACCCAAATCACACACACACACAAAAGTAAGGAATAAGTAAAGTGTTGATATTAATTGTCCTGATGAATTCAGATAAAATCTTCATTGACTCTAAATTTTTGTTTCTTTACAGTAACTGTGCCAATTTAGTCATTATCCTTTTCACTAAATCACACAGTTGAAAAGGCTCAGTGTTTACCAGGTCTCTGAGCTAGAAATCCCCTATATCTAAGTCCTGCTAAGAAGCTAGTCTAATTCACGACTGCTTGTAGAACCAGACAAGGAATTACAAACTCACTTTTGATTGAACAGTCTTTCTCAGCTCCCCGGGCATTTTGGCACCTATAAAATATATACTAGGCCTTAGTACCTTGATGCTAATTTGGAAATTCTGATCAATAACAATACTTATCTCACTTCATCTCACCTACTTTGGTCATGTTGTCAGAAGGGACCATTCCCTGGAGAATGATATCATGCTTGGTAAAGTGGAGGGTCAATGAAAAAGGG
>NW_006922065.1:1170430-1172802 GCF_000298275.1 Orycteropus afer afer
CTTGCTCCCTGCCCACTGAAGCTAGAGGCTTCTCTTAACTCAGGCAGCTTCTAAGTTCTTAACTTAGCTGGCTGCTAAGGCTGACAAACCCAAGGTTGCCAAATAAAATGGCACAGTTTTAAAATTATCAGACAGGTCACTCACTGGTTCAAGTCCAGCAACAATCATATGATAGGCAGACAACATAGCAGACTGCTGAGTAAAGTCTTGGTTACATGCAGGGTCCAAGTGTGCCAAAAAGCTCAGAGGCCTTTCTCAATGCTTCTTCTTATATACTGGAAGCAGATCACATCCCTAAGGCAGCTACTCAGCTGCTCTAGTAGATTCTATCATGGAGTTGATTACCAGTCTCATCATAGGGAATAACTACACCCAGATTCCCAGCCACTCAAAACCAGGCCCAGCCAAGTTGACACACAACTTTACTACCACAGCTCTCAACGAAATGGATTGACACAGTAGCTGCAATAAATGGCTCAAGATTAGCAAGGATTGTGAGGTTGGTGCAAGACTGAACAGTGTTTGTTTTGTTTTACATAGGTTCACTATGAGTTGTAGCTGACTCAACAGCACCTAATAACAACAACATGAGGTGGTAAATCCTTATAAAAGTAGATTGTCCCACCTTCCTTCTGAGGAGCAGCTGGTGGGTTTGAACCACCAACCTTCTGGTTGGCAGTCAAACACCACCAGAGCTCCATATTTATTTATATATAAACTCATTGCTGGGAAGCATGATGTAGTGTGGCTAGGAGGCAGGATTTGGAATCAGGAGGCCATGATTCTCTTGTCATATCTTCCATGGCAATGGGCATGAGTTTATTTTCCAACTCAATAAAAGGAGGATATTGCCTTTTTTAGGTACACACCTGAGATATATCTTCTACAGAATTTGAACCAGAGAAGTCTCTGGATTCAGGGACATCAGGCTCAACTGGGAGGCAGGGAGGGAATAGATAATATTAAGTGAAATAGGCATATCAAGTGAAAGTATACATATATACAGATAAGCCCTTCCATTTCTCCAAACATTCCTGCCACTCAGTTTCCATATCACCAGTAAGGAAGCTTATATCTCCATCAAAAACCTAAATGTTTAGAGAAACACCAAAAACTAATGTAATAGAATATATTCGTTGTAAGTAGATACTATTCAAATTGGGCAGTGTCAACCAGAATATTTAGGGAAGACTTCTGAAGCAGGGAGAGTGAAAGCAGGTTATCTAAGTCATTGTTATGTTAATTTATTGAAATATAGCATAGAGGCACTAGCAGGGTTTCAAGGTCTCCCTTTGTTACAGAAAAAGAATCACCAAAAACGTGCTATTCATCCCAAAACACACCCTCTAGTCAGATCCTCCACTCGTCTGCCAGTTTGTTGTACTGTAGTGGCTTGGATGTTGCTGTGAGGCTGGAGCTTATGCCACTGGTATTTCAACTGTGAGCAGGGTCACCAAAGGTGGATAGGTTTCAGCAGGTTCCAGACTAAGACTGGGAAGAAAAACCTGGCCCGTGAAAACCTTATGAATAACAGTGAAACACTGTCTGATATATTACTGGAAAACATATATTACAGGAAACTGTCTGATATAGTGTTAGAACTTGAGCCCCTCAGCTTCAAAAGCACTCAAGATACGACTTGGGAAGAGCTACCTTCTCAAAGTATAGAAGACCTTGATGACTTGGATGAAGTAAAGCTTTTGGGACCTTCATTTGCTGTTGAGCCACACCTCAAAATGGGAAGAAACAGCTGCAGACATCCATTAATAACAAGAACATGGAATATACAAAGCATGAATCTAGGAAATTTGAAAGTTGTCAGAAAGGAAATGGAAAGCACAAAGATCTATATCCTAGGCATTGTTGTTGTCATGTGCCGTCAAGTGGGACCTGACTCATAGTGACCCCTCCTTGGATTTCTGAGGCAGTATCACTATGGAAGTAGATTGCCCAACCTTCCTTCTGAGAAGTGGCTGGTGGGTTTGAACTGCCAGCCTTCTGGTTAGCAGCCAAGTGCCTTAGCCACTATTCTACCAGAGCTCCTATCCTAGGCATCAGTGAGACGAAATGCACTGGCACTGACCATCTTGAATCAGAAAAGTCTTATGGTCTACTATGCCAGAATGACAAATTGAAGAGGAATGGTGTCACATTCATCATTGAAAAGAATGTTTCAGAATCTATCCTGAAGTATAATGCTCTTGGTGATAGGATAAAACCCACACACCTACAGAGAAGCCCAGTTAATGCTGTTGTTGTTGTTAGATACCATCGAGTTGGCTCTGACTCATGGAAACCCTATGTACAATAGAACAAAACACTGCTCAGTCCTGTGCCAGCCTCACAATCCTTGCTATACCTGAGCCCATTGT
>NW_006922065.1:1173867-1177591 GCF_000298275.1 Orycteropus afer afer
CTTCCTTATTCATTGTCCAGCTCTCACATGCATATGTTGTTGTTGTTGTTGTTATGTGCCGTCGAGTCAAACCCGACTCATAGCGACCCCTCCTTGGGCTTCTGAGGCAGTATCACTACGGAAGTAGGATTGCCCAACCTTCCTTCCGAGGAGTGGCTGGTGGGTTTGAACCACGAGCCGTCTGGTTAGCAGGCAAATGTCTTAGCCACTATGCTACCAGAGCTATGAGGGGATTGAAAATATCATGGCTTGGGTTAGGCACTCCTTAGTCTTCAAGGAGAAATCTTTACTCATCAGCACTTTAAAGAGGTCTTTTGCATCCAATTTGCCCAGTGCAGTACGTCATCTGATGTCTTGACTGCTGCTGCCATTGGTGTTGATTGTGGAGCCAAGTAATGTGAAATCTTTTAACAACTTCAACCTCTTCTTCATTTATTGTGATGCTGCTTATTTGTCCAGTTGTGAAGATTTTAATTTTCTTTATGTTGAGATGAAATCCGTACTGCAGACTGAATTCTTTAACCTTCATTAGTAAGTGCTTCAAGTCATCCTCACATTCAACAAGCAAAGTTGTGTCGTCTGTGTATCTCAGATTGTTAATGAGTCTTCCTCCAATCCCGATGTTGTCTGTGTTCTTCTTCATGTAGTCCAGCTTCTCAGATTATTTCTTCAGAATACAGATTGAATAAGTGTTGTGAAAGGATACCACCCTGACACACTCCCTTCCTGATTTTAAACCATGTAGTATCCTCTTGTTCTGTTCAAACAATGGCCTCATAGTCTATGTACAAGTTCCTGATGAGCACAATCAAGTGTTACGGAATTCTTATTCTTCTCCATGTTATCCATAATTTGTTATGATCCACACAATCAAATGCATTTGCATAGTCAATAAAAGACAAATAAACATCTTTCTGGTATTCTTTGCTTTCAGCCAAGATCCATCTGACATCAGCAATGATATTCTTAGTTCCACATCCTCTTCTGAATTCAGCTTGCATTTCTGGAAGTTCCCTGTCAATATGCCGCTACAACCATTTTTGAACTTTCTTCAGCACAATTTTACTTGTGTGTGATATTAATGATATTGTTGGATAATTTCCAAATTCTGTGGGATCACCTTTCTTTGTAATGGGTACAAATATTGATCGTTCCCAGTCAGTTGGCTAGGTAGCTGTCTTCCATATTTCTTGGTATTGACAAGTGAGTGCCTCCAGCATGGCATCTGTTTGTTGAAACATCTCAATGGGTATTCCATCAATTCCTGGAGCCTTGTTCTTTGCCAATTCCTTCAGTGTAGCTTCAACTTCTTCCTTCAATATCATTTGTTCTTGACCATATACCACCTCCTGAAACACTGGCCAATAAAGTGACTCTGTATTCCGTTCTTCTTTTGATGCTTCCTGCATCATTCAATATTTTGCCCATAAAATCTTTCAATATTCCAACTTGAGGCTTGAATTATTTCTGCAGGTCTTTCAGCTTGAGAAATGCCTAGCATGTTCTTCTCTTTTGGTTTTCTAACTCCAGGTCTTTGCACATTTCATTATGGTAATTGGCTTTGTCTTCTTGAGCTGCTCTTTGAAATCTTCTGTTCAACTCTTTTATCTTGTTATTTCTTCCACTTGCTTTAGCTACTCTCCATTCAAGGGCAAGTTTCAGAGTCTCTTCTGACATCCATTTTGGTCTTTTCTTCTCTTCCTATCTTTTTAATGACCTTTTGCTTTCCTCACATATGATGTTCTTGATGTCATGTCACAATTCCTCTGGTTTAGGTCATTGGTGCTCAGTGCATCAAATCTATTCTTTAGATATAGTCTCTAAATTCAGGAGGGATATACTCAAGGTCATACTTTAGCTCTCATGGACTTCTTTTAATTGTCTTCAGCTTCAATTTGAACTTGCATATGAACAGTTGATGGTCTACTCCACAATCAGCTCCTAGCTTTGCTTTGGCTGAAGATATTGTGCATCTCCATTGCACCTTTCCATAGATGTAGTTGATCTGATTCCTGTGTAGTCCATCTGGAGAAGTCTATGTGCACCGCCATTGCTTGTGTTGTTGAAAAACTTTATTGCAATGACTATATCATTGGTCCTTTTTTTTATGTGAAGATATTTTAAAGTATGCAAAATTTATTACATGCTCATAATATGCTATAAAGTGAAAGCAATACACAAAACTGTATCTACCAGTTGAATTCTAATTCTTTAGTATGTTTTTATACTCATATATGCATATTATATTTACTTATACAAAAGCTAATATGTTAACATCAGTTAACAGTTAATATTTCTGGGATAGGATGTCACTATCAGTGCTCTGATCCCAGTTCTGTCCTTGAAAGTCTCTATGAACCAGAACAAGACATTTGACTTTTCTGGGCCTCTGACAAGCTGAGGGCCTAAAGATCAGAGTAGTCCTGTGCAGCTCTAACATTCTGTGAGTCTAGAGCAAGGGTCACCAAATTTTTTTCTCTAAATGTCCAGATAGTTATTTATTTTTTTTTAAATGCATTTTATTGAACTATTGAAATATAATTTATGTGGAGTGAAATACACAAAACAAAAGTTGCATGGGTCAATGCATTTTTTTTTTTTTTTGCAGTGTTCCCTCCCTCCCCTGGCAACCAATGAAGAAAGTTTTCTTCCATATACAAACCTTTCCTTGACCCTCCACAACAATGAACTAATACTATATTTTCCTTCTGTGATTGACTTATTTTACTCAGCATAATGTCCTCCAAGTTCATCCTTTTATGTGGTGTTTTTCAGAGTCTACATTGTTCTTTAGTGCTGCATAGCATTCCAGTATGTGTATGTACCAGAGTTTGGTCATCCACTCTTCTGCTGATGGGCACGTAGGTTGCTTCCATCATTTTGCCTTGGAAATAGTGCTGTGATGAACATGAGTGTGCATCTATCTGCTCTTATCCTGGCTCTCACCTCTCTAGGATATATACCTAGTAATGGGATTGCTGGGTCAAATGGTATCTCCAATTCCAACTTTCTAAGGAATCACCATATTGCTTTCCACAGTGGTTGTGTCACTTCACAGTCACACAAGAAGTGTATGAGAGTCTCAATTTCCCCACATCCCCACCAGCATTTGCATTTGTTATTTTCTGTCTCATTGAACTTTGCCATCAGTGCTGGGGTGAGACGGTATATCTCGTTGTTTTGATTTACATCTCTCTGATGGACAATGATTGTGAGCATCTTTTCATATATTAACTGACCACCTGAGTATCCTCTTGGTGAAATGTCTACTCATGTCTTCTGCCTATTTTTCAATTGGATTGTTAATTCCTTTAGTGTTGAGGCGTGGAGTTTTCCATCAATCTTAGAGATAAGTCCTTTGCCAGATATGTAATTATCAGCAAATATGAATTTGTTGCTGTGATTTTTGTCATGTGCTTTTTCATTGTGTTGATTTCTTTGTTCCATATAATTTTCTATGCTAAGCTCATTTTCTTTATGAATAATGTTATCACTTCCTTCATTGCTATTGTTTTATTTATGCTGAATATTTATGCTGGTCCTCTTTTTTATTTTGATATAAAGGTTTATTTATTTTTTTTGAGGTTACCCTGTGATTTATAGTTTTCTTCCCAAGTTTAGAACAGTCTATTCTATCTTGTAGTTGTCTTGACTTCCCTACCATCTAGAAGTTCTGTAATGACACAGATTTTTTTTTTCCCACTTTTGGTTTGTAGTTGTCCTC
>NW_006922065.1:1179946-1180718 GCF_000298275.1 Orycteropus afer afer
CCCTCCGGACAGTTGAATGTCCACAGCTCAGGTTGCCTCTCTTCTTGCTGTTTCCCTTCCTAATCATAGTCCACCAGAGCAGTTGTCCCTGTAGCCCTTGGTGACTGGGACTGATCTCTAGGTCAATTCTCAGGTCCCAAAACCACTTGGAAATATTTAGGCTGTTGGTCTCGTCGGAATAGCTGACAGTCCACAGCTCCAACAGTCTCTGTACTCACTGTTTCGTTCAGGTTTTTCCAGTTGTTTTTGTTGTTATGTGCTGTCGAGTTGGACCCGACTCATAGCAACCCCTCCTTGGGTTTCTGAGGCAGTATGACTATGGAAGTAGAATGCCCCATCTTCTTTCTGAGGAGTGGACTAGTTGGTGCCTAATCCACTTCTGCATAGTTCCTTTCAAAGCTCTGGGTTCCAGGATTATCTTCTGTATCTCTGTCAATAGTTTTTTCTTTTCTTTGTGAAGAGGGTCTGTGTCACTTGTCTGCCTATTCTTCCATCTTACCAGAAGTCCTATATCATTGGTCTTGCAAAATTCTATCACACTCTCTCCAGAGTTCTTTCTATCATCAGTGATTCTTCTTTGTTTCCAACTTTTGCATTCTAATCACTAGTAATAATCAATACATCTTGATTGCATGTTTGTCCAATTTCAGACTGTAGAAGTTGGTGAAAATCTTCAATTTCTTCCTCTTAGTTTTAGTGGTTGGTGTGTAAAGTTGAATAATAGTAGCATTAACTATATGATCTACTGTGCTATGCCGGGAATGACAATTTG
>NW_006922065.1:1181958-1183924 GCF_000298275.1 Orycteropus afer afer
AAGTTCCACTGAAGGAATTGTTGAAAAACAGGGCTCCAGGAATTGACAGAATGTCCATTCAGATGTTTTAACAAATGGAGCAGAACTGGAGGTGGTTATTTGTTTATACCAAGAAATTTGGAAGACAGTTACCTGACCAACTGACTGGAAGAGATCTATGTTTGTGCCCATTCCAAAAAAAGAAGTGATCCAAAAGAATGGGGAAATTATCAAATAATATCATTAATATAGCACCCAAGTAAAATTTTGCTAAAGATATTTCAAGAATGGTTGCTGCAATATATTGACAGAGAACTTCCAGAAATGCGAGATGGATACAGAAGAGGACGTGGAATAAGAGATATCATTGCTGGTGTCAGATGGATCTTGGTTAAAATCAAAGAATACTAGAAAGAGTTTTACTTGTTCTGTTGACTATGTAAAGGCATTTGACTGCGTGGATCATAACAAATTATGGATAATACTGCAGAGAATTGGAATTCCAGAACATGTAATTGCACTCATGAGGAACCTGTACATAGAACAGGAGGCTGTCATTTGAACAAAACAAAGGAATACTGCATTATTTAGAACCAGGAAGGGTGTGCATCATGGTTGTATCCTTTCACCATACTTATTTAATCTGTATGCTGAACAAATAATCTGAGAAAGCTGCATTATATGAAGAGGAATGTGACATCAGGATTGCTGAAAGTGAAGCTGATTTGAAGCATTTACTGGTGAAAATCAAAGACTACAGTCTTCAGTATGGAAAAAAAAAATTCTCCTAACTGGACCATGAAAAATGGAGAAAAGATTGAAGTTGTCACATCTACAATCAACACTAATGGAAGCAGCCATCAAGAAACCTGATGTTGTATTGCACTGGGAAAATCTGCTTCGAAAGACTTCTTTAGAGCATTAAAAAGCAAAGATGTCACTTTGAAGACCAAGGTGTACCTAACTCAAGCCATGATATTTTCAATTGCTTCATATGCATGGGAAAGCTGGACAATGAATAAGGAAGATTGAAGAAGTGATGCCTTTGAATTATGGTGTTGGTGAAGAATACTGAACATACCATAGACTTCCAGAAGAAAAACAAATTTGTCCTAGAAGTGCAGCCGGAATGCTACTTGGTAGTGAGAATTGACCAGACATTGTCTCCCATACATTGGCAATGTTGTTAGAAGGGACCACTCCCTGGAGAGGCATATCATGCTTAGTAGAGGGTGAGAGAAAAAGAGGAAGACATTCAACAAGATGGGTTGACACAGTGGCTGCAATGATGGGCTCAAGTATAGCAAAGATTGTGAAGATGGCACATGACTGGGTAGTGTTGTGTTCTGTTGTCCATGGTGTCAGTCTGAGTTGGAGCCTACTCGACGGCACCTACCAACAGCAAAAACAAACCCTAGAATTTCTGCTTCTTGAATCTCACTGCACATAGATAATTTCCCAAAAGAACCCAATGCCTAAGACCAATTGGTCTCCACTAAGCTTTCTAGCCTGTTTATTGTTTGACCTGAAGGTGTCTCCAGAGAACCAGCTCCTTTAAGGTTGGTTCTAAAGGACACCTAAGGGCAGATGGGCTGGGTGGGTCTCCCAATTCCATGAACACAGAAATCTGGATTCCAGGAGATTCAAAATGATTTTTTCATCTCCAATGATATGAGAGGATTTCTTTCTTGGGAAATTGAGTAGTCCATGAGAAAACAACCATAGACTTTAAACGTCAGGATCCTCCAACAAAAAGACCACATCTCAACTGATCATTCTATAGAATCATGTTTCCCTTGTGCCTATAGAGTTGAGTAAGCTTTTTATGTGCTTCTCTATTAAGTTAAAAGAGCCAGTTATCACTTGATAGTCCAAGAAAGTATGCAATATGAAAAAAAACCAGAAATAAAAATAAACAGGAAATATAAGGAAAACAGAAAGTAGCAACAGAAACAATAGATAAAAATATAATCCACATCTTCACAAA
>NW_006922065.1:1185388-1191805 GCF_000298275.1 Orycteropus afer afer
TGGAAAATGAATTTGCTTTGTAAACTTTCACCCAAATCACAATAAAAATTAAAAAAATCTATCCTAAGGGTTCTGGTTTTGAATGCAAGAGTAAGCACACTCTATCTTGTCTCTCCAACTATAAAATGCAGTTCTAAAATCGGGGCAGAATTCATATAGCATCTATTTGAATCTCTGAAAAGTAAATATCAGTAATCAGATGAGGAAGAACATGCAAAGTACCAACGGACTGAGAGTAGGTCTACCCTCTTCTAGGATGTCCCAGCCTGATCTTAACAAAGCCCCAAATGCAGAAGGGCACAGTGGTACAAAGAAGTTCACGGGACAAGAAAGATAACACTTTATATTCAGAAATTGTGGGGGAAATTCCCCAATATTTCTCTACTTTTTCTCTCTTGTGCCTCAGCCCCATGATATATTTTTGACAGAAGGAGTAGCAGTAGCAAAAGCAACTGGCAATGGGAAACTTCAGGAGTAAAAACTTTGAAAGTGGGGAAAACTTCCATTCCCATTAGGTGTAGCTGCACCTCCAAAAGGATGGAGCCAAAACCCATTGCTTTTGTTTTACTCTCTCTTTCGTCCTGCCACTTGGATATGGCACAATAACAAAAGTATGTGGTTACCTGCCAGGGGACCAAATAAAGAGTCCCAGAGAAACAGAAAGTACCAAAATGACGTAGAAAAGGAGGCTGTCATGAAAGCAGCTCCATAAAGCTATGTATGAGTTTGGCTCACCTGTGACTTGTGCAAGCATGGATCTCATCATAATTGCTGTTATTGTTAGGTTCTGTTTACCCAATGTGACTGAGTAGAATTGCTCTATAGGGTTTTCTTGGCTGTAATCTTTATGGAAGTGGACTGCTAAGTCTTTCTCTCATAGAGCCTCTGGGTGGGTTTGAACCACCAAACTTTCTGTTAGCAGACAAGCATTTAACAACTGGCCCTTGACCAGGGTTCCTTTCATCACAATTAGCATTCCAAAAACATTGAGAAATGAACTAGCAGGTAAACATCTCCCCAGGTCCTAGACAGACCACTGGGTGGTGGTTCATATGAAGGACAGGTCTCAATAGCACTGCAAAGTTTTCAAACTGAACTAACATTCAAACCATAGTCCAGAGAAGATGGATTGGAAGCTGCAGCTGGAACCTAACCAGGTCAAGTGGTTACTAAAATAAGAATTCTCCATAGGATATAAACTAGGTACAGAGGCACATACTGTAATATCCCAAATGTTCAAGATACATTCCAAAATTATGCAGGGAATAAATAATTATTAAAATATCAACTGGCATGGAAATGGATAATTAATAGACAACAATACTGAGATGGTATAGATGTTGGAATCATCTGACAAAGACTTTAAAACTACTATTTCAAATATTCTTGAGTGAACAATCATGGAAACTCTTGTATATGTAAGTGTTTATCTTTGTTTTCTGTACCATTTGTGCACCTCTCTATGTCTTCCTTTTCCTTAGTGTTATTGTGTTGGTCACTTGATTTAGTATATGCCTTTCACACAAATTAATATCCAGCACTTTTCCCTTCCCTCCCCTCCTATCCATGGTAACGAACAAAGTTTCCTTCCCTATATAAACCTTTCCTTGATTCTTTACAATAGTGGACTAATACAATATTTGACCTTCTGTGATTGACGAATTGCACTCAGAATAATGACTTGAAGGTACCTAACAAGTGGAACAGAAATGTCCTCCAAGTTCATCCATGTTTCGTAGATTCTACATTATTCTTTGGTGTTGTGTGGTATGTGTATATGTACAATGTTTTAGCTATCCATTCTTCCGTTCATGGACACTTAGGTTGTTTGCATCTCTTTGCTATTGTGAATAGTGCTGTGATGAACATGGGCGTGCAATTATCTATTCATGTCCTGGCTGTCACTTTACATACCTAATAATGAGATTGCTGGGTCAAATAGAATTTCCAACTTTTTGGAATCACCATACTGATTTTCACAGTGGTTGTATCATTTTACAGTTCCACAAACAGTGAACGAGAGTCCCGATCTCTCTACATCACTGTCAGCATTTGTTATTTTCTGTCTTGTTGAATTTTTCTCTTAGTGCTGGAGTGAGATGGTACCTCATTTTTGTTTTAATTTGCATGTCTCTAATGGCCAATGATCACAAATATTTCTTCATGTGTTTGTATTCCACTTGAATATCTTCTTTGGTGAAGTGTCTTTTCATGTCTTCTGCCCATTTTCTAATTGAATTGTTTGTCTTTTTGATGATGAGGTGTTGGAATTTTCTATAAATTTTAGAGATGTCAGATATGTCATCGCTGAGTATTTTTTCCCAGTCTTTAGGTTCTCTTTCAACTCTTTTGCAGAAGTCTTCTGATGCACATAAAAATTTAATTTTCAAAAAGTCCCAATTACCTAGTTTATCTTCTGCTGATTGTGTATCTTTGGTTATGCATGATAGTCTATTTAAGCCATAAATTAGGGCCCCTAATTTTGCCCTTGGAAGCTCTGGTAGCATAGTGTCTAAGGCACTTGACTTCTAATCAGAAGGCTGGCAGTTCAAACCCACCAATCACTCCTCAGAAGGAAGGTTGGTCAATCCACTTCCATAGTAACACTGCCTCAGAAACCCAAGGAGGGGTCGCTATGAGTGGAATCTGACTCGATGGCACATAACAACAAGAACAACAATTTTACCCTTACTTTTTCTTTGATGAACTTCATAGTTTTAGCATTCACATTTAAGTCTTTGATCTATCTGGAGTTAATTTTTTTCTATGGTGTGAGGTATAGGACTTGTTTCATATTTCTGCAAATGGATATCCAGTTTTGCCAGCACCATTTGTGAAAAAGACTATCTCTTCCCCCTTTAATGGATTTTGGCCCTTTGTCAAAAATCAGCTGACCATAGGTGGATGGATCTATTTCTGTGTTCTCAATTCTGATCCACTGGTTCATGTGTCTGCCATTGTACCAATACCAGGCTGATTTGACTACTGTGTCTGTATAACAGGTTTTGAGGTCTGGGAGTGTGCAATCACCTACTTTGTTATTCTTCTTCAGTAGATCATTGCTTATCTGAGGTCTCTTTCCTTTTCATTGACACTTTTGAAACAAAAGCTAAAACAGAATGTATCAGCAAAGAAATATGAGATATAAATAATAAAATGGAAATTCTTTAAATGAAAAATATAATAACTTAAATAAAACACTACTAGGTGATCTAAATAGTAGAAAAATGATGACAGAAGAAAGAGTTGGTGAACTTGAAGATAAACCTATTGCAATCAAGTCAATTCTGACTCATAGCAGCCCTATAAGACAGAGTAGAACAGCCCCAGAGAGTTTCCGAGGCTGCAATTTTTACAGAAGCAGAGTGCCATAAATTCCTGCCATGGAGTAAGTGATGGGTTCAAACAACCAACCTTTTGATTAGCAGTTGAGGCCTTAACAACTGTACCACCAGGGATACTTGAACTTGAACTAGACAAATGTGTGTGTGCTTGTGTGTGTGTGTGTGTGTGTGTGTGTGAGTGTGTTACAAGCCATCAATGTTTCTTGGAATTGTTGTTGTTGTTGTTATGTGCCGTCGAGTCAGACCCAACTCATAGCGACCTCTCCTTTGGTTTCCAAGGCAGTATCACTATGGAAGTGGATTCCCCAACCTTCCTTCTGAGGAGTTGCTGGTGGATTCGAACTACCAAACTCCTGGTTACCAGTCAAGTGCCTTAGGCACTACGTTCCCAGAACTCCCAACTAGACCAATAGAAGTGATCAAATATGTACAGCAGAGAGAAAAAAAAATACTAACAGAGCTAGAGGAACTGTGGAGCAATAACAAAAGGTCTCACATTCATACCATTAGAATCTTAGAGGGAGAAGAAAAAGAGTAAAATGCTAAAAAATATTTGAAATACATAATGACTAAAAATTTCCAATATTTTGCAGAAGATTCAAGAAACTAATAAACCAACAACCAAACTCACTGCTATCGAGTCAATTCTGACTCATACCGACCCCCATTGGTTTTCTAAGGCTGTAAATCTTTACAGAAGCTGACTGTCTCATCTTTTTCTATGGAGCAGCTGGTGAGTTCAAATCACTGACCTTTTGGTTAGCAGCCAAATGCCTTAACCACTACACTACCAGAGCTCTTATCAAGAAGCTAAGTGAACCTCAAATAACCTATGAAACCCATGTGCAGACATATCAGAATAAAATCACTGGCAACTAAAAGACAATGAAAAAATATCTTCAAAGCAGTCAGAGAAAAAAAAATTCATTATCTATAGGAGAATCATGATTCAAATAAAAATGAATATGTCATCTGAACTCATGGAAGTCAGAAGAAGTGGTACAATATTATTCAGGTGCTAAAAGAAAAGAATTTGCAGCAATCCCAAAGTCTACATTCAGTGCAAATAGCCTATAAGAATTAAAAGTAAATTAAGATATTTTGTTGAAAATCTAAAAAAAAAAAAAACTCGAAGTATGTCAAGAAGAGCTAGTAAGACTATGGAATGTGGAAGTAGTTAGGACCCAGGGTCCTTTACTCTGGAGGCTACTTGCCAGCTGTACTAAGTTTGGGCAAGTTACAAAAGCCTTAATGTAACTTCCTGAAAAACCAATAGTAAATGTGAAAGATCTTTGAAAAGACTGAAAAGCTATGGAAGAGCAAGTTCTTTTAAAAGTTGTAACTGTAAGGATCAATTTTGTTTTCTTCTTTCCTGGACTCTCACTTCTTTGCCCCCATCACCAAACTGCAGATTTTGTTCCTTGCTCATCTCACCCCATCTGGGCTCCAGCCCCAAAAATACAGGCCATGGAACTCAAGCTGTCATGCTGGTATATATGAACATAATGTGGAGAAATGAGGCCTCTCATTTGCTCTCACCTCTTCTGCCCCTCTGTTTTAATGCTTAAAGCAAAGAATTGTCGGGACAAATCAAAAGCTACTTTTTTAGCTATGATATTCTTTTAATCTCAGATTTCTACCATTGTGTTACCTATTAGACATTTTAAAACAACAAAAATTATGTAAAAATTTCTTCTTAGAATTCTCTGATGTGACAGTATAGATCTCAGATAGTGTTTTCCCCAACCCCCAAAAAAGGTAATAGAATAGAAAAAGAGGTTCACACATACATACTCCTAACTTTAAAAACAAAATTGATATTTGGTTACAATTCATTTACCAAAAATATTCTCACAAATCAAATTTTCTTTGCTCATCACAGCTTTCTATCACTGGCCAATGCATCTTGGAAAACATCCTAAATGTTCAAGTCTGTTCTTCATCTCAATTCCCTGGCTTCTTATTCAAGATGAGAACCCAAGGATAGAAATAACTCAGGAAAATAGCACGTGGAAAGTATTTATCAGCAGGAAGCTAAGAAAGCACATTCATGGATCAATTTTATTTAAGTCAGCAAAAATGGGATTTCTTTCCCCAAATGTCACAGTCCAGGTGTAGAGGAAAATTTAAAGGACTGGAGAAAATATTAAATTTTTTTTCAGGTGAATGTTTACAGAGCAAATTAACTTTCCATACAGCAGTTCATACACATTTTGTTTCATGACATTGACTGCAATTCCCCACAATGTAACAGCTCTCTTTCCACTTTCTCCCCATAGTTACTTCTTCCCTGTGTCCTTCCCTCCCATGCACTACCACCCCCACCCCCCATCTGTCTTCCTGCATAAACTCTGCCCTTCTTTTCTACCACTATTGATCGCTCCAAGGAGTGTATCTACCTGATGTAAATGTTCACCCCATAGGCGTGCCTGTTGCATGGCTGGAAGCCACAGGCGTGAGTTCAGTTCCAGACCTGAAGGGTAACTAGAGGCCATAGTCTCAGGGGTCTCATCAGGCTTTTCACACCAGCAAACCTGGTCTTGTTTTTTTCTTTTTTATGATTTTGAGTTTTGTTTCAGATTGTTCTTCCACTCTATCCAGGATCTCCTGTACCAATCCCATTCTGAGTGGTTGACAGTGGTAGCCGAGCACCATCTAGTTTTTCTGGGCTCATGGTCATATAGGCTGAGGATCACATGGTCTGCTACTCCCTTGGACTAATTGTTTCCATGCATCTTTGCTTTTCTTCTTTCTTCTTTGTTCTGGATGAAGAGAGACCCATTGTTGCATCAAGATGGCCCCTTGCAAGCTTGTTTTTTTTTTTTCTTTAATTGTGATTTGGATGAAAATATACAGAGCAAATTCACTTTCCATACAGCAGTTCACATACACTTTGTCTCAGGACATTGACCACAATTCAGCACAATACAGCAGCTCCCCTCCCACTTTGTCCTGACAGTCACCTCTTCCCTGTGTCAATCCCTCCATGCACCCCTGTCCCTTGAGCTGTCTCCCTGTGCATAAGCAGCCCTTCTTTCTCCCATGATTGTTCTCTCCAAGGAGTGTATCTACC
>NW_006922065.1:1192550-1193368 GCF_000298275.1 Orycteropus afer afer
CATGTTGATCACTCACATTTGGTACATTGCCCTTCTCTTCACCCAAATCAATATTTATCTCTACCTATCTAACAGTGTTCCCTCCCCTCCCCTTCCACCTCTTTGGGTACCTCTTTGGGTACCAACAAAGAAAATTTCCTTCCATACATAAACCTTTCCTTGACTTTTACAATAATGCACTAACACAATATTTGTCTTTCTGTGATTGACTTATTTCACCCAGCATAATGTCCTCCAAGTTCATCCATGTTATGTGGTGTTTTGCAGATTCTATGTTATTCTTTAAGGTTGTGTAATATTCCATTGTGTGTATGTACCAAAGTGTGTTTATACATTCCTCAGTTGATGAATACCTAGGTTGTTTCCATTTTTGGCTATTGTAAATAGTGCTGTGATGAACATAGGTGTGCATATGTCTGTTCTTGTCATGGCTCTCACTTCTTTAGGATTGTTGTTAGGTGCCATTGAGTTGTTTACAACTCATAGTGACACCATGCACAGTAAAACGAAACACTGCCCAATCCCGCACTAGCTCCTTGATCCCTGCTATACTTGATCCCATCGTTGCAGCCACTGTATCAATCCATCTTGTTGAAGACCTTCCCCTCTTTCATCGACCCTCCACCTTGCCAAGCATGACATCCTTCTCCAGGGAATGGTCCCTTCTGGCAACATGACCAAAGTAGGTGAGATGAAATCTGGCCATTCTCGCTTCCAAGGAATATTTCAGCTGCATTTCCTCCAGGACAGATCTGTTAGTTCTTTTAGCAGTCCATGGTACTTTCAGCATTCTTCGCCAGCACCACAACTCAAAAGCA
>NW_006922065.1:1198930-1199704 GCF_000298275.1 Orycteropus afer afer
TCAATGTTTTCCTTTAGGTTTTTCCACTAGTTGGTGCCTAATCCACTTCTGTATAGTTTCTTTCAAAGCTCAGGGTTCCAGGATTGTATTCTGTATCTCTGTCAATTGTTTTTTCTTTTCTTTGTTGAAGAGGGTCTGTGTTGCTTGTCTGCCTATTCCTCCATCTTACTGGAAGTCCTTATTAAGCTTTTTAATTGAGACAATGTTGAAAAAATTGGAATTTCTGTCT
The DNA here is from genome assembly GCF_000298275.1 of Orycteropus afer afer. NCBI lineage: Eukaryota > Metazoa > Chordata > Mammalia > Tubulidentata > Orycteropodidae > Orycteropus > Orycteropus afer. The sequence goes on from NW_006922065.1 coordinate 1,199,160, forward strand.
CAATAGTCATATTGTGTCTGAGGATAGTTACCAATACACTTAACGTTGAGGCCATGACTTGTATTAATTGTTTTTCTAATGTTGAACCATCCTTGCATACCTCTTATGAAACACACTTGGTCATAATAAGTGATTTTCTTAATATGTTGTTGGAGTCTATTGACAAGTATTTTGTTAAAGATGTTTGCATCTATATTCATGAGGGATATTGGTCTGTAGTTTTCCTTTTGAGTGATGTTTGCCTGGTTTTGATATCAAGGTTATGCTTGCTTCATAAAATGAGGTAAGGAGGATCCCATCCTTTTTTATGTTTTGGAATAGTTTAAGTAGGAATGGTGTCAATTCTTCTCTGAATGTTTGGTAGAATTTTCTGGTGAAACTGTCTGGGACAGGATTTTTTTGTTGGTAATTTTTTTGATGACCAGTTCAATTTCTTGTTTTGTTATGGATCTGTTCAACTTTTCCACATCAGTCTGTGTTAGTTTAAGTAAGTGGTGTGTTTCTACAAATCTGTCCATTTCTTCCAGATTTTCAAATTTGTTGGA
>NW_006922065.1:1200496-1201402 GCF_000298275.1 Orycteropus afer afer
CTTCACCATGGATTATACCTCAACATAAAGAAAACAAAAATCCTCACAACTGGACCAATGAGCAACATCATGATAAATGGAGAAAAGATTGATGTTGTCATGTATTTCATTTTACTTGGACCCACAGTCAATATCTATGGAAGCAGCAGTCAAAAATCAGAATTTGTATTACACTGGGCCAATCTGCTGCAAAAGACCTCTTTAAAGTGTTAAGAAGCAAAGATTAACTTTGAAGACTCAAGTGACCCAGACTCAAGCCATGATATTTTCAATTGCCTCATGTACATGTGAAAGCTGGACAATGAGTATGGAAGACCGAGGAGGAGTTGATGCCTTTCAATTATGGTGTTGGTAAAGAATAATAAAAAATACCATGAACTGCCAGAAGAGCAAACAAATCTGTCCCGGGAGAAGTGCATCCAGAATTCTCTTTGGAAGCGAGAATGGCCAGACTTTCTATCACCTACTTTGGTCATATTGTTAGAAATGACCATTCCCTGGTGAAGGATGTCATTCTTGGTAAAGTGGAGGGCCAGTAAAAAAAGGGGAAGACTTTCCACAATATGGATTGACACAGTTGCTGTAATGTTGGGCTAAAGTATAGCAAGGATTGTGAGGTTGGTATATGGCCAGGTAGTGTATTCTGTTCTACATAGGGTTGCTATGAGTTGGAGGTGACTGGCCAGCACCAAATAACAATTATCATCTATCTATCTATCTATCTATCTATCTATCTATCTATCTATCTTTCTTTCTATCTATCTATCTATCTATTATCTATCTATCATATATCTATATCTATGTATATATCTAGGAGCTCTGATAGCATAGTGCCTAAGGCACTTGACTGCTAACCAGAAGGCTGGCGGTTCAAACCCACCAGTCACTCCTCGGAAGGAAGATTGG
>NW_006922065.1:1201892-1204882 GCF_000298275.1 Orycteropus afer afer
AAAATAATTTGGTGGTGTAGTGCCAAGGCATTTGACTGCTAACCAGAAGGCTGGCAGTTCAAACCCACCAGCCACTCCTGGGAAGGAAGATTGGGCAATCTATTTCCATAGTGATACCACCTCAAAACCCAAGGAGGGGTCACTATAAGTCAAATCGACTTGACAGCCATAAGTTTATTAAAATTTTAAAAGGACATACATTATGATGCAAGATATGCATCTTTAGTAATTATCCTTAGCTGGGGGTGGGGGACTCTGGTTCATGTATACAAGGAGAAATGTACAAAAGTGTCCTTAGCCTAAGTGTTTGTAATAGTCAAAAGAAAGGGAAACTACTTAAATATCCATTTAACAGGAAATTGAATAAATATAATATGATCTGTTTATACACAGCAATGAGATTGAATGGATTATAACTACAAATGTCAACCTGAAAGAACAAAACAACAAAGAAAAGTATGAATGGGAAAGGGGAAGTGAATTATAGAAATATGCTGTTTTTAGGGTCCATTGAGTCATTTCCAACTCATAGCAACCCAATGTACAACAGAATGAAATGTTGCCCGGTCCTGTGCCATCCTCACAGCTGTTCCCATGCTTGAGCCCCATCTTTGCAGCCACTGTGCCAATCCATCTCATTGAGGGTCTTCCCCTTTGTCACTGACCTTCTGCTTTATCAACATAATATCCCCCTCTGGGGACTGTTCCCTTCTAATAACATAACCAAAATATGAGAGATGAAATCTGGCCAGTCTCACTTTTGAGGAGCATTCAGACTGTACTTCTTCCATAAAAGATTTGTTCATTCTTCTGGCAGTCCACAGTATTTTCAGTACACTTTGCAAACACCACAATTCAATTTAATTGTCAGCTTTCCTATGCACATGAAGTGATTTAAAATACCAGTTGCTTGTGTAAGGCGTGCCTTAGTCTTCAAGGAGACATCTTCACTCTTCAGCACTTTAAAGAGGTCTTTTGCAGCAGATTTGCCCAGTGCAGTATCACATCTGATTTCCTGACTCCGGCTTCCATGGATATTGATTGTGGATACAAATAAAATGAAATCTTTGACAACTTCAATATTTTCTCTGTTTATCTGAATGTTGCTTATCGGTCCAGTTGTGAGGATTTTTGTTTTATGTTGAGGTGTAATCCATGTTGAAGTTTGTGGTCTTTAATCTGCATCAGTTAGTGCTTCAAGTCTTTTTTTGTGTGTGTGTTCTCAGCAAGCAAAATTGTGTCATCTGTACATCACATGTTTGCAAGAGTCTTGCTCCAATCCTGATGCCATGTTCTAGTTCATAGAATCCAGCTTCTCGGATTATTTGCTTACTATACAGATTGAATAATTATGACAGGAAAGGATACAATGCTGACACACACCTTTCCTGATTTTAAACCTTGCAGTATCCTCTTTTTCTCTTTGAGATGACTGCCTCTTTGTTTATGTACAGGTTCCTCATTAGCACAATTAAAAGAAGAAGTAGAAACACAAATATCTATTATTACTTACATATGTGTGTGTATATATAAAATGGAAACATATATATGTGGTGTGTGTGTATTTCTTTGTGCATATATGTATATTCTTAAACTATATTGATAATGTTTATTTTTTAAATTGAATGCATACATGGCTATTGTTTTTATTATTCTTTATGTATTTTAAACCACATGCTTCTCTGCAAATAGCCAAAAGCTTGAATTTTTGTTGTATCTCTTGTCATTTCAGTGAGAACCAGCCAAAACAGCTCTTGTTGTTGTTGTTGTTAGGTGTCATCTAGTAAGCTCTGACTCATAATGACCCTATGTACAACAGAATGAAACACTGCCTGGTCCTGTGCCAGCCTCACAATCCTTGCTATACCTGAGCGCATCGTTGCAGCCACTGTGTCAATCCACCTTGTTGAGGGCCTTCCTCTTTTTAATGACCCTCCACTTCACCAAGCATGATATCCTCCTCCAGGGAATGGTCCCTTCTGACAACATGACCAAAAAAAAAGCAACTCTAAGTCATCTTTAAATTGTCCCCTCTTACTGTTTTTTTTCCCCCCTACCATGTATACTGCACACATCCATACTGGTATACCAGGGTGCTATTCTAGTATACCCTACATTTATCTACATATCTGCCTTCTTCAGGCTTTTTCCCTCTTTCTGGAATATCCTTCCTTACACATATACCAGAGTCATATCTTTCCTTCACAACAAATTTTAGTCCAGCTACAAAAAGCTGTCCCCAACAAAGTGGTGTTCTATAGTCAGCTTCTGCCAGCATGCAAAAGGCAGTTATTACACTTTTTCAGATATTTCAAGCTAATTGATACCCCATTGGTAGCTTGAAATTAGCCATGGTGAAATTATTTATACCACGAAAATTGGCAAATGGTACAAATCAATGTTTTTATCCCCAGAGAGCCTGTTAAACATTTACCAGCATACTGCTGCCTACTTCTCCTGATGGAATTTATTCCTCCTTACCTCATGCCCTCATGATACTCTGTAGCACTTATTACTGTTTACCTGGCATTTTTGTTTTTAACAAAAGCATCTGTCCTTCCTATCTCATTGTTAGCCACTCTGGGGCAAAGGAAGGAATTCATCTTTATATCTCCCACAATATCTAGCACAGTCTTTTCTATATGATATGCAATCAATATGTTTTTGATTACTTGAGTGCAAAAAAAAAGGTTCAAATTCCCCTTTCTCCAATAAGGAGTGAATTGGAAATAAAAACTGTTCTTACAGATGGTATGATAAGCTATATTGTAATGAGTGCAGTTAGATAATCCATTTACAATGAAGAGAAAACATTTTTCTGAAATAATACTATTTATCATATTCACACATGTATTTTTTCTTAATCCTAATAATCACTGAATTTAGACCATCAGGGGAGCATGTCTTTATTTTTATAAAATATACTTTTATGCTCATATAAATAAAATTATAGTCTTGGATCTTTTTTTAATGCTTTACATGTTGAAATG
>NW_006922065.1:1205147-1205760 GCF_000298275.1 Orycteropus afer afer
TGATAGCTCAGAGCTAAAAATTAAATTAAAGCAGAAACACAGAGAGATGAAGGAATCATTAATCTAGTTTCAATCTTAAGAGAATTTTTCAAAATAGGCAAACTTGAGCTTAAGACGTCCTGGCCTTACAGGCATAGGGGATAGGATCCAAACTTCTGAGCCCACCCAAAACAGAGTCTAATAGAAGATTACTCATATGCCTGCGTATTTTATACTGCTGTGATTCAAAGGGTTATACCTTCAAAATAGAAACAAATTAGATACCACTCCCCCACAATTAACAGGAAAATATTCATAATAAAATTTGGTGATGAATTAAGGGGGGAATATCTCCTTTGAGAATATGCATAACAACAGGCTATTCCTCACATGGAATTGCAGCTGGAATTTACATAATATCTAAGCAAACCTAAAGATATTTAGCTAAAATGGTCCTGGGCTGAAAATACTCCAGGTACTTGGCAGAAATAAATGCAAATCTCCTCTGAACAAAAGGAATTTCAACCTTCACCTCAAATAATTCTCTTAGTTCAAGTTCCAAAAATTATGGGCTCACAGTCAAAAAGAGAAAAACATTAAATATGGTGAGAGCCAAGTAGCAGAAAACAACAGA
>NW_006922065.1:1205946-1207169 GCF_000298275.1 Orycteropus afer afer
AAAAAAAAAAAAAAAAACCTGACAGGACAAGATCCTTTAAAAGATGTGAGGTTAATAGACATGAAAGATAGAATAATGGTGGGCAATCTACTTCCACAGTGATACTGCCTCAAGAGGAGTTAATATTTGAAGAGATATTATCAGACAATTTAATGCAAATTTACTGAATTAGGAAGTCTAATGAACTCTAAGAATGGTAAATATCCTTAGAAAATTTTAAAAAGTTATAATTCTTTCTGTTACTGACAGAAGCTCACTATGTGAACTATAGGATTTACATTTCAGAAAAGAAAAGTTATTTCAGTATGAATTTCTTAGATACAAGTAAGAAAAAATAGAAAAGGGGGACAGTAAGATGGCTTCTTACCTGTAGCCCATACGTTAGTTCCCTCTACCATCTTAAATAAAAACAAACAAACACACTGCCATCGAGTCAGATCCGACTCATAGTGACCCCATCCTTGGGTTTCTGAGGTGGTATCACTACAGAAGTAGATTGCCCAACCTCCTTCCAAGGAGTGGCTGGTGGGTTTGAACCCCCAGCTTTCTGGTTAGCAGTCAAATGCCTTAGGTACTATGCCACCAGACCTGAAAAACCAGGTGCAGCAGTTTGAAGCAGGGATTTTGGCACTCTGAACAGTTCATTAATTTGGAATATGCCAAACTCAGGGGAGTAGGATAGAACGGAGGGAGAGGCAGTGTAACGAGTTGGAAAGAATAAAAATAGGCGAACCTGCCCTGTGGACCACTGACTGGCTGGTGAGATGGGGCATCGGAGGGCTCCCTGGGGCAGTGGAGAGAACATACTGGAGGACCTGCGGCCATGCCACAGATCTACCTTCAGCACTTGCTTTTATCAAAAAACCACATTAAGCCACTGCGACACCTGCTGGCTCAAATCCTAATCTCCCTTCAAGTTGAACTGAGACCTGCATCCACATTCCACAAAGTGATTCCATCATCACAAAGAAAACTGCAGAGCAACCCAGCACACCTGAATTAATAACCAAATTAATAACCAAATACACCAGTACACCAGCTTCACCTTTGCAAAATTATTCAATAATAAAATCAAGACAAAACAAATCAATACATAACTAACAGTTAAAAACAACTTCAGAATAACTACGAAACAACAGGCAACCTCAAATCAAACAAACAAACAAACAAAAACAGGATAAGACAATAGAAATACAATCCCAAACAAAAGTCTCAATAAATAT
>NW_006922065.1:1207834-1209223 GCF_000298275.1 Orycteropus afer afer
CCATGAACCCCATACAAGATAGATCCCAAGAGAAAAATGCTGAGGCATATCATAATCAAACTTTCCAAAACCAAAGACAAAGAAAGAATCTTGGGAGATAACCAGAACACTTAATATTGCCACTCCTGCTCTTTTTTGGTTATTGTTGGCTTGGTGTATTTTTTCCAGCCCATAACTCTTTGTTATTATCTTTGTGTCTAAGGTGGGTCTCTTGTAGGTAGCATATCAATGGGTCTTCTTTTCTTATCCATTCTGCCACTCTCTATATATCACTTATAATAATCAAAGAGTTAGGCTGAGTTCTGATTAATTGGCAGAAACCATGCAAGCAAGATGGCAATGGGATAGCATATATAAAACACTGAAGGAAAAGAACTTCCAACCAAGAATCCTATATCCAACCAAGCTGTCTATCAAATATGAGGGTGAAATCAAAACTTTCTCAGACAAACAGAAATTAAGGGGTTCTGTGAAAACCAGACCAACCACACAAGAAATGCTTAAAGAAGTCCTTTCAATAAAGAACCCACAACAGAGAAAAAAATCAGGACACATGACATCAATGCTAAAACTAAATCCGAAAGAGATGCTCAAAATAAGACCATAAAACATTGTACACTACAGAACAAAGAAGTCAATCTGTATATGACAATAGAAACTAACCAAATAGAGGGAATAAAATTTCTAGGTACAAAACTTCCAAATGGAGAGGAAAACAAGACAATATCCTCATAGAACAGACTGTTCCAAAAATATAGAGACAAGAATTCACTCAAAGGTAACCACCAAGAAAATTAATAATCTCGCTAAACAAATCCAGAAGGAAGGAATACATATGGGTGTAGTAAGCACAAAACCAACAATAAAGAAGAAAAGAGAAGAAACATTTCACAACAAAATGAACTCAGCACAGAAAAGTATATGAACCAAGGAAACTCCAAAAACAAGACACACACACACACGCTCAATAGAATGGAAGCAATCAATTCATGCTATCACTAATTACACTTAATGTGAATGGACTAAATGCACCAATCAAGAGAAAGAGAGTGGCAGAATGGATAAGAAAAGAAGACCCATTGATATGCTACCTACAAGAGACCCACCTTAGACACAAAGATAATAGCAAAGAGTTATGTGCTGGAAAAAATACACCAAGCCAACAATAACCAAAAAAGAGCAGGAGTGGAAATATTAATTTCTGATAAAATGGACTTTAAGATGAAAAACAACATAAGAGACAAAGAAGGTCACTGTATGATGCTGAAAGGGTCAATTGGCCAAGAAGACTTTACGATAATAAATATCTATGCACCCAATGAAAGTGCTCCAAAATACATGAAGCAGATATTAATTGAATTGAAAGGGAAAATAGACAACTCTACAATA
>NW_006922065.1:1211465-1219372 GCF_000298275.1 Orycteropus afer afer
GCAAAAATCTTTAACAAAATCCTAGCCAACAGAATCCAACAACATAAAAAAAAAAAAAAAATACATCCAGACCAAGTGGGATTCATACATGGTATGCAAGGATGGTTCAACATCAGAAGAACAATTAATGTAATCCACCACATAAACAAAAGAAAAGAAAAGAACCATATGATTATATCAATCGATGCAGAATATGATTACATCAATTGACTCAGAAAAGGCATTTGATAAAATCCCACACCTGTTCCTGATCAGAACTTTCAGCAAAATAAGGATAGAAGGGAAATTCCTCAACATAATAAAGAGCATATATTCACAGCCAATGGCCAATATTATTATTAATGGAGAAAGACTCAATGCATTTCCCATGCAAACAGGAACCAGACAGGAATGCCCTCTATCACCACTCCTATTTAACATTGTGTTGGATGTCCTAGCCAGGGAAACAAGGCAAGAAAGAGAAACAAAAGACATACAAATTGGCAAAGAAGAAGTAAAACTATCTCTGTTTGCAGTTGATATGATCCTATGTATAGAAAACCCAAGAGACTCAGTAAAAAAAAAAAAAAAAATACTGGAACTAATAGGTTTGGCGAAGTGGCAGGATACAAGGTCAACATACAAAAATCAGTTGGATTCCTCTACACCAACAAAGAGGTCTCTGAAAAAGAAGTAAGGGAAACAATACCATTTACAATAGCTACTAAAAAGAAAAAAAAAAATCTAGGAATGAATCTTACTAGAGACACAAAAGACCTATACAAAGAAAACTATAAAACACTACTACAGGAGACAACAAAGGTTCTACACAAATGGAAGAACTTTCCTTGTTCATGGATAGATAGACTGAATATTGTGAAAATGTCATACTACCTAAAGCAGTCTACACATTCAATGCAATCCCAATCCAGATACATGGAAAAACCAATTACTAACTTCATATGGAAAGGAAAGTGACCTCAGATAAGCAGAGCACTACTGAAGAAGAAGAACAAAGTGGGAGGTCTCACACTCCTGGATTCTAAAATCTACTATAAAGCCATAGTAGTCAAAACAGCATGCTATTGGTACAATGACAGACAGATAGACCAATGAAACAGAATCGAAAACCCAGAAATAGACCTATCCATCTCTGGACTGCTGACCTTTGACAAGGCCCAAAATTCATTAAATGGGAAGAGATAGCCTCTTTAACAAATTGTGCTGGCAAAATTGGATATCCACTTGCAGAAAAATGAAACAAGACCCATACCTCATCTCATACCAAAAAAAAAAAAAAAAAACTCAAGTTGGATGAAAGACTTGAATGTAAAACCCAAAACCATAAAGTTAATCAAAGATAAAATAGGGGCAAATCTAGGAGCCCTAATTTATGGCATAAAAAGACTAGCAAACATAACCCAGAATGCACAGGAGGTAGAAGAGAAGCTAGATGACTTGGACCTTTTAAAAATTAAATTCTTATGCACCTTGAAAGACTTTGTCAAAAGGGTAAAAAGAGAACCTACAGATTGTGAGAAAGTATTTGCCTATGACATATCTGACAAAGGACTTATCTACAAAGTCTATAGAAAACATCAACACCTCAACACCAAAAAGTCAAAAAATCCAATTCAAAAATGGGCAAGGGACAGGAACAGATACTTCACTAAAGACAATATGCTGGTGGCCAACAAATACATGAGGAATTGCTCGAGATCTTTAGTCATTGTTGTTCTTGTTATTTTGCTGTCAAGTTGGACCCGACTCATAGTGACCCCTCCTTGGGTTTCTGAGGCAGTATCACTACGGAAGTAAATTGCCCAACCTTCCTTCCAAGGAGGGGCTGGTGGGTTTGAACTGCCAGCCTTCTGGTTAGCAGTCAAGTGCCTTACAAACTTTAGTCATTAGAGAGATGCAAATCAAAACAACGATGAGATATCATCTCACCCCAGTAATAATAGCAAAGTTCAACAGGACAGAAAATAACAAATTCTGGTAAGGTTGCAGAGACAACTCTCATACACTGCTGGTGGGATTGTAAAATGGTACAATCATTGTGGCAAACAGTACGATGTTTCCTTAAAATATTGAAAATAGAAATACCGTTTCACCCAGGAACTCAATTACTAGGAATATATCATAAAGAGGTGAGAGGCAGGAGATCAACAGACATATGTACACCTATGTTTACTGCAGCACAATTTGCTATAGCAAAGAGATGGAAACAATCTAAATGCCCATCAACAGATGAATGGATAACCAAATTATGGTACATTCACACAATGGAATAATATACTACATTAAAGAACAGTGCAGGATATGTGAATCATCTCACAGCATGGATGAGCCTGGAAGACATCATTCTAAGTGAAATAAGTCAATTGTAGAAGGACAAATATTGTAAGAGACCATTACTGTAAAAAGAGAAAGAAGGGTTTGCTTAAGGAAAGGAATTCACATTGTAGGTTACCGGGGATGGAGGGGAGGGGATGGAATAATTTCAGGCTAGTTGGGGGCAATATTCTTAGGTTGGTAAGGGAGAGATGGTATGGAAAGTCTGTGACCAGCATGATAACATTGGGGAAAAGGAGGACACTGAATTGTGCACATAAGATATAGGTGACAGAGGCTAATATCAGTATATTTAAAATACTACATTACCCTTAACACCAAACACCAGGGTACAGATAAACACATAAACATCTGAGAAGATCAGATAGGAGTCAGTGAACAGGATTATACTCTAGACCAAGGATTGATTCAGCTGAGGCTAATCTTGCACAGATACCAGTGATATAAAATACCCACAATTCTTACAGAAACAACAGAAGACAGACTTGGAGCAATCCCTTATAGACAGCCAGACACTGTGGGAGAGAGATCCAACAGATCTACTAACTCAGGACCATAGTATTGGGGGACACCAGACTCAATTGGCACAGCAAAATACATAAAAATCTTGTTCCACAGCCTACTTTGGTGAGTAGCAACTGGGGTCTTAAAAGCTTTCAAGCAGCCATCTAAGATGCAGCTAATGGTCTTCTATCATTGGAAGTGAAGAAGAATGCAAAAAACCAAGGCCATTTGGAAGCAATCAGCCCTAGGACATGATGGACCTTGAGATCAGAAGAATTAGATGGTGCCCGGCTACCAATGCCAACCACTCAGGAAGGGATCAAAACTGCAGATCCTGGATAGAGCAGGAGGAAAAATGTGGAACAAAATCCAAACACACAACAATGACCAGAATTACTGCCTGGATAAGGTCTGGTGGGATTCCCAATACTATGGCTCTGTGATACACTTTGGGTCTGGAATTAAACACACTCCCAGGGGCTGGCTCTCAGCCCAATAGTAAATAAGACTTACACACAGACCCTTCAACCCAGGGTGAGGCACCCACGTAATCTATGGAGATGCATCCCTTGGAGCAACCTACCACGGGGCACCAGAAGGGCAACATACAGATGAAGGAAAGGCAGGACACATGGGAGTGCATAACTATGAGGGGCTTGGGGCTGGGGGTTGCTGGGATGGCAGAAACGAAGAGTGGGTTAGGGTTGGGGATGGTGGTTGGAGAGTGAGACAAAATGTATACGAAATGTTGCATGTAAAACAAACTCTGCTCTGTACATTTGCACCTAAAGCACACACACACACAAAGAATAAATAGAAAACAAAGTAAAAGTGTAGGTAAGTTAATGAACACTTTTTAACCCAAAAATCATGTTTTAGGGTTGGCAAAAAAAGAAATAATTAAAATAATAGTATTGAAAAAATAGGAGAATGATGATGAATATTGATGTTTTCTGATGATATTCTAAGATTGAGTATATAAGAATGGGAAAAAGGTATACCAGAAAAATAGTAACCAACATTAAAATTAATATGGATAAATCATAACTAACTTAAATTTAAGTTACTATTTTTTTGGTATATGTACCAACACAGAAAATAATAAAATCAATTGTGCCAACTGATTTAAAAACTTCGATGAAATGGAAAATCTTAAATTAAAATGAAAATCTTAAAACTATCTTGTTACAACTAACTCAGGAATAAATTTTTAAAAAAGCAGTCTTATAACCACAAAATATTTAAATCAACAGCTAAAATTTTCACCACAAAGAAAATGAGAAAATGCTTGATCCCAAGGTCTTATTACTTGTGAATGTTACTAAATATTTAAATCATGAATAATTCCTATGTATTCAACTTATTTCAGAATACACATATAAAGAACATTCTTAAACTTATTTTATGAGGCTAGCAAAATTTTAACACCAAAACATGAAAGGACATGTGCTGGAGTCTAGATTCCCTCCCCTTGAATATGGGCTTTTTGAATATTTGACCAATAGTTGTTACTGTTAGATGCTATCTAGTTGATTTTACTCTCATATCAACCCCATGGGACAAAGTAGACTGCCTTATACGGTTTTCTTGGCTGTAATCTTCATGGAAACAGATCAATAGTTCTTCTTCCCATGCAGCTGCTGGGTGTGTTTGAACCAACAACGTTTAGGTTGTGGCTTAGCTAAGTGATGAACAATTGAGCTGCAGAGCTCTTATTCACCCACATAATATGGTGGAAGTGATGCTAAAACAGTGTCTAGGCCCAGGCACTTTCTCTCTTTGAAGATACTCAACTGTTTTGAGAGACTTTCAATTTTTCACCTTTGGTGTACTCGTCCTTAGAATGGTTCGTTCTGGGAGAAAGCTCAATAACACTATAAAGATGCCCACAGAGGGGAACTGAGGCTCCAGGCCACAGGTGAGCAGAGCTACCAAGTGCTGCACAACACCAATTTGCTAGCCTCATGAGTAAGCTATCTTTAAAGGGGATACTCCAGTCTCCAAAAATCATATTTTCGTAGTTGTTGAGTGTCATTAAGTTAGTTCCAACTCATAGCGACCCTATCTATGTACAACAGAACAAAACACTGCCCAGTCATGTGCTTTTCTCACAGTCATTATTACTAGGCATGAGCCCATTATTGCAGCCACTTTGTCAATCCATCTCATTGAGGGACTTCCCCATTTTCATTGACCCTCTACTTTATCAAACATGATATCCTTCTCCAGGGACAGATCCTGTCTGATAACATGACCAAAGTATGAGAGACAAAATCTGGCCATTCTTGCTTCAAAGAAGCATTCAGACTATACTTCTTCTAAGGTAGAGATGCTTGTTCTGCTGGCCGTCCATGGTATTTTCAATATGCTTCACCAACACCACAATTCAAATGCATCGATACTTTGGTCTTCTCTATTCATTGTCCAGCTTTCACACACATATGAGACAATTGGAAATACCATGACTTGGGCCAGGTGTACCTTAGCCTTCAAAATGGCACCTTTACTCTTCAACATTTTAAAGATGTCTTTTGCAGCAGATTTGCCCAATGCAATTGTTTGATTTCTTGACTGCTGCTTTCATGAGCATTGATTGTGGATCTAAGTAAAATGAAATCCTTGACAACTCCAATCTTCTCTCCATTTATCATGATGTTGCTTAATGGTCCAGTAGGGAGGATTTTTGTGTTCTTTATGTGGAGGTTTAATCCATACCGAAGGCTGTAGTCTTTGATCTTTATCAGTAAGTGTTTCAAGTCTTCTTCACTTTCAGCAAGCAGAGTTGTGTCATCTGCATATCATAGATTGTTAATGATTCTTCCTCCAACCCTGATGTCGCATTCCTTTTCATGTAGTCCAGCTTCTTTTAGCAGCATACATAATGGTAAAACATTTAAAGCATTTTTTCTGACATTAGAAGTTAGTTAACTAGGCTCATTAGCATTACTTCTATTTAATGTTGTATCTGAAATCCTAGCCAGTAAAGTAGGAGAAGGCAAAAAATGATATTTGGATTTTAAAAGAATGAATAAAACTTCATTAAGAGATAACCTTGTGTACATGGATATGATAGTCAAAGAATCTCGTTTTAGAAAAAAAAGAAGGCATTTAGCAAGTATAACAAATGTAAAATTCAATGTACAAAAGTAAAGTACATTTTACATATCAGCAATAAACATTTTCTATATTCATTTGGTATTTAATTTTAAAAAATAACAATATAGGGAAGGATAAGTGTGAATATGTGTGTCTGTGTTTCTATAAGGCAAATTGCTGATGTTGATCTTACAGGAAGAGTATGGAGTATGATTTGGTTATATTACAACAAGTCCTTGTCAGTGGATTTTACCTGGACTTTAAATTTGAGAGGAATGTCTTTGCTCAAGCATTATTTTCTCCATATTTAGCTTAAAAATGCAAACGATCACAGGGTTGGCAATTTCTGGACTCTTATTCACAAGGTCAAAATGACTTACGAAATCAGCATGTATTCAGCTGTAATTTTTGTTTCTTGAATCATCGCTTAACAGAAAGTAACTAGAAATTGGTATGTTGCTAAGGTTCTGCACCTTTAGAGGCATAAATGACAAGGATCTAAATAGAGAAGAACATTTTTCAGCTGAAAATTTATGAGCTATTGAAATAGATGTCTTCCTCAAGTAGTTACTTTTCTCTCATCACCGGAGTTCATTCTTACTGTTACAGAATGTCTTATTTTTCTTGTAATATAATACAAGTTAACATGCTACTGAAAACATGGAGAGAGAAACCAATTAGGCTGAATATTGACAGTGTTAAAATCAGTAAATAAAATAGAAATATATGGCTCTGCATATGAATAATTAATAAATACAAATATCCTTCTCCATATATGTACTAGGTCTTGATGTAAAATTCATTTTATTTTTAACTACAAAAACTGGCAGGAGAGAAAGAGGAAAAAACAGTATGTTAAATTCATTCCAAATATTGAGACAGTTACCTTTGCCAAACTAAAGTATAATCTGAAAGTTTGGCTTCTTGAATATTATTATAATCTTATAGAGGATATTTGGGAGCTCTGGTGGTGTAGTAATTAAGGCATTTGACCTCTAACCAGAAGGCTGGTGGTTCAAACCCACCAGTCACTCCTTGGAAGGAAGATTGGTCAATCTACTTCCATAGAGATACTGCCTCAGAAATCCAAGGAGGGATAGCTGTGAGTTCAATCGACTCGATGGTGTGAGTGAGAGTTTCTTTTTTTTTTTTTTTAGTGCATATTGAAATATAAGTTTATTCAGAATTGACATTGACAACTTAAAGTATTTAGCATATTTATTAATACTCTGGAAAATAAAGAATAATTAATGTAAATAAAAAGGTTTAGATGTTATTCTTTTACATGACAATTCTACTGAGGGCAAGGACGTAAGATGGGGTGATATTTACAGTGAATAAATAGAGTAAAAGAAAGGAGTACTCCATCTGAAATATTTCTCTATTGGAAATTGAAAGTGTGCAGACTCAATTATAGATTTAATTAGGCTGTATAGCTACAACAACTGAGGCCCTTGTCAGAAATATTCAATTAATGGCTGCATAGTCACCTACTTCTGCAAAAAGGGGAAGGGAGAACAGAAAAAAATATATGATATGTTATTTTTAAAAAAAATAGTGGAAGAATTAAAGAACCATGAATTAGACTAAATGACATGATATTAGATTGAGCTTTGAATTCAAAGCTGATACTTAGAATGAAAGGATAACAATGTCACCTTTGGAGCCTTCCCACATCGACTCAGTGACTCTTAGCCTCCAGCATGGCATCCGTTTGTGGAACATCTCAGTGGATATTCTGTCAATTCCTGGAGCCTTGTTTTCACCACTTCCTTCAGTGCACCTTCGACTTCTTCCTTCAATATTATCAGTCTTGATTATATGCCATCTCCTGAAATGAATGAACATTGACCAGTTCATTTTGGTACAATGATTCTGTGTATTCCTTCCATCTTCTTTTGATGTTTCCTGCATCATTCAATTTTTTGCCCATAGACTCTTTCAGTATTGCAACTCAAGGCTTGAGTTTTTTC
>NW_006922065.1:1219684-1226691 GCF_000298275.1 Orycteropus afer afer
TATTGGCCAGTGAAAACCTTATGAATAGCAGTGAAACACTGTCTGATATATTACCAGACAACTTTATGAATAGATGTGAAACATTGTCCTATATAATGTCAGAAAATGAGTCCCTCAGTCTGAAGGCACCCAAAATATGACTGGGGAAGAGCTGCCTCCTCAAAGTAGAGTTGACTTTAATGACATGGATAGAGTAAAGCTGTTGAGACCTCAATTTGCTGATGTGGCATGACTCATAATGGGAAGGAACAGTTGCAAACATCCATTAATAATCAGAACATGGAATGTACTAAGTATGAATGCAAGAAAATTGGAAACTGTAAAAAATACAATGGAATGCATAAAGATCCTAGGCGTTAATGAGCTGATTTTGGCCATTTGGAATCAGCCATATGATCTACTATGCTGGGAATGACAAATTGAAGACAAATGGCATTGTATTCATTGTTGAAAAGAATATTTCAAGATCTGTCCTGAAGTGCAATAGTGTCAGAGATAGGATGATACCCATACACCTACAAAGAAAGCCAGTTAATACTAATATTATTCAAATTTGTGCATCATCCACCAAAGTCAAAGATGAGGAAATTGAAGATTTTAAGCAACTTCTGCAATCTGAAATTGACCAAACATGCAATCAAGATGTGCTGATTATTTCTGATGATTGGAATGCAAAAGTTGGAAACAAAGAAGAATCATCAGTAGTTGGAAAATGTGGCCTTGGTGATAGAAATGATGACAGAGATTGCATCATAGAATTTTGCAACACCAACAACTTACTCGTTGCAAGTATCTTTTTTCAGCTACATTAATGGTGGATATACACGGGAACTTCACCAAATGGAATACACAGGAATCAGATCAGCTACATCTGTGGAAAGAGGTGCTGGAGAAGCTCAGTATCTTGAGCCAAAACAAGGCCAGGAGCTGACCATGAAACAGGCCATCAACTGCTCATATGCAAGTTCGAGTTGAAGCTGAAGACAATTAAAACAAGTCCATGAGAGCCAAAATATGACCTAAAAGAGATTAGTTTCATTTAATAATTTTAGTTATTAAGAGCATTTTGTTTCCTAATCTTTATAAGTTATGAACTAAGAAAATGCAAGTAACACTGCTAGAAAAAGTCACAACTGTCCCTTTTCCAGAGTCCCTGTGTGAAGCAAATGGTTAAGGAACTGGGTTGCTACTTGAAAGTTTGGAGGTTCAAGTCTACGCAAAGGTGATTTGCAAGGAAGGCATGGAGACCTACTTCTGAAAAATCAGGCATTGAAAATCCTTTGGAGCAAAGTTCTATTCCAACACACCTGGGGATGATGTGTCAGAATCCAGTCAATGGCAACTGGCTTATTTAGCTATTCTCATTCTCATTTTATAGATGGAGAAACTCAGGAGGTTGAGGAACTTGCTCAAGATTGCGCAGTTAGCACTTAACTGCACTGGAAACAGGCCTCTGCCCAAATCTCAAGAGGAAAGGGAAGACAAACACATTGAATTATCTTCAGTTGGGGACCTCTCAGACATAGATTGCTAAGTAACAGTGATATTTCCTCAGAGTAACATACTGCTGATAGAGGAGACATTACAAATAATAAAATTAGCTGACATTTACTGTACACTTGCTGGGTTTTGTCAAGCCTTAGACTCAGTGAATTATATACATTATCACAGTTGATTCTTAAAAGAGTCCTGCAAGTTAGATATAAGTATTTTTCAGGAATGAAGCAAGACTCAGAGGAAATAAATGACTCAAAAGCAGCCATCTAGATATGAGATGGAGTGGAGTGGTTACAATTTATGTCTTGAACCTGCATTTGTCTTGTTAGCCTAAGCTTTTACTTAGATTATTGCAGAAAAACTAAAATGTCAAAGATACTTTTATTCATTTACATTTTAAATAAGGAAAGGGGATACACATTTTTAATGTCAAATATTATTGAATTAACTTTGGGTTATCATTTTGTTGATTTCAGGAGAAATAAGCATTCACTCCAGAAGGCTGGCAGTTCAAACCCACCAGCCATTCCTCAGAAGCAAGATTGCACAATCTACTTCCATAGTGATACCACCTCAGAAACCCAAGGAGGGGTCGCTATGAGTCGGATCTGACTCCACAGCAGGGCATTGTGTTGTTTGCAAGCATTCACTCACTCATTGGCACAGATCTGTTTATGGAGCTGAGCTTTGAGGTGCAGGCAATTTGAATCACAATTCCCTGTGACCTGTAGGCTCCGAGTATTCTAGTCTTTCAAATATTGTAGCTCAAAGTGTCAACAATGCATGGAAAAAAATTGAAAAAATAGGGAGAAATAGAAAAGGCCATTTCTTTTTTTTCAATAAACAAAACAAATAATAATAATAAAAAAACCTTGCCATGTAGTCAATTCTGACTCAGGGCAACCCCATGTCCCCATGTGTTTTGCACAGTAGAACTTCTCCATAGTTGATTTTTTTTTTTTTTTTGCTGTAATCTTTATACAAGCAGTTTGCCAGGCTCTGTCAGAGCTGCTGGGTGGGTATAAACTGCCAATATTTTGATTAGTAGCTGAGTACAAATCATTTGCACCATCCAGGGACCGAGCTGCTTAATAAACCACCTTACGCTTATTTGTGTAAAACAGTGACAGTTATTTATTATTATCTCTCATAGTTTTGGGGATTTACTGGGCTTAGCTAAGTGGCTAGGGTATTTCATGCAGTTGTAGTCAGATGGTGGCTAAGGCTGGAGTCATCTCAAAAGCTTCCTTACTGGTGTTTCTGGCTATTGATGTTGCTATCAACCCAGAATATCTACATGGGTTTTGTTTGTGTGGCCTGAAACATGGAAACCGGATTCTAAGAGCAAAAGTCCCAAGAGAAACAGAGTCAGGTGAAAGTCTTTTTATGATTTTGATTCATAAGTTACATTGTATCACTACAGTTGTATTCTATTCATTAGAAGCGAGTCACTAAGGCCAGCTCATATTCGGGAAGGGGGGTCGGGAATCAAACTCCACCTATTAAAAGAAGGAGTATCAAATAATTTGCAGACATGATTTAAAACCACTACTCTTGTCTCACTGATAAAGACAGAAAATCATGTAGTGAACCTGAACTGCTCAGTTCAACAGTGTTTGAAGGGAATGAAGAGAATATATACAAACCAAGCAAATGTGACTGTTATGTAACAACTGTTTCACTAAAGGTAGTTTACTATATAATCAAGACTGCATGACGGTAATTGTTTCCTCTCTGTCTTCAGCCACAGCTACCAAAGCCGTACCCTGGCTGATGTGCCATTTTTTCTCTGAAGAGCTTCCTTTATTCAGCCCCTGCCTTTCTCCTATTACTGTGCACATCCCTTGCTGGTGAGAGCTGTTTATCCACTGAAGCTGCCACAAGCCCCACCCTTCCAGTCTACTCCCTGAGCTAGAATTCAAAATAACTCAAGGTTTGTATAATTCCATGTTTAGCCCTATGACACTCATGTCTGAATGAAACTCAGAGTAACAGACATAGTATGTTTTACTCCTTTATGCCTTAATTGCCTCTTGAAGCTATTTATAATTGCTACAGATTTATTTTAAAATGCTGAGGAATGTACTATAAAAATATATTGTAAAAATATTCAACAAAATTACCATGAAATGTCATCACTGGTTCTCACTTCTCCTAAGTTTTTCATGAGCTCCAAGTCAGACTCTCAAATGTTAGGGTGGGAGCTACAAATATTCTTTGTAAGGGTAACTTTTGAGTCATAAGAGCCTGCAAGACATTGCTCCTAAGAACAGAAACTAAGAAGGGCCATTAACCCTTTTTTCTTTTATTACCATACACAGCTAAACTACATTTCTCAACATCTCTGAAGTTAAATAAAGTTAATGTTACTGAGTTCTTGGACCAAAGGGTTATGTGAAGAATTGATGCAGGCCAATTCCAGGCCTGGATATTAAACTCCATATCTAATACTTCTCACTCTTTTTCCCCGTGAGGAAATCTTTTGAGGTTGCATATTTAATATGATGAAACTATAAGAAAGCATTCAAAGATGGAAGGAGCCATAATCAATGAATGGCCATGCCAAGCAAACTTTTTCCCTTGCTGGCAGTATTAGACTATGAAACTATAGCATTAAATTCATATTAGAGGAACATATAAGGAGCCTCTGGTGACATAGTGGGTAAGGCATTTGGCTGCTAACCAGAAGGTCAAAGGTTCAAACCCATCAGTTGTTCCATGGTAGGGAGATGAGGCCATGTACTTCTGTAAATATTTACAGCCTTGGAAACCCAATACAGGTCACTATGAGTCAGAATCAACTCTAAGGCAGTGGGTTTGGTTTTAGGTTCAGAGGAACATATAATTTAAGGTTATTAAGCCTAAGGTATTTGACTACTGACCAGAAGGCTCATGGTTCAAAGCCACCAGCCACTCCTCGGAAGGAAGACTGAACAGTATACTTCTATAGAGATACTGCCTTAGAAACCCAAGGAGGGGTTGTTATGGGTCAGAACCGACTCGGAGGCAGTGATTTTGGTTGTTTTTGGTTTTAAGCCTTTGAAATTTGGAAAATCATTTCTCAGAGCTGTTGGCATCACCTTCACTGACTACCATCTCTACCAGTTGTTCTGGTAGAATAGCAGCCCAGTAGAAACTGATACATGTAGGATTAAGGCACAGAGATCACCCAAAACCCAAGAATTACCCAAATGGCTAAACTCAAGAGGGGGACTATAATACTTCTAGGGATGATGCTTAAGTAAGAAATATAAAGTTGTTTAGAAAAATATATTACCACTCCAGCGGTGGAAAAAGGGCAATCCTCCTCACAGAAGAAGAGCAAGTGAGAGAAGGGAAAGGCTGTGAGTGCATTTCTAAGTTCTGGAGCAGAGCTTATCTAATTGACCCGCCTCAAAATTTACTGGGGTCAGGAGAGAAAGATACTCTGTGGCTGTGGAAGCTGTCCCTAGACTGTCATATTTCCAAAAATGGAAGGAAAAAACAGAGAGTTCCCTGAAGTCTCTACTTTTACCAGTATCCTATACAGTGAAGTCTCTCTCTCTCTCTCTCTCTCTCTCTCTCTCTCTCTCTCTCTCTCTGTGTGTGTGTGTGTGTGTGTATGGAGGGTGGTGAATGAAGGTGAGACCTGAGCTCCACTAGAGATCAGTAACTGAAGGAAAAAAAAAAAGCTAATTCCCTTTGTCTCTTCCAAAATCATATTGTGTCAAGGGTTCTCTATTCTGTCTTTTTCATCCTTTGGAAAAGAATGTAGAAGACAACAAGAAATCAAGTATAAAATGAGTAATTGTGTCCATTTGAATTGTGAAATCTAATTAAATTATTCACAAATATTTTTGCTTTGCTGAGTACACACCTTATGTATATATTGGGCATTTACACTTCTAGCAAGACATTATAAAAAGGCACAGATAGATATAGGCATAGACAAATAAACATATATGGGCATGTGCAAGACTATGGGCATGGGCATGGGCATAGATATGGATATACATGCAGATAGATATAAATCTTGAACATCTAATGGGAAACAGGAATGGCTACTCTGTTCAATACACCCTTTCTAGAATATTCCTGTCAATATTTCTAGTAGCACTACTTCCACCACTGCATAAAGCACCTAATACGACAAACCAAAAAATAAACTCGCTGCCATCGAGTTGGAGCTGACTCATAGCGACCTCTCCTTGGGTTTCCACTATTTCACTACAGAAGTAGATCACCCAATCTTCCTTCCAAGGAGTGGCTGGTGGGTTTGAACCACCAGCCTTCTGGTTAACAGTCAAATGCCTTAGGCACTACTCTACCAGAGCTCCCAAGCAGCTTCTAAATTAACTTGCTTTAGAGTTTTACAAGTGAAGTAGTACTTCCAGCTACTTTCTGATAATCAGCATAAAATTCCAGTACACATGGAACCCTTAGCTACAAATTATTCTTAATATATTTTTATATGGGACTTATGAACCAGAGTCTGTAGTTGAATCACTTCATTTATTCCTTTTTAACAATGTTTATTTTACTGTTCTGAGGAAAAAGAAACAGAAATATACTACAAGAGATTCAATCAGAAATAAGTGATCAGTATTTGTATTTGGTGAGACAAAAAAACCTTCAATAGTAGATACCAAACTCACTGCCATCAAGTGGGTTCTAACTTACAGCAATTGCCATTAGATTTCTGAGACTATATATCTTTACACAGGTAGACTGCCTCATCTTCTTTCCAGGGAGTGGTTGGTGGGTTACAATGGCTGACTTTCTGGTTAGCAGCCAAATGCATTATTCACTGTGCCACCAGAGCTCCTTTCAATCCTAAATACTTATGTCAAATATAAAGTACAAGTCATCCATGGGCTCATATTGTAGAGTCTACTGGTTCCTTTCTCATTAGCTAATTCTAGAATTTCCATTATTCTTCTAAAATTTTTGAACTCCCAATGAGTTACGGATATTTGGACACTGTGTAGTAAAAAAATTAACCACACTCTAAGAGACCTCTGGCCACTCCCCTCAGTACCTGGGAAATAATTTATAAGCCTTAGAAATGTCCTGTGTAATGTCTCTGTGTAACCAATCACTAAGTTTATATGGAAAGAAAAGAGACCTCAGATAAGAAAAGCACTACTGAAGAAGAAAAACAAAGTAGGAGGTCTCACACACTCAGACCTCAAAACCTATTATCCAACCACAATAGTCAAAATTGCCTGGTATTGGGACAACTACAGACACATAGACCAGTGGAACAGAACTGAGAACCCAGAAATAGATCTACTTGCCTATGGTCAGCTGACTTTGACAAAGGGCCAATATCTATTCAATGGGGGAAGATATAGTCTCATGTCTGAACATACAGAAGATAATCCTGGACTCCTGAGCTTCACAAAGAAGTATACCAGAGTGGATTAGGCACCAACTAGAGGAAAAACCTGAATGAAAACAGGACCTAAGAATAAGCTCCATTTGCCAAGGACAGCAGGGACATATGGGAGGCTGACAATGGGAAAGGAAAC
>NW_006922065.1:1227442-1232116 GCF_000298275.1 Orycteropus afer afer
AATAACCCAATTGAAAAATGGGCAGAAGACATGAATAGACACACACTTCACCAAGCAGGATATTCAGATGGCCAACTAATACATGAAGAGATGCTCACAATCATTGGCCATCAGAGATATGCAAATAAAAACATCATCTCACCCCAGCACTGATGGCAAGGTTCAATGAGACAGAAAATAACAAATACTGGCAGGGATATGGAGAGATTGGGACTCTCATACACTGCTGGTGGGACTGTGACGTGATACAATCACTGTGGAAAGCAGTATGGTGATTCCTTAGAAAGCTGGAACTGGAGATACCATTTGACCCAGCAATCCCATTATTAGGTGTATATCCTAGAGAGGTGAAAGCCAGGACAGGAGCAGATACATGAACACCCATGTTCATTGCAACAATATTTACAATAGCAAAAATATGGAAATAACCTACATGCCCTTCAGTGGAAGAGTGGATGACCAAACTATCATACATACACACAATGGAATGCTATGCAGCACTGAAGAATAATGTAGAGTCTGCAAAACACTGCATAACATGGGTGAACTTGGAGGAGATTATGCTGAGTGAACTAAGTCAATCACAGAAGGGCATATATTATATTAGTATACTATCATAAAGGAGCTCTGGTAGCATAGTGCCTAAAGCACTTGACTGCTAACCAGAAGGCTGGCAGTTCAAACCCACCATCCACTCCTTGGTAGGAAAATTGGGCAATCTACTTCTGTAGTGATATTTCCTTGGAAAATCAAAGAGGGTTTATGCTATGAGTCGGGTCCAACTCGACAGCAAAATAACAACAACATACTATCATAAAAAAATTCAAGGAAAGGTTTTTATATGGAAGGAAACTTTCCTTATTACCAGAGATGGGAGGGGAATGGAGGGAAAATTCCCAGCTAGGTTGGAAAAAAAATATGTAGATATACATACACATATATACCAAAGATTATTAGCAGTTATTGAGGGGGAGGGGAAGCTTTTTTTTTGCTGATCATTGAGTTTATGCTAATGGTGGTGGAATATTTTGGAAAAAGATAGCAAAAACGGCGTTTTGCTTTCAACAGTTCATGCACATTTGATTTCATGCCCTGATTACCATCCCCGACCATAACAAACTCTCCTCCTCTCCCCTCCCAGTGACTGACTACCCCCTCCTTGTGCTCTTCTTAACCATGCATTCCTGTCTGTCCAACTTTCCCTCTATATGAATACTGCCCCTCTAGTGGCTCATGGCTGATTGCTCTAAGGGGTGCATTTCCCTAGAGAAGGTGGGTGCATCACACTGGGGTAGGTGTTTTGCACATAGGTCTTTCTACTTTGGGGATGACAGCCAATCCATGGGAATGAGTCCATTTCTAGACCCAAAGGGTAACCCAGGGCCATAGTCTTGGGGTTCCACCAGACTCTGACCAATAATTCTGCTCATTTTGGTGTTTTTCAATTTTGTTCCACATTTTTCTTCTCACTCTATCTAGGATCTCCAGTTTTGATCCCTTTTCAAGTGGTGGGCATTGGTAGCCATCTAGTTTTTCTGTTCTTGGGGTTGTGAAGGCTGAGGTCCTCGTGGTCCATCTTATCCTTGGACTAATTGTTTCCAGATGTCCTTGATTTCCATCACTCTTCTTTGATTCAGATGAGAGGAGACCAATAGTTGCATCTTAGATGGCTGCTCAAAAGTTTTTAAGACCCCAGTGGTTACTCACCAAAGTAGGTTGTAGAACAAGATTTTTATGTACTATGTTGTGCCAATTAAGCATAATATCCCCCAAGATATGGATCCGAATCAGCAGGCCTGGCAATGCTCTCTCTCAAGGTGTTTGGTTGTCTCTGAGAAGTTACACCAACTCTGTCTTCTGTTGTTTCTGTAATGTATGTGGCTTATTTTGTAGCAGAAATGAATATGTAAGATTACCTTCAACAAGTTCTATCCCTGGTCTAGGGTATATTCCTGTTCACCAACCCCCGCCTGATCTTCTAACCTATTATTTATCCCTAGCCTGGTGCTTGATGTTAGTGGTAATACAGTATTGTGAGTATACTAGTATTTGCCTCTGTTGCCTATATCTTATGCACAGGTTTCAGTGTCCTTCTTTTCCCCAATGTCATCATCCTGGTCACAGACTCTTTCCATACCATCCTTCCCCTCACTCAAATCAATGTGTGACCTCCAACTAGTCTGAAATTTTCCCTTCCCTTCCCGCTGATCCCCAGTAACCAACAAAGTCAATTTCCTTCCCTGAGTAAACCTTTCATTGACTTTTTACAATCATGGGTTCACACAGTATTTATCTTTCTGTGATTGACTTAGTTCACTCAGCATAATGTCCTCCAAATTCATCCATGTTGTAAGATGATTCATGTATTCTTCATTATTCTTTTCATTATTCCATTCATCTGTTGATGGGCATTTAGGTTTTTTTCATCTCTCTGCTATAGTGAATTGTGCTGCGATGAACATGGGTGTGCATAGATCTGTTCCTGCCCTGTCTCTCAGCTCTTTAGGCTATATTCCTAGTAATGGAATTGCTGGGTCAAATGGTATTTCTATTTTCAGTTTTTTAAGGAAATGCTATACCATTCTCCACAATGGTTGTATCATTTCACAGCCCCACTAGCAGTGTATGAGAGTTCCAACCTCTCTGCAACCTCTCCAGCATTTGTTATTTTCTGTCTTATTGAACTTTGCTATTATTGCTGGGGTGAGATGATATCTGATTGTTGTTTTGATTTGCATCTCTCTAATGGCTAATGATCTTGAGCATTTCCTCATGTGTTTGTTGGACACCATATATCTTCTTTAGTGAAGTGTCTGTTCATGTCCTTTGTCCATTTTTGAATTGAGTTGTTTGTCTTTTTGGTGTTGAGGTGTTGAACTTTTCAATAAATTTTGGAGATAAGTCCCTTGTCATATATGTCATAGCCAAATACTTCTTTTTTTCCTGGTCTATTTGTTCTCTTTCTATCCTTTTGGAGAAGTCTTTCTATGTGCATAAGAATTTAATTTTTAAAAGGTCCCAGTCATCTAGCTTCTCTTCCACTGCCTGTGCATGTTGGGTTATGCTTGATGGTCTATTCATGCTGTAAATTAGGGCCCCTAGATTTGCCCCTATTTGATCTTAGGTGAGCTTTATAGCTTTGGGTTTTACATTTAAGTGTTTGACTCAACTCGAGTTTGTGTTTGTGTATGAGGTGAGGTATGGGTCTTGTTTCATTTTTCTGTAAGTGAATATCCAATTTTGCGAGCACCATTTGTTAAAGAGGCTATGTCTCCTCCATTTAATGGGTTTTGGTCTTTTGTCAAAGATTAGCTGTCCATAGATGGATGGGTTGATTTCTGGGTTTTGGATTCTGTTCCATTGATCTATATGTCTATCATTGTACCGATACCATAACATTTTAACTGCTGTGGCTGTTTAGTAGGTTTTGAGATCCAGAAATGTGAGATCTCCTACTTTTTTTTTTTCCTTCTTCAGCAGTGCTTTGCTTATCTGAGGTCTCTTTGTTTTCCATGTGAAATTAGTGATTGGTTTTTCCACATCCTTAAAAAAATGTTGATGGGCTCTGGATCGGGATTGCATTGAATCTGTAGAGTGTTTTGGGTAATATTGACATTTGTAAAATATTCAACCTTCCTATCCATGAACAAGGCATGTTCTTCCATTTATTTACATCCCTTGTAGTTTCCTGTAGTAGTTCTTTGTAGTTTTCTCTGTACAGGTCTTTTGTGTCTCTGGTAAGATTTATTACTAAATATTTTATCTTTTTGGTAGCTATTGTAAATGACATTTTCCTTATTTCCTTTTCAGAGGTCTCTTTTGTTAATATAGAAAAATCCAACTGATTTCTGTATGTTCACCTTGTATCATGCCACATTGCTGAACCTTTCTATTAGTTCCAGTTATTATTTTATTTTATTTTATTTTTTGCTGAGTCTTTTGGGATTTCTAAGTATAGGATCATGTCATCTGCAAGTAGAGGTAGTTTTATTTCCTCTTTGCCAATTTGGATGCCATTTATTTATCTTTCTTGCCTTATTGCCCTGGGTAGGACTTCCAATACAATATTAAATGGAAGTGATAGAGGGCATCCTTGTCTGGTTCCCGTTCACAAGGGGAATTCTTTGAGTCTTTCTCCATTAACATTAAGTTGGCTGTTGGCTTTGTATGTATGCCCTTTATTATGTGGAGGATTTTCCCTTTTAGCTCTATTGTGCTGGGAGTTCTGAACAGGAATGAGTGTTGGATTTTTTTGAATGCCCTTTCTAAGTCAATTGATATGATCATACAATTCTTTTGTTTTGTTTATGTGATGGATTACATTGATTGTTTTTCTGATGTTGAATCATCCTTGCATACCTGGTATGAATCCCACTTGGTTAGAAGGTTTTATTTTTTTGATATGTTCCTGGATTCTGTTGGCTAGGATTTGTTGAAGATTTTTACATCTATATTCATGAGGGATATTGGTCTGTAGTTTTCCTTTATAGTGGTGTCTTTCCCAGGTTTTGGTATCAGTGTTATGCTTACTTCATAAAATAAATTGGGGAGTATTCCATTTTTTCTACATCCTGGAATTGTTTGAGTAATAGGGATGTCAACTCTTCCTTGAATGTTTGGTAAAGTTCTCGGGTGAAACCATCTGGACCAGGACTTTTTGTGTGGGAAGTTTTT
>NW_006922065.1:1232981-1234223 GCF_000298275.1 Orycteropus afer afer
GAGTTCTTCTGTATTTTCATTGAGTTTTTTCTAGATGTTCTGTCCCTCCTTGAAAGTGCTTTGCTATAAAGTCTCTTACTACTACTGTATAGTTGTCTATTTTTCCTTTCAATTCAGTAAATATTTGCTTTACATATTTTGGAGCACTTTCTTTCGGTGCATAGATATTAATTATGGTGATGTCTACTTTGTCAATTGATCCTTTTAGCATCATATAATGTCCTTCTTTGTCCCTTATGTTGTTTTTCACCTGGAAATCTATTTTCTCAGAAGTTAATATTACGACTCCAGCTCTTTTTTGGTTGTTGTTAGCTTGGCATATTTTTTCCCACCCTTTAATTTTCAATTTGTTTTTATCTTTGTGTCTAATGTGGGTGTCTTGTAGTCAGCATATTGATGGGTCTTATTTTCTTATCCAATCTTCCACTCTCTTCTTCTTGACTAGTGCATTTAACCCATTCACATTGTGTGTAATTAGTGATAGGTATGAATTTATTGCTGTCATTTTTTTTTTCTTTTTTGTGGTGCTGCTGGTGATTTCCTTGTTCCAATATTTTTCTGTGTTGAGCTCATTTTGTTATCAAGTGTTTCTTCTCTTTTTCTTTATTATTGTTGGTTTTGTGCTTACAAAGCCTGTGTTTTTCTTCTTTCTGAGTTTGCTTAGGAGGGTTGTTAATTTTCTTTGTGGTTACCCTGAAGTACATTCTTACATTGTTAAGCTTGGAATAGTCAGTTCTATAAAGACATTGTCCTGTCTTCCTCTCCATTTGGAAATTTTGTAATTAAGACATTTATTCAAAGATGGTGAAATAGGGAGAAGGACTGCACAGACTCTCTTCAACAAAGAAAAGGGAAACCAATTAACACAGACAGAAGATAATCCTGGCCCTCTGAGCCTTGAAGTGAAGGATATAGAAGTGGACTAAACCCAAACTAGTAGAAGAATTTGCAAGAAAATACCAAAAAAGGAGACACACAGGGCTGTGGTCTGGCAGCGATCCTGAGCGAGGCTGAAGGCAAGGCACAGACAGCTTGGAGAGTGCCGAGAGGTGGTAGGATGTAAAAATTAACTTAAAAATCAGCCCTGCTAGCCAGGGACTGCGTGGAGGACTGCTCTGGTGGCTGGGGAATAAAATGAAAAGCCAAAGAGAAAGGTGGGCTGAGCTGTGGACTTTTGCCAGTCTAGAAGGTGCCACCATTTTTGAATGTTTGAAAGTGGCTTGACCCTTTTGGATATTTAAA
>NW_006922065.1:1257431-1260197 GCF_000298275.1 Orycteropus afer afer
GGTAAACTGTGGTCAATGACATGAGACAAAGTATATGTGAACTGCTGTATGGAAAGTGAATTTGCTCTGTAAATCTTCACCCAACTCACAATTTAAAAAAAAAAAAAATACATTGACAGAATTGAAAAGAGAAATAGACAGCTCCTCAATAACAGTCTATCATTCACAATAATAGTCAAAGTCTTTAATATACCACTTTAGAGGAAGGACTAGAGAACTAGAAAAAAAAAAAAAACTTAATGAAGATACAGAAGATCTAAACAACACAACCAACTAGAACTCATAGATGTACCCTGAACAGTCCAGTCATCGACACCACAATATGCATTCTTTTCCAGTGCACATGAAACTTTCTCAAGAATAGACCATATGTTAGGTCTCAATAAATTTAATACTACTGAAACAATACAAAGCTTCTTTCAAGATTGCAATGCTATCAAATTAGAAATCAACAACAGGAAGGACAAGGAAAAAAAAAATCAAATACATGGAAATTGACACCCTGCTTAAAAACTACTGGCTAATAAAAGAAATAAAAAAATGAAAACAAAAATTCCTTGAATCAAATGAGAATGAAAATATAACATGACAAAATTTTAAGGACACAGCCAAAGTAGCACTCAGAGGACAATTCATACCAATACACTCACACATTGAAAAAGAAGAAAGACTCAAAAATTAACACTTACTGCAACATCTCCAACAATTAGAAAACAAATAGAAAAATAGCATACATTCACCAGAAGAAAGGAAATAATAGTTGAGCATAAATAAATGAAAAAGAAAGAAGAAAAAATAATAGAAATAATCAAGACTAGAAGTTGATTCCTTGAATAGATTAATAAAATTGACTAAACACTGGCAAAGTTAACAAAAGAAAGGAAGGAGAATATGCAAATAACACAAATAAGAAACAAAATAGGAGATGTTACAACAGAGCCTACTTAAATAGAAAGGATAATAACAGAATATTATGAAGAACTGTACATCAACAAATTTGAAAACCTAGAAGAAATGGACAAATTCTTAGAAATAGTACCTACCTAAACTAACACAATCTGAGGTAGAAAATCTGAACAGACCCATCAAAAAAAGAAGAAATTGACCAGGTCATAAAAAAAAAAATCCCCCCAAAATATAATCTAGGCCCTGCAGCTTCACTGGCAAATTTTACCAAACATTCAGAAAAGAGCTGACACCACTGAATACAGTAAAGGATGGAATACTACCAAACTCATTCTATGAAGTAAGCATGACCCTGATACCAAAACCAAGCAAAGTCATCAGTAACAAAGAAAATTACAGATAATGTCCCTCATGAAAAATGATGTAAAAATTCTCACCAAAATACTAGCCAACTGAATCAAAAACATATAAAATAATAATAATACATCATGACCAAGTGGGATTCATATCAGGTATGCAAGGATTGTTCAACATTAGAAAATCAATTAACATAATTACATAAATAAAACAAAAGAAAAGAAACATGTGATCATAATAATTGATGCAGAAAAGCTTTTGACAAAATCTAACCCCCATTTTGATAAAAATAGCAAAATTGGAATAGAATGGAAATTCCTCAATGTAATTAGGTGTTGTTGTTATGTGCCGTCAAGTCAGACCTGACTCATAGAGACCCCTCCGTGGGTTTCCGAGGCGATATCACTGCGGAAGTAGATTGCCCAATCTTCCTTCCAAGGAGTAGTAGGTTTCCAAGGCGATATCACTACTGAAGTAGATGGCCCAACCGTCTTTCCAAGAAGTGGCTGGTGGTTTTGAACCACCAGCCTTCTGGTTAGCAATCAAGTACCTTAGGCACTACACTACCAGTGCTCCTAGAGAGATGCAAATAAAAAAAAACAATGATATATCATCTCCCCCAGTATTAATAATAAAGTTCAACAACAACAACAAAAACCCAGAAAACGACAAATGTTGATGAGGGTGTGGAGAGACTGGAACCCCCTGATACACTGTTAGTGAGACTGTAAAATGGTGCAATCCTGTGGAAAACACTATTCTGTTTTCTTAAAAAATTAGAAATAGAAATATCATATGATGTAGTAATCACACTACTAGAACTATATCCTGGGACCTCTGATAGCGTAGTGCCTAAGGCACTTGGCTGATAACCAGAAAGCTGGCAGTTCAAACCCACCAGCCACTTCTTGGAAAGACGGTTGGGCCATCTACTTCAGTAGTGATACTGCCTTGGAAAGCCACGGAGGGGTCACTATGAGTCAGGTCGCACTCGACGGCACATAACAACTACAGAGCTATATCCTAGAGAAATAAGAGCTATGATACGAACAGATATATGTACACCCATGTCCATTGAAACATTAGTCATAATAGCAAAAAGATGGAAGCAAACTAAGTGCCTATCAACAGATGAACAGATAAACAAAACTATGGTGCATACACACAGTGGAACACTACACAATGCTAAAGAGTAACGATAAATCTGCAAAACACCTCATAACACGGATGAACCTAGAGGACTTCATGTTGAGTGAAATTAGTCAATCACAAAAGGACAAATATTGTATGAGACCAGTATTGTAAAAATGTTAAGAAAAGGTTGACAGACAGAAAAAAAAATTCTTTGAGGTTATCAGGGGTAGGAGGGGGAAGGAAGGTAAATCACCAACTAAAGGGTAGATATGTATTAACTTGGGTGAAGGGAAAGGCAATATAAAATAAAGGGGAGGTCAGCACAACATGATCAAGGGAGTGGAAGACCGAGGGAGGAGCACAGAGTTA
>NW_006922065.1:1260297-1261769 GCF_000298275.1 Orycteropus afer afer
AACAGGTGTGGGTAGGTGAATGGGACTACGCAACGCACTGCCGTCAAGTCAGATCCGACTCATAGCAACCCCTCCTTGGGTTTCCGAGGCCGTATCAATACAGAAGTAGATCATCCAGTCTACACTCTCAAATATACATAGGTTTGACAGAGGATATATACACCAACATATTTATTTATATGTAATGAAAATATATCCATGAAAGTAGTAGAGCATACGGGGGACAAAATTATGAAAACTTAATCATAATTCAACACCTTGAGGGAATGAGTCACTTGGCATGGCATCTCAGGACATGGTCTCAGGGGCACAAAGGTCAACTGGCATAACATAGTTCACAAAAATAATGTTCTACATACTATTTTGGTGAGTTGTGACTGGGGTCTTAAAAGCTTATGAGTGGACATCTAAAGTTCAACTACTGGTTTCTTCCCATTTAGAGCAAAGAAGCCTGAAGAAAATCAAAGATGCAAGGGAACAGTTATTACAAAGGACTAATGGATCATGTGAACCCTAGCCTCCACAACCTGAAACCGGAAGAACTAAATGGTGCCTGGCTACCAACACTGACCACTCTGAAAGAGATCATGATAGAAATTCCCAGGTAGTGTGGGAGAAAAATGTGGAACAAAGCTCAGCACAATAATTTTTAAAAGGCCAGGCTTATCGATCTTATAAAGAGTGATGGAACCCTGAGTCCATGTCCTTTAGGCACCCTTCAGTCCTGGAACTGAACTCACTTTAGTGGCTCAACTTTCAGCCAAATAATCAAGAGCTCTGTAAGGTGAAAAATAAAACTAGGTAGGTATGTACTCCTTAGAACAATCAAACATAGGGGATCGAAAGGGCAGCATTTGCCCAAGGATAAAGCTCAGAAGGCAGGAAGGGACAGGAAAGGACAAATGGAAATGGTATACCCAAGGAGTAAGTGGGAAGAGTGTTGTTACATTGTACTGATTGCAATTGATGTTACAAAATATAATGTGTATGAATTGTTGAATGGAAGATCAATTTATTCTAAACTTTCACCCAAATCAAAATGAAAAGTTATATAAAAAATTTATGATAAGAAATACATTTTTTTTTCTTGTGGAAGGAGGAATACTATAAGTCATTCTGAAAGGAGACAAAGGAAACTGGGCTTAGCTTCTTCTAGAAGAATACTAAAAATGTGACTTTCTGTTATATTATATTTACAAATGAGAAGAATAAAAGCATAACTTTAATAATGAGAAAAAGTTTACATTTATCCCTGAACACAGCCTACATCAAATGACTGGTCCATGTGCAAGCACAAAGACCTGGCCCTCTTGTCCCAATCTGGGACAACTCTGAAAGGTCACCCCATCTTCAGAGCTCCCCATGGCATTGGGGGAAGGCTTTGTTGCAACTGCACAACAGGTTTTTTTTTTTTTCCCTACTCATCCTATTTCCCTTACTCTCTTACAAGTGGCATTCCTTTTTATTTTTTT
>NW_006922065.1:1261879-1263029 GCF_000298275.1 Orycteropus afer afer
CCTCCCTATAGTTACCACTTCCCTGTGTCCTTC
The DNA here is from genome assembly GCF_000298275.1 of Orycteropus afer afer. Classification (NCBI taxonomy): domain Eukaryota; kingdom Metazoa; phylum Chordata; class Mammalia; order Tubulidentata; family Orycteropodidae; genus Orycteropus; species Orycteropus afer. The sequence goes on from NW_006922065.1 coordinate 1,261,913, forward strand.
CCTCCCAGGAACTCCTGCCCCCAAGCTGTCTCCCTGTGCATATACAGCCCTTCTATTTTCCCATGATTGATATCTCCAAGAAGTGTATCTCCCTAATGTAAGTGTTCAGCTCATATGCCTGACTTTTGCTTGGCTGGAAGCCATAGGAATAGGCTCAATTCCAGATCTGAAGGGCAACTAGGGGCCATAGTCTCAGGGGTTCCATTAGGCTCTATCAAACCAGCAAACCTAGTCCCCCCACCCTTTTTTATGATTTTGAGTTTTGTTCCACATTGTTATCCAACTCTATCTAGGATCTCCTCAATAGATCCCCCTCCGAGTGGTTGACAGTGGTAGGCAGGCATCATCTAGTCCTGGTTTCATAGTCATATAGGCTGAGGATGGATTGGCGTACCAGTCTCTTGGACTAATTGTTTCCATGAGTCTTTTGTTTTCTTCATTCTTCTTTGCTCTGGACCAGGAGAGATCCATTGTTGCAGTTAGATGGCAGCTTGCAAGCTTTTAAGATCCCAGTCACTACTCGCCAAAGTAGGATGTAGAAAAATGTTTTTGTGTAGTATGTTGTGCCAATTGAGCTTGATGTCCCCTGCAACTAAGGTCCTGAGCCCATGGGTCCAACTACTTGCTCCCTCCAGGTAGCTGGCTGTGGCCAAGAAGTGACTACAACTTTGTCCCTTGTCATCTCTACTGTACACCTGGGAATTCTTATAGAACATACAAATACACTTCTCAGACCATTGTCTGCCAACCCTATACATGGTCTTGGGTACACTGCCCGCTTCATAGACATACCTAATAATTCAGCCTGTCCACCCATCTATCTACCCATATAGCCATGTTTGCCTTCACTGACAACACAGTACTATATGTGCAAAAGGATTCGTCTTTGCTGTTTGTACCTCCTATACACCTCTCTATGTCTTTCTCTTCTTCAATGACATCGTGTCGATCACTCACATTTGGTACATTGCCCTTCCCTTCACCCAAATCAATACTTGTCTGTACCTGTCTAGCAGTGTTCCCTCCTCTCCCCTCCCACCCTGGTAACCAACAAATAAAATTTCCTTCCATATATAAACCTTTCCTTGACATTTTATAACAGATTAGTACAATAACT
>NW_006922065.1:1263994-1268316 GCF_000298275.1 Orycteropus afer afer
CATTATCATATACTGTCAGGAAATGTATAAATTGATAAAGCTTTTTTGGAGTTTAATTTAGAAACACATATATTTATATATAAAGTTTGTGTATGAATAGACATACAAATTTATATATATACTTAGGCATTTTGACCTAGTACTTCTGTTTATATGGCAATCTCTCTACAAAAATACCTACAGTGGAGTACAAAAATGCATGTTAAGTTTATTGAAGCATTTTCTTCCAAGTGAAAATTGGAAATAACCTAAAATTTATTAGCATTAAAGTGATGTTATTGTTTACCTATATGACAGGATACTATGGAGTTATTCAAAAAGAATAAGTCTAGCTATAGAACAGCCTCTATGATGTCACTGAATGAAAAACAAATTATAATATAATGTATACTGTAAAAATATATTTATGTATAAACTCCTTGTAATTGATCAGTTCAATACAAATCTATTCTATGTCTCTGACACCAACTAAATTAAAAGAATTCAATTCCAATTCAAGAGCACATGTAACAGTTCTTCCTCTGACACTAACCACCAGAGCTAGGTCTGATCTCAAGTTCAGTGTCACAGTTCTCCAGACTACTAAGTTTGCTCAAGACTTCAGACCCTAGCGACAGGCTTTCAGGATCCCCAGGGACTCTTACTTAAATTATTTCAGCATCTTTTTTATGTAAGATTGGATATAAACTAGTCTTCCTGGCATTCAAAGCCCTCCATATAATGCCCCAACATACTATTCCAGATTTCCAACTACACTTCTCCACATATGCTATGATCCAACCAAATTATAATGCTTCTTGCTATATGAAACCCTTGTACTGGCCTGCTTCTGTTACTGCTCTTCCTTAAACCATGCATACTACCTGTTCTTGATAGTTTAATTCTTATCCACCTGAAAAAAAAAAAAAAAAAAAAACACAGCAGATGTTACAAACCACAAAAGTCTTTGCTGATTCAATTAGCTAGATGTGCTCTCTTCCACTTCTTATTCTCTATAAGACTCCTGTGTTAGTTAGGAATTATTTTGATTGTAGGTAATAGAAACTCACTCAAATATGTCGAAGAAAGAGTGGGATTTATCAGAAACATAAGAGACATCATAAAATCCAAAGTGTTAAATAAGAGGCAGCCATAGTTCATAAGATTCAAGAGAAAAATCTACCCAGAAATGATAAGCAGATTACTATGAGAAAGATGAAATCAGTTTTTAGAAATTGAAAACATAACTTATGACAATTAAAGTAAATGGATTGACTACTGAACATTTTGATCAAAAATTCTACAGAATAATCCTGATCAAAAGAGGGACTATGCAGAACAGAATTCAAATTCTTATAGACTCTAGACTTTCTGGAGTCCCAGAGGCTAAGTGAACCTCTGAAACTTTTGCCCTGAAATAATATTTAAATATTAAACCCAAAATATATGCTGAAATGTTTTAAAACCAAATAATATTTTAGCTTATCTAATAAAGTATATCTTTCTTGAGCACTGTGCTCTTTCAATATCTGTATGTATATATGGGATCAAGTTTACAATGGCAACTCAGAAAGATTAGTTAGGAAACTTAGGAGGCAGTAAGTTAAGCTAAATGGAGAGGAGCAAATCAGAAAAGAAAAGTGAAAAACTTACACAACTCAAAGAATGTGATCAATGTGACTGAATTGTATATGTGCCAATCGTTGATTTGGTGTATGTTTTGCTGTGTACATTCTCAATAACAAGAACAAAATAAAAAATTAGATAATGTCTATAATACATCCCTTAGAGCAATAGACCACGGGGCACCAGAGGGGCAATATTCACACTGAAGAAATTCAGGACAAGCGCAAAGCAACACAACCATTGCTGTGGAGTCAGATCTGAGCCATAGCGACCTCTCTTTGGGTTTCCGAGGCAGTATCACTACGGAAGTAAATTGCCCAACCTTCCTTCCGGGGCAGGACAAACAAGAGTGCATAAATATGAGAGGCACAGGGGAAAGATTACTGGGAAGGGAGGGGAGGAGATTGGGTTAGGGTTGGACATGGCAAATGGGGAGTGAAACTAAATGTACACATAACATTGAATGTAAAACAAACTCTTAAAATAAAAAATAAAAAGAAGAGCTACACTACAGTTAATCCTATATGCTGACAAAATACCCTGCCCTGGAATACAAAAACTACTAAAAACTGTGGGAGTTACTAATAAAGAACAAGCATTATTTCAATAAATAAATAAAATATATATTTCTGAGATAGGAGATATTGCAAGATATTGACAACAACATGTATCTCACATGGAGTAACAGTTCTTGTGATATCATTCATTGGAATGTGAGGTCATAACACCAAGACACCATTCAGTGTAAGCAGCTTCATAGTGGAGAACAAGACAATTCAGTACAAACGTGTAGCTTTAATGATATGGCTTGAGCTAGAAATAATGACTGGATTATCTAGAAGGATACCAAACCCACTGCTATTGAATCAAATCTGACTCATAGCAGCCCTCATAGGATTTCTTAGGCTGTAAATCTTATGGAAGTAGATTGCCTCATCTTCTTCCCACACAGCTGCTGGTGGTTTTGAATCACCGACATTTGGCCTTACCCAGTATACCACCCATCTAGGTCCTATCTAGTAGAATAAATGTCCTGAATATCTTTTCAGTAATCCTTCATAAAGCATAATTCTTCAAGTACATTTTTGGTAAAATTTATGAAGTGGGCTCTGATGACATACTCTGCTTGGGAATATGAATATGCACATGAGTATCATGTCAGTGGGAGCTCTAATAGTGTGGTGCCTAAGGCACTTGACTGCTAACCAGAAGGTTAGCTGTTCAAAGCCACCAGCCACTCCTAGGAAGGAAGATGGGGCAATCTACTTCTGTAGTGATACTGCCTCGGAAACCCAAGGAGGGGTCTCTAAGAGTCGGGTCTGACTCGAAGGCACATAACAACAACAACATCATGTCAGTAGACCCAATAATCAGTTCTAGAAACAATAGTTCAAATGAATGAGAGGTCACTTTCCATTGGAGTAATAGGGACAGAATTTATGCCGGAGCTATGATTAGGAAAGCTTTCATGGGTTGAAGTTTTGGTGACTGGGAGAGAATAATGACATTCCTAGCAGTGGGATAGCTATATTGAAAATACATTAGACGTGAATTTAAGAGATCTGGGTGATAAGAAGTTGACATTATACGAAAAACATTAATGAAATAGTTGAGAATGCAGAAGGAAAGATTGAGGGACACTGAAGGTAGATCAATTGGACTGAAATAGATAATTTTTGTAATGCAATAATAAGATGCTGGGAGGGTAATCCCATGTGGCCTCTGTGTCTCCCATCTGGGACACTAATCAGAGGCTGTGGGACCAGAACCTTCTCTAATAATGGAGACCGAGAACTGGATTCCTTTCTCTTCCCCATTTTCTTCTCCTTACCAGGGAAGACTCCATCCCTCTTGTGGCCACACAGTAACTTTCTTCATTCTGCTCATGTGTGGGGACCATAGGCATCTTCTATATCTATTGCCAGCAGGGGAGAAAGAAGTCCTTCAGCTACAGCACAAGAAGGGTGCACACATACTACCTGCTCTATGCCATACTACCTCACTGGCCATAGGAGACTGGCACCTGCTAGCAAAACTGACATTGTTTTGCCTCCTTTCTATGTGAATTAAACATCATTCCATGTACTCCTGTGTGTGATTCATGTATTTTGTTGGTGACTTTGAACCTTGACTCAACATAAGAGTTGAGAGTGGGTTGGTTTGGACCAGGAAATGCCAACAGTAAATACACTATTTTCTCCTCTGATTCCAGATTCTATTTAAGGCTCCTGGGAAATCATAGATAATAATATATTATTTGTAAATAAGGTATCAAGAAACTTAGATATCATAGAGTCAATTTCTTGATTTCATATAAGAAAAGTCTGAATTTCACAGAAATAAGGTAAATCACACAAGTTGACAATGGTGTAGGCAAAAACAATATTAGAATCCAGCCATTATGATTCTTTATTCATTGTTGCTGTTGTGGTGGTGGTTGTTAGGTGCCATCAAGTCATCTCCAACTCATAGTGACACTATGCACAACAGAACGAAACACAGCCCTGTCCCACACAAGCTCTGTGATCCTTGCTGTACTTGAGCCCATCGTAGCAGCCACTGTGTCAGTCCATCTTGTTGAGGGCCTTCTATCCATCCTTCATCGGCCCACCACCTTACCAAGCATGACATTCTTCTCCAGGGAATGGTCCCTTCTGACAACATGACCAAAGTAGGTGAGATCAAGTCTGGCCATTCTCGTTTCCAAGGAGCATTCT
>NW_006922065.1:1270225-1270984 GCF_000298275.1 Orycteropus afer afer
ACCTCTCAATATAAAGAAAACTAAAATTCTCACAACTGGACCTGTAAGCAGCATCATGATAAATGGAGAAAAGATTGAAGTTGTCAATGACTTCACATTGCTTGGTTCTATAATCAATGCCAATGGATGAAGCAGTCAGGCCATCAGACTATGTATAGCACTGAGGAAGTAGGCTGCTGTGGTGTAGTAAATTACTTAGTGTGGTTTTTCTACCCATAAGTCTTTGTAAACTCCAAGGTGGGATTTTCTATGAGCAACTGAGGGGCTCCTGATTGCTAAAGTCTCCCACCTGGGTTATTTTCTGTTGGGCGTGGCACAATACAATGTTCTGGGAGGTTCCCACTCTCTCTCACGTGCTTAGAGTTCTGATGCTATGATTGGCTAGTTTGACCACTCTGCCAGGATCAAAAGAAGGCCTCCTAGAGGCAGAATTCTCTCTGACTGCTGGTTGAGGATGTCGTGCTGCTGAAAGAGACACATGCCCCTGAAAGAGACACGTGCTGCTTGGAAAGAGACGCAAGAGACATACTTTGCTGATTAAGACACCGAAGGACATGCACTGCTGGGGGAGAGACTGAGAGAGACGTGGCTGAGAGATGGCGGGCTGGGGAGAGAGACTGAGCATTTTTTCCTGAACTGGAATTGTAGCCTGGTGCTTCCCTAATAAACTTCATAATCTGTGAGTTCTGTGTGGCCACTGCAGCGAATTATCGAACCCAGGAGAGAGGTGGTGGGTGCTTTGGGAGGAATGGTTGGAGA
>NW_006922065.1:1272149-1276246 GCF_000298275.1 Orycteropus afer afer
AAGTGCTATTTTCCTTGAAGGTTTTGCCTATTAAAATTATTCCCTAGACTAACACTCTTATTAGAACTACAAATAGTTGGGGATGTTTTGAAGTACAGAGGTCTGATATTTCTGATATTCCTCAAGTTCAGGGAGACCATGTATCCAAGTTTTCCCACAACAGTCACATTGTATGTCTGTTGTCCTGGAGTAATTATTAGCACCAACCCCTTTCATTCTTAAAATTGTGCTAATTTAGTTAATAAATGACATGATCATCTTAGTAAAATCACCCAAGGCAAAATCATAGGCAAGTTTCCTATATGAAGTGTAGAAGTTGATGAGGAAGCCAACTAATGTAGCTTACTTTCTTTCCCACTCAGTAAAGTTTTGTTGATCCCCATCATTAACCATTAACCACACTCTCTTGACAACAAATGGAATTTTGCTGCTAATGGGATGTAACTAATTTATTCCTAACCCTGTGTTATTTTGATAGGTCTGTAACGTTAACTCAAGATCCCAGATGGTCTTCACATTCAGTACTACATTTTGAGAGAATTCTTTCAAATGATTTAAGTTCCCTAGGGAAGAAAACAATCATCAAAATGTCACCTAACCATGCTCAATGAGTTTCCCTGTGAGCTAAACTCTTTTCAGATCTTTGTCAGGGTATAACCAGAGTTGCTGCTGTCATTTGAAGGAAGGTAATCTGTAAGATAATATTATTTAAACCTATTAATATCCTGTAGAACCAGCTTCTCTGAAAATCAACCTTAACATATAAAACCACATTAGGAGAAGGATGGTAAGCTATCAACTAGCCTCTGTGAGACAATATACCTTTATTTGTTCCAGCTGGTTTGGCCCATGACCCATGGCACTGTGTACTCATGCTAGAAAAGAATGATGTGCTTTCAAAACTAGGAATTTTTATCAGTTCTTGGATGGCTTTGAGAAACTGAAATTTAAAGTTGTGGTTTTCAGATATTTTATTAGCAAAGGAGCCCTAACATATGACATAAAAGGAAGGCAAACATTTTTGCCTTAACATGACTCTATCTCCCCCAAATCTATCAATGATACAGCCTTGAGGGATGTTTTGACAAACTCTGTCCTAGGGTGAAGTAATGAAAATTACATTGGCAATGTGAGCACTAGATCTTTCTGTACCATTTGATGTGATCAGGGCTCCATCCTCACAGACCACCACAGCTGAGAGGGAAGATGTTAGGAGGTAAACAGAGTAGGGTCACTTGTTGAAGGCCACCAGTGCCCCATGACAGAGAATCATCTTTTCTTATATTCTAAGAGAGAAGAAACTAAGGAATGCCCAACTGGTGATGACTCACATGTAGGGTGGCTAATGATTGTAATAATGAGGTGCAGCAGAGACAATCTTCTCCCTGCTGTGCTCTTATTAGTGAGAAATAGCATCTCCCTATCATATCTCCATTTTTTCACAATGTGTAGCTTAGGTTAGGAGAGAATACAAAAGAAACAATGTGCATTTGAGATAGTGGTTAGAGAAGTAGAGAATACTCTAGGGAATGCCAACAGTGATAGACAAGTAGTCACTTGGGGGAAAAGTTGCTGGGACCAGAGAAGATGGGGATGGGGTGGGACAGTTTCTTGTTCTACTTAGAACAGCTAGAAAAGTACACAAACCCTAGAAAGTATACTAGTGACCACAGTCTATTTTTTCCATTATCTATCACCCTGTAACAAACAACCTCAAAAACTAATAAGTTAAAATAACAATGATTTTTGTTCAGAGCTCAGCTAATATCTTTAAGCATGGTTCTGCCTTCAAAAGGTAAATATTCCAAGAGGTAAATCCCCAATTTATAAAGCTTATTAATAACCTATAAGCAGAGAATACCAGAAAGATGTTTACCTATGTCTTATTGACTATGCTAAGGAATTCAACTGTACAGATCCTAACTAATTGTAGATAACCTTGTGAAGAATGGAAATTCCAGAACACTTAAGGTGCTCATGTGAAACCTGTACATAGACCAAGAGGAAGTTGCTCACACAGAACAAAGGGGTACATTTTGTTGTTGTTAGGTACTTTCAAGTTGGCTCTGACTCATAGTGACCCTAAGTACAACAGAATTAAACAGTACCCGGTCCTGCACCATCCTCACAATTCTTGCTATGCTTGACCCCATGGTCCCAGCCACTGTGTCAATCCATCTCATTGAGGGTCTTTCCCTTTTTTGCTGACCTTCTCCTTTACCAAGCATGATATCCTTAAATGCACTGATCTTTTTTTTATATACCACCCTGCTCCTGTTTCATAATCATTTCAATTTCTTGCTCATTTTTACTTCGTTTTTCTTCTCTGTTACAGCTCTAGCCATATACAAGTAGCATAGTAATTTACACAGGACAGGGACATTCTTTACTTGTCCTGATATTCCTATCAACTTGCATGTTGATGTTGTTAGGTGCTGTCCAGTCAGCTCTGACTCACAGCAACCTTATATGTACAACAGAACAAAACACTGTCTGGTCCTGCGTCATCCTCACAATCCTTGCTATGCTTGCTTCCATCATACTAGACACTGTATCAATCCATCTCAGTGAGGGTCTTCGCCTTTTTTGCAATATCAAATGTGGTATCTTTCTCCAGGGTCTGGTCCGTTCTGACAACATGACCAAAGTACGTGAGATGAAGTCTGGCCATTCTTGCTTCCAAGGAGCATTCTGGTTGTACTGCTTCAAACACAGATTTGTTTGTTCTTCTGGCAGTTCATGGTATTTTCTGTATTCTTCACCAACACCACAGTTCAAATACATCACTTTTTCTTTAGGCTTCCTTATTCATTGTCCAGCTTTCACATTCATATTAGGTGATTCAAAATACTATGGCTTGATTTCTGGTAAGATGGAGGAACAGGCAGACAAGCGACACAGACCCTCTTCAAGAAAGAAAAGAAAATCAATAGACAGAGATAAAGAAGATAATCCTGGAACCCTGAGCTTTGAATGGAACTATACAGAAGTGGATTAGGCACCACCTAGTGGAAAAACCTGAATGAAAAGAGTGAGTACAGAGATGGTCAGAGCTGTGGACTATCAGCTACTCTGACAAGACCAACAGCCTGAATATTGCCAAGTGGTGTTAGGACCTGAGAATTGACTTAAAGATCTGTTCTGGTCACCAAGGGATGAAGGGTCAACTGCTCTGGTGGCCTATTACTAGGAAGGGAAACAGCAAGGAGGGAGACAACCTGAGCTGTGGACTTTCTGCTGTTTGGAGGGCACAGCCATTTTGATTGTTTACATGTGGCAGCCATTTTGGATTTTAAAGTGATAACATTATCATTCAGATTCCAGGGACCTAAGAACAGGCTCTGTTTGCCAGGGTCGGCAAGGACACGCGAGAGGCTGACAAAGGAAAGGTGGTGAGTGTATAAATGCTGTCAACTAGTGAATAGAGGAGTACAGCACAGTACCCTGCCTGTATAGATAACACCCAAACAAAACAAAGAAAATGAAAATTGTGGGCAAGTCACTCCAACATATAATCACCAATTAAATATAAACACAAAAATGTCACAATGCCTGAAAGAAAACAGAGCATCACAGTCCACACAAAGAAGCAAGATAAAGCAAGAGAAACAAGGGACCAGGAAACAGACCCAAAACACATCCCTGAAGAAGATGCAACATTGGAACTCCCTGATAAGGAATTCAAAAGAATTATATTTAGGGATCTTCAAAGGATTGAGAGACAGACCAAGGAAAACACAGACAAAACCCTAGAAGAATTTCAGAAAAAAATACAAGAACAAAATGACAAAATCAATGAAAAATTAGAAATGATTCTAAATCTACAGATAGAAATCCAGAAGATTATTACTAAATTGTCAGAAACAGTTAACACATTGAAAGGGCAAAGGAGTAGAATTGATGCAATGGAAGAGAGAATTAATGAGATTGAAGACAAATACCTGAATACTTCTTTGGAAAAGGATCAATCAGAAAAAAGACCAAAACAAAATGAAGAAAGCCTAAGGTTCATGTGGGATACAATCAAAAGGAATAACCTACATATCATTGGAATTCCAGAACAGGAAGAGAAAAACGAAACCACTGAGAAAATTGTC
>NW_006922065.1:1278180-1279376 GCF_000298275.1 Orycteropus afer afer
AAGGAATTAACAATCCAATTGAAAAATGGACAGAATACATGAATAGACACTTCACCAAGGAGGATATTCAGGTGGTCAGCTAATACAAGAAAAGATGCTCACAACCATTGGCCATCAGAGAGATGTAAATCAAAACAACAATGAGATATACTGTCTCACCCTAGTACTGATGGCAAGGTTCAATGGGACAGAAAATAACAAATGCTGGTGGGGATGTGGAGTGATTGGGACTCTAAGATAAATAAATAAATAGATAGATAGATAGATAAATAGATAAATGAATGAATAAATGAATGAATAAAATACTATGGCTTCAGTCAGGCACACCTTACTTTTCAAAGTGACATCTTTGCCCTTCCACACTTTAAAGAGTTATTTTGCAGCAGATTTATCCTTACAATGTATCTTCTGATTTCTTGACTGCTGCTTGCATGGATGTTGATTGTTGGTACAAGTAAAATGACATCCCTGACAACTTAGATCTTTTCTCTGTATATCATGATCGTGCTTATTGGTCGAGTTGTAAAAATTTTTGTTTTCTTTATGTTGAGGTGTAATCCATACTGAAGGCTATAGTCTTTGATCTTCATCAGATCATTAAAGCCAACTCTACTTTGAGGAGACAGCTCTTCCCCAGTCATATTCTGAATGCCTTCCATTCTAAGGGGCTCACCTTCTGGCACTATATTAGGCAGTGTTTCACTACTACTCATAATGTTTTCTAATAATATATCAGATGATGTATCACTGTATTCATAAAGTTTTCAGTGGCCATTCTTTTCAGAAGTGGGTGGTCCCCTTCCTCTTCCCATTCTGTCTTAGTCTGGAAGCGTCACTGAAACTTGTCCACCATGGATGACACTGCTGGTATTTGAAATACCATTGACATAGCTTCCAGCATCACACCAACATGCAAGCCACCACAGTATGACAAACTGACAGAAAAGAGGTTGCTCAACTTGCATGTTGTTGTTGCTGTTATGTGTCATCGAGTCGGACCCGACTCATAACGAACCCTTCTTGGGTTTCTGAGGTGGTATCACTACGGAAGTAGATTGCCCTATCTTCCTTCTGAGGAGTTGCTGGTGGGTTTGAATCTCCAGCCTCCTGGTTAGCAGTCAAGTGCCTTAGGCACTACGCTATAAGAGCTCCCTCAATTTGCATGTTGTTGTTGTTGTTGTTTGCCGTCGAGTGGG
>NW_006922065.1:1279617-1281279 GCF_000298275.1 Orycteropus afer afer
TCCTCCACAAATTGTGGATGCTCAATTATTGCTCATTAAATTGAAGACCTTTCTACTTTTTTTTTCTTGAATTTTTTTGCCTTAAAATTTGTGTTTACTCCCACCAAGAATATAGTGTGCATTGTGGCTTTTCACACCCATTTACCATGCTTGATTCTCTCCCTATCACTAATTTTAACTCCTTTTGGCTATGTGTTATTTGAGTAACTTTGCTTCGCCAGGTCACAGCACATGAATCTGGGGAGGACATGCATTATAGTAGCAATGGCAATGAGAAAAGTCACTGGACCTGAACACTCCACCAGAGAAGAGTTAATTAGACTTCTCTAAGTTCCCTTGTTCCCCCTGGCTGAATCAATATAGGCTCATAACTTCTTTTTGGCCATTACAATTTCCCTATTTCATATGTTGGTTCCACATCCCTCTGGCTTCATAGGGCTTTAATTACTGCAATGCAGTAGTTTGTTATCATCTTCACTGCCAATATGGACACAGAGATACTGGGCCCTTTGATATTTTGCACCCTACTACTCCCCTACTCCCTTTCCTACACACACACACACACACACACATTGAGTTTCATTTGAGAGGGCTCTGTACCATCAATATTACAACACTGTAATTAAGAATTTACTTTCCCAATTTTATGCACAACTCAGCACTCAGATGGACACATGAATCAACTCTTTTAGGGCTAATAATTATATTTGAGGGTGTCATCTGATACTTCACCCAAAACTGGTATCTCTTGCCAGTTTCCTGGCATGGAATCTGGGTACATTCATTATTATCTACCTCAAAATATGTGAAATATCTCCCTAAGGACTCTCAAATTATCCAGAGGGTGAAAGCAATTTTCACTATCTCTCTTGTTTGAGTCTTAAACCTAACATCCAGGAACAATGTCATCAGTTCAAAGTCATAGTCAGTGCCTCTCTCTGGGAGTCATCAGGATATTACTCAAAAGGACTCCTGTTCTCTGCCTTGGTATGAGTAAATTCTACTTTGAGATATGCACATTTGCTTCCCGACCCTATTTTCTCCAAAACCTCTATAAGGTTTTCACTTTACCAAAGTCACCTTACAAAGGAACTGCACAGTACATATTTTCATAACTCACGTTCAGATTTGCACAATTACATTTTCTTCAGAGAATATTTTTAAAGGTTTTAAGCTATTTAGATGCGACCTGAATTTCAAAAATTCTTTCATGCTTTTAAAAAATACTTTCAATGTTCATCTAAATTCTAAAAATCAGAACCTTCATGCTGAATGTTAAAGATACATAGGCTATTTCTCCTATTTTCTCTGAAACTAACTCCTCTGCCCATTTTACCTTCCAACCATGGGTCCTTGGCTTCAGTCTCTTTATGTACGAATTGGAGATTTTAATATTATCTTCTTCCAAAAGTTAGTGAAACAACTGACAAATCCAAGAAGTATGAATGGGGAACATGTAACATGTCACTACAATTAAGGCTTCATACTGATTTTGGAGGAAGGCCTCAGTAACAAAGAGATGAAAAGGCTATAGTCAGTTAATCAAAGATCACGCTACTGGGCTCACTGTAGTCTTCCTTCCACCTTTATCCCACATCCTTAATATCCATTCCCACACATTTTCTTTAGGTTTCTGTCTGTATAAATTTAAAAAGTCACGCA
>NW_006922065.1:1282455-1284537 GCF_000298275.1 Orycteropus afer afer
GAGTCTGATTCCACGGCACATAACAACAACAACAACAACGAAAAGCAACTATTGAAAGATGAATGGTCTCCTGTATGCCATAATAATGATAATAATTAATACTTAATCATTGAGTGCTTGCTTATTATATGCCTGGCAGTGTAGTGGTTAAGGCATGTCACTGTTATCCAAAAGGTCAGTGGTTCAAACACACCAGCTTCTCCATGTAAGAAAGATGAGGCTCTCTGCTTCCATAATGACTTATGCCTTGGAAACCAAATGTGAGTCAGAATTGACTCAATAGCAGTGATTTTTTTTTTTTTCCTTTTTTTTTTCTTTTGTATTACATGCCAAGAATTATGTTATGGGTTGAATTGTGTCCCCCGAAAAATATGTATTATAAATCTTAACTCCTATACCTATGGTTATAATCTCATTTGGGAAAAAGTTTTGTTATATTAATAAGAAAGTATTAGTATAGGATATGTCCTTAGCAATATCTTTTGAGATGTAAAAAAGAAGATTAAGCAAGTAGAGATGGGAGAAGACAGATGCTACATGGAGGAAGAGAAGCTGAAAAGAGACACCCTTAAAGTTGACTGAGAGGGAAAACCTTCTCCTAAAGCTGTCACCCTAAATTCGGACTTCAAGCCTCTTAAACTGTGAGAAAATAAATTTCTGTTTGTTAAAGCCACTCATTTGTAATATTGCTGTTACAGCAGCACTAGCTTAATAAGAAAAATAATTTTGCTAATTGTTTTAATAATTTGATCTGTAAAATGTCCCTGTGAGACAAATATTACCCTCTCCCTTTTACATTAGAAGGATCTATTGCTTAGAAGCATACAAAAATTATGAGATCATATAATCAATAAACAAAATATCCAGGATTTATGCTTAAATATTTCTGATTCCAAAACCTATTCTTTAAACCAGTGGTTCTCAAAATCAACATCATCTGGAAACATGTTAGAAATGCAAATCATCTGGTCCAAGACCAGAACTACTAAATCTGAAGCTCTGGGCATCAGGCCCAGCAATCTATATTTTTAAAATCCCTCCAGAAGATTCAAATGAAGCATGATAAAGTTTGAGAACCAATGCTGTCAACCACCATTTAATTACAAATATTTAATTATATATATGACCAAAAATGAACATGCATTTGAAAAATTTAAGTTTAAAATGTGAATAATAAGTATTACACATTTTCAATAGAGCTGAAAACAGTTCTATTGAAGTATAAGGGACACGCAATAAATTAAATATATTTAAAATGTATGATTGAAAAAGTCATAGCATGTATATATTCATGAAAGCACTAGCACAATCAAGATAGTTTCCCCATACCCCTTTGCCATCTCTCCTTTAATCAACTCCCTTTCCTAAGCAATGACAGTGGTGGTTATGTTTTTGTGTCAACTTGGCTGGGCCTGGTTAAGTGGCTGGGAAGATGGTGGTAGTTATTGCCTATGATGAGATTGGCAATCAACTCCATGGTGGGATCTACTACAAGCAGCTGAGTTACTGCTTTGGGCATGTGGTCTGCTTCCCATATATAAGAAGGAGCTTTGGTAATGGTCTCTAGCTTATGGCACACTTGGATCCTGCATGTAGCCGTGTCATTGTTCAGCAGCCTGTCATGCTCTGCTGACCTTCAGACTTTCGGTAGACTTGAATTAATGGCCTGCTGTGTGATTTGGTAACATCAGTACTGTGCCATTTTACTTGTCAACCTTGGGCTTGGCAGCCTCAGCAGCTAGCAGCTGTCTGAGTGAAGAATACCCTTTAGTTTCAGTGGGCCAGGAGCTGGAGGCAGAGCTAAAGCCCAAGGCTGAGGGGCTTTCACACAGCCCCTAGAGCCTGGCACTTTGAACTTGGACTTCTAGCCTTCTGAACTGTAAGAGAACAAACTCTTGTTTGTTCAAGCCATCCCATTTGTGGTATATTCCTGTCAGAGTGGCACCAGGTAACCACAACACAATTTGGTACCGAGAATGGCATGCTGCTCTAACAGATACCTAAAATATGGAAACAGGAGTGGAGTGCGTCCTTGACCCGAGACCCTGGCAGAGTATATGGCATGACAGACAGCAGGAGAAG
>NW_006922065.1:1285332-1287017 GCF_000298275.1 Orycteropus afer afer
ATGTAGCCGTGTCATTGTTCAGCAGCCTGCCATGCTCTGCCAATCTTGGGACATAAAATGGACTTGAATTAATGGCCTGCCATGTGATTTGGTAGCGTCTGGACTGTGCCTTTTTACTTGTCAACCTTGGGCTTGGCCGCCTCACCAGCTAGTCTGAGTGAAGAAAAGCCTCTAGCTTCAGTGGGCTGGGAGCTGGAGGCAGAGCTGAAGCCCAAGGCTGAGGGGCTTTCACACAGCCCCTAGAGCCTGGCACTTTGAACTTGGACTTCTAGCCTTCCGAACTGTAAGAGAATAAAATCCTGTTTGTTATATTCATTCCATTTGTGGTATATTCCTGTCAGAGTGGCACTAGGTAACCAGAACAATGACTAAACTGATTTCTATCAGTATAGATGAGTTCACATTTTCTAGAGTGTTACACAAACGGAGTCTTACAATAGGTGCTACTTTTGTATGAACTTTTTCTCTCAATTTGATTATTTTTAGGCTCTTTTTGTATCAATATTTCTATCAATTGTCTTCAGCTTTTGGCTATTACAAACAGGTAAAAATTCACTCCAAACTCACTGCCCTTGAGTTGATTCTGACTCATAGAAACATCTATGAGCTTTCCAAGGCTGTAAATATTTACATAAGTAGACTGCCTCATCTTTCTTCTGTAGAGCAGCTGGTGGGTTAGCCAAATGCCTTAACCATTATACCACCAGAGCTCCTTTTTTCTTTTTTTTCCCCAACTGGTAAAGCTGATATAAATATTTTGTACAAGTCATTATATGGATGTGTGCTCTGTTTTCTTTTGACTGGATCATATGATTGGCATATGTTTCACTTTTCAAGAAACTGCCAAACTGTTTTCCAAAATGGCAATACTATTTTACATTTCTAGGACCAATTATGAGAGTTCCAATTGTTCTACATTCTCATCAACACTCAGCAAGGCCGATCTCTTCAGTTTAATTTAATTTCAGCCATTCTAATATGTTTATACTGATATCTCATTGTGTTTTTAATTTGCAGTTCCCTAATGAATAATGATGATGAGCATCTTTTCATGTGCTTATTTTCCATCTGTATATTTTCCTTGGTGGAGTATCTGTTTAACACTTTTGCCAATTTTTATAAAACCTTCAATTTTGAATTAAGTTTAGATTTACAGACAATTTGAAAATGTAATACAGAGAGTTATTGTATATTTTTATCTTCCCTTAATGCTAAAAATTTTAAAAAACATAGTGCGTTTATCAAAACTAAGAAATTAACATTATTAGTCTGACAAGGAACAAGGTTGTAGTCACTTCTTAGTCAAAGCCAGGTACCCAGAGGAAGTAGTAGTTGAACCTGTGGACTCATAACCATAGTTTCAGGGGACATCAAGCTCAAGTGGCACAACATACTACACAAAACATTGTTCCACCCCCTACTTTGGTGAGCAGTGACTGGGATCTTAAAAGTTTGCAGGGAGCCATCTAGATGCAGCAGTGGATCTCTCCTCACCCACAGGAAAGTAGAATGAAGAAAACCAAAGATTCAGGGAAACAATTAGTCCTAGCAACTGGTACACCATGTGATCTGCAGCCTATACGACTATGAGACCAGAAGAAATAGATGGTGCCCGGCTACCACTGTCAAGCACTCAGAGGGGGATATATGTAGGAGATTCTGGATAGAGAGGGAAAAAAATGTGG
>NW_006922065.1:1287117-1289989 GCF_000298275.1 Orycteropus afer afer
GTCTGATAGAGCCTGGTGCAACCATTGAGACTATGGCTCCTAGCTGCCCTTCAGGTCTGGAATTGAACCCACACCTGTGGCTTCCAGCCAAACAAAAGGCAGGCATATGAGTTGAACATTTACCTGAGGTAGATACACTCCTTGGAGTGTATCCTTGTATCATGGGAGAAAAAAGGGTTGTTTATGCACAGGGAGACAGCTCAGGGGCCAGGGGTGCATGGAGGCATGGACACAGGGAAGAAATAACTATGGGGATGAAGTTGGAGGGAGCTGTTGTATTGTGGGAAATTGTAGTCAATGTCATGAGACAAAGTGTATGTGAGCTGCTGTATGGAAAGTGAATTTGCTCTGTAAGCTTTCATCAAAATCACAATTTTTTAAAAAAATTAACATTAGTATAGCACTATTAATCAAACTTCAGACTTTATTCAGATTTTCCCCTAATGTCTTTATTCATTTCAATAATCCAATCCAAGTTACAATATTGCATTTATTTGTCATGTATCCTTAGTCTTAATTAAAGAAAATGGAAGAAATTACAAGATAAAAGAGCTGAACAGAAGATTTCAAAGAGCAGCTTGACCAGAAAAAGTCAATTATTATAATGAAATGTGCAAAGACCTGGAGTTAGAAAACCAAAAGGAAAGAACATGCTCAGCATTCCTCAGGCTGAAAGAACTAAAGAAAAATTTCAAACTTCAAGCTGCAATATTGAAAGATGTTATGGGCAAAATACTGAATTATGCAGCAAATATCAAAAGAAGGTGGAAGGAATACACAGTCACTGTACCAAAAAGAATTGGTCTATGTTCATCCATTTCAGGAGGTGGCATATGATCAAGAACCAGTAGTACTGAAGGAATAAGTTGAAGCTACACTGAAGGAATTGGTGAAAAACAAGGCTACAGGAGTTGACGGAATACCCACTGAGATGTTTCAACAAACAAATGTCGTGCTGGAGGCACTTACTCATGTATGCCAAGAAATTTCGAAGACAGTTACCTGGTCAATTGACTGGAAGAGATCCATATTTATAGCCATTCCAAAGAAAAGTGATCCAGTAGAATGTGGAAATCATCAAATAATATCATTAATCACAAACAAGTAAAATTTTGCTGAGGATAATTCAAAACAGTTGCAGCAGCATATTGACAGGGAACTTCTATAAATGCAAGCTGGATTCAGAAGAGAATGTGGCATGAAGGATATCACTGCTAATGTGAGATGGATCTTGGCTGAAAGCAAAGAATTCCAGAAAGATGTTTACTTGTGTTTTTTTTTTTTTGACTATGCAAAAGCATCTGACTGTGTGGATCATAACAAATTACGGATAACTTTGAGAAGAATGAGAATTCCAGAACACTTAATTGTGCTCATGAGGAATCTGTACATAGACCAGGAGGTTGTTGTTTGAACAGAATAAGGGGATACTGCATGGTTTAAAATTAGGAAGGGAGTTCATAAAGGTTGTATCCTTTCACCATACTTATTCAATCTGTATGCTGAGAAAATAATCTAAGAAGCTGGAATATAAGAAGAATGTAGCATCATGATTGGACAAAGACTCATTAACAACCTGTGATATGCAGATGATACAATCTTGCTTGCTGAAAGTGAAAATGACTTGAAACACTTACTGGTGAAGATTAAAGACTACAGTTTGCAATATGGATTACACCTCAACATAAAGAAAACAAAAATCCTCATAACTGGACCAATAAGCAGCTCACGATAAATGGAGAAAAAAATTGAAGTTTTCAAAGATGTCATATTACTTGGTTGCACAATCAATGCCCATGGAAGCAGCAATCAAGAAATCAGATGAATCAGGTGAGATACTGCACTGGGCAAATCTGCTTTAAAGGGCCTGTTTAAAATGCTGAAGAGCAAAGATGTCTCTTTGAAAATTAAGGTGTATCTAACTAAAGTCATGGTGTTTTCAATCACCTCATATGCACGTGAAAGCTGCATAATGAATATGGAAGACCAAAGAAGACTTCATGCTTTTGAGTTGTGATATTGGCGATTAATACTGAAAGTACTATGGACATCCAGAAGAAGGAGCAAATATGTCCTGGAAGAAGTGCAGCCAGAATACTATTTGGTAGTGAGAATGGACCAGACTTCGTCTCACCCATTTTGGTCATGTTGTCAGAAGAGACCATTCCTTGGAGAAAGATATCATGCTTAGTAAAGTGGAGGGTCAATGAAAAAAGGGAAGGTTCTCAACAAGATGGATTGATACAGTGGCTGAAACCATTGGCTCAGGTATTACAAGGATTGTGAGGCTGGCACAGGACTAGGCAGTGTTTCATTCTGCTGTATATAGGGTCGTTATGACTTGGAGATGACTTGAAGATATCTAAGAACAACAAAAGTCCCTTGTCTCCTCCAATCAGAGGCCATTTCTCAGTCTTTCTTTATCTTTTACCACCTTGGTACTGTTGAAAAGGATAGATAAGATATTTTGTAGAATCTTCCTCAATTTGAGTTTCTCTAATATTTTCTCATTATACTGGGATGGTGGGATTTTTAGAAAAAAATATCAGAGATATGAAGTGTTTCATCACATCATATCAGAGGCATATGACTAATACATGATGATGTTGACCTAGACCACTTGGTTAAAGTGATGTCTGCAAGGTTTCTTCTTTGTAATATAGCTATTTTTCCCTTTCCACAATCAATTCATTTGGACCAACTCACTAAGTCAAGCCCACACTCAGGCTAATGGGAATTAAACTCCATCATACAGAGAAGGGAACCTCTAAGAATTTGTGTGCATATTTTAAATATTATGGGAAAGGTATTTGAGGCCAAGGAGCTCCGGGTGCGTAGTGGTTAAAATATCAGTTGCTAACTGAAAGGTTGG
>NW_006922065.1:1290961-1293126 GCF_000298275.1 Orycteropus afer afer
TTGTCTCTTTTTTTCATTTATATACTTAATCAATCATTAATTTTTATCGACATGAAATCTAGTATATTTGCTTTAATCTTTGAGTTAAAATCTGGTGTTGTTATTGTTGTTAGGTGCCATGGAGTTGGCTCCTATTCATAGCAACCCTATGTGCACCAAATGAAAAAAGTGGCTGGTTCTGACCTGTGCTCACAATCATTGCTACATTTAAGCCCACTGTTGCCACCATTGTGTCAAGCCATCACATTTAAAGTCTTTCTCTTTTTCACTGACCCTCTACTTTACCAACAATGATGTCCTTCTGGAGAGACTGATCCCTTCTGATAACATGTCCAAAGTAAATGAGAAAAACTCTTGCCATCCTTGCTTCTAAGGAGCATTCTTGTTGTACTTCTTCCAAGACATGCTTGTTTGTTCTTCTGGAAGTCCATGGAATTTTCAGTATTCTTATCCAACACCACAATTCAAAGGCATCCTCAGCATTCACGTGGATATGTTGTGTTGTTAGGTGCCGTTAAGTCATATCTATCTCATAGTGACCTCATGTACAGCAGAATGAAACACTGCCTGGTCTTGTGACAGGCCCACAATCCTTGCTATACCTGAGCACATCGTTGTAGCCACTATGTCAATTCATCTCATTGAGGTTCTTCCCCTTTTTCATTTTCCTTCCACTTTGCCAAGCATGATATCCTTCTCCAGGGAATGGTCCCTTCTTACAACATGAACAAAGTAGGTGAGATGAAGTTTGGCCATTCTTGCTTCCAAGGAGCATTCCAGCTGTACTTCTTCCAGGAAAGATTTGTTAGTTCTTTCAGCAGCCCATGGTACTTTCAGTATTCTTCACCAACACCACAATGCAAAAGCATCGACTCTTTTTCAGTCTTCCTTATTCATGTCCAGCTCTCACATGCATATGAGGCGATTGAAAATACCATGTCTTGTGTCAAGCACACCTTAGTCTTCAAAGAGACATCTTTGCTCTTCAGCACTTGAAAGAGGTCCTTTGCAGCAGATTTGCCTAATGCTATATGATGTCTGATATCTTGACTGCTGATTCCATTGGTGTAGATTGTAGAACCAAGTAATATGAATTCTTTGACAACTTCAATCTTTTCTCCATTTATCTTGATGCTGCTTATTGGTCTCATTGTGACACTTTTTGTTTTCTTTATATATTGAGTACTGCAGACTGTAGTCTTCAATCTTCATCAGTAAGTGTTTCAAGTCATCCACACTTTCAGTGAGCAAAGTTGTGTTTTCTGCATAACGTAGGTTGTTAATGAGTTTTCCTCCAATCCTGATGCCACATTCTTGTTCGTATAGTCCAGCTTCTCGGATTATTTTCTCAGCATACAGATTGAATAAGTATGGTGAAAGGATAAAACCCTGACACACTCCCTTCTTGATTTTAAACCATGTAGTGTCCCCTTGTGCTATTTGAATGACAGCCTTCTGGTCTATGTACAAGTTCCTCATGATAATTTAAGTATTCTGGAATTCTCATTCTTCTCAATGTTATCCATAACTTGTTATGATCTACACAATCTAATGCTTTTTCCTAGTCAATAAAACACAAGTAAACATCTTTCTAGTATTCTTTACTTTGACCCAAGATCCATCTGACATCAGCAATGATATCCCTCATTCCACATTCTTTTCTGAATCCAGTTTGCATTTCTGAAAGTTCTCTGTCAATATACTGCTGTAACTCTTTTTGAATTATCTTCAGTAAGATTTTACTTGTGTGTAATATTAATGATATTTTTTGATAATTTGCTCATTCTGTGGGATAACCTTTCTTTGGAATGGGTACAAACATGGATATTTTCTAATCAGCTGGCCAGGTAATTATCTTCCAAATCTTCTGGCATAGCCGAATGAGTGGCTCTAGTGCACCATCCATTTGTTGAAACATCTCAATGGGTATCCCATCAATTCCTGAAGCTTTGTTTTTTGCCACTTTCCTCAGTGCAGCTTCAACTTAGTCCTTCAGTAACATTGCTTCTTGAACATATGTCACCTCCTGAAATGGATAAATATCAACCAATTCTTTTTGGTACAGACATGCATACAAGGCTATTGAAAATACCATGGTTTGGATCAGGTGCACTTTAGTTCTCAAGTGACATCTTTACTTTATTATTATTATTATTATTATTATT
>NW_006922065.1:1309639-1310152 GCF_000298275.1 Orycteropus afer afer
AAACAACAATGAGATACCATCTCGCTCCAGCACTAGTAGCAAAGTTCAACAA
Organism: Orycteropus afer afer; assembly: GCF_000298275.1. NCBI lineage: Eukaryota > Metazoa > Chordata > Mammalia > Tubulidentata > Orycteropodidae > Orycteropus > Orycteropus afer. The sequence continues at coordinate 1,309,692 of NW_006922065.1, forward strand.
AACAGAAAATAACAAATGCTGGTGAGGATGTGGAGAGATTGGCACTCTGATACACTGCTGGTGGGACTCTTGAATGGTACAAGCATTGTGGAAAGCAGTATGGTGATTCCTTCAAAAGTTGGAATTAGAAATATCATTTGACCAAGCCATTCCATTACTAGGTATATATCCTAAAGAAGTGAGAGTTATGACAAGAACAGACATATGCATACCCATGTTCATTGCAGCACTATTTACAATAGCCAAAAGATGGAAACCACCTAGGTGTCCATCAACAGAGGAATGTATATCCAAACTATAGTACATACACACAATGGAATTCTGTGCAACAATAAAGAGTAATGTAGAATCTGCAAAACACCATATAATGTGGATGAACTTGGAGGACATTATGCTGAATGAAATAAGTCAGTCACAAAAGGACAAATATTGTATTAGTCCATTATTGTAAAAGTCATGGA